>NC_060143.1:569949458-570276958 GCF_021461385.2 Schistocerca piceifrons
CTTTGAATCAGTGAGTATGATATTTTCATACTTTCAGCAGGACTGAAAATTCCTCCCAGAAGTGTTAGGCCAGCAGGTAATGCAAGAGGATTTCTGTCAAGTTTGGAAATATGAGGAAGGCACACAGCAGAAGTGAAGTACTGAAGGTTTGGATAGCTCAGAGTCTAAGAGCATTCTGTTATTTCCTGACATAATCAGGGAGGAGATAAACGGTCTGAAAAATTTAACAAAGCTAAAAAAATGTGTAGACAAAATCTTTTAATAGTCCAGATGAAAATTGTCTAACATTCAGTAATTAGTTTTATCTGGATGTTCCGTCATCTTCAGGTCCCGAATGGGAACAGAAAATTGGTCTTAAAGAGAAAGACCTATGAAGAATGAACTCTTTCAGACATGAGTATTTCATGGAGGAAGTAAAAATATTTTTATGTTCTCATGCTCTTAGACGATTAATTAATGATTTCACAAGTAAGATTTATACAAATATATGTAGCTATTTTCACTATATACCTTGTACACGTGGGTACTTTTTGTGGAATACAATAATTACTTTCCAATTATTCACTGTTGTAATAAATTAACAGAACATTCCACAATTATCATGAAAAATAACAATAAAAACATTCAATTGTTCAGTGGAGTATCACTAAAGAAACACTTGCGTGTATTCCGATGGCCACAATTTGTTGCGCACTGCTGCATTCACTTGTTTATATTTTATAGTGATGCACAACAGGCGGCAGCACATTGGAAGGATAAAAAGAGTGAACGTTCACAATCTGCACATGATGTTTCCTATGACAAAAAATATTCCTAATGCAGTTAACACACAGTAAAAATTATTGTACAAAATGTATCTAGTGAGTTTGAAAGGGCTAATCAAAACTACAAAAATATGTAAACGAGGCAGATACGTGCCAATTATCAATTCCAGTGCAGTACCTAATCGTTAGCAATAGAGCATGAATAAGACAGACCTTAGTCACAAAAATAATTGGTGCGTTGTAGGTGCAAAGTTTGTTTTGTTAGTCATATTATGTTTTCATCGTTTACTGTATTTCTCTTAATATTACTTATTCTTTTAATTATATCTACTCGATTGCAGCCGCGTATGAGTGCACACTGGCTGTCAGTACTCTGACTGCACTCAACAGGCTACATAGTGATGTTGACAAGTTACTGGTGTAGTGAGGCTGTATTGTTGAGTGGTACGTAAGACAGGTAAATAAATTAGTGAATCAGTGTGAAGTGAAGTAGAAATTAGAAAATAAATGAAAAACTTGGTTTAATTTAGAAGAGTTACACACTGGCTAACAGTGGGCAGAGCATCAGAGGCAATGACGGTGAAGTCAGCATGTTCAGGAGAAGCCATCGCCCCCCCCACATAAGCGGAAGCTGTCGATTCAGCCGTCAGAGCATCGCCCGACCGGCTCACGTGTTTCTCAATTGTTACACGTGATCAAAGGCCCTCGCCTACATTCCAAGAGCCAATGACCGACGTTAAGAAGATTCTTCGAGAAGCTTTTCAACTTGACAGAAGAGGCAATGTCCGTGAAGTCGTTCACCTCCAGTGAACTGAAGTAAATAAATATGCGCGACGCAGTGGGCCCGACAGTAGTAGTTTTCAGTTCAGTTTCGGTGCTGAAGACCGTCATGCAGGAAGAGACTACATTGTACACAGAAGCACCACGTCCGCCGCTGTAATGGAATAGCAAGCAGCAGCCTCGCCGCCAGAAGACAGAAGTTAGAAGGTATTTGAAGACTGCTTTTTACGTACCCGGGTGACTCGTGAGGATGGCATGGAGACGGCCTCACATCAGCAGTCACCTGTGAGCTGGGATGATGATCTGACAGCCGAAGACTGGCAAGCTGGAGTCCGTTGTTCGAGTCCGGGACACTGGCCTTCCTCTGCTACGCCGCTCCGCTGCCCGACGCACAACACACGCGGCCGCATGTAGAAGAGAAACATCCAAGATATCACCATACGATTCACGACTTCTTTCTCAATAATTAAACGGGCCATCTTGCGATGCGCGTCTCCGGTCAACTGGGCGAAACAGCGACACGAGACATATACCGCCAGGCGTAATCAGACGCCGCCGCTCACGCAGCAGAGGCTTCGCAAACGACACAGCTGCCGATCTCCCAGCCAGAACAATCCAGTAAGGAAACCGTTGTACAAAACTTTCAATAAAAGTTATCTTATGTAAAAATGCTGTTTCATTCTACCTCATACCCGAGCCAAGGAAGAACCCACCCTGCCCACATGTTGTTAAGAGAGAAAAAGTAATTTATTTAGTGTTTTTCACCCTGGCATAATGCTTTACAATCAAATGCCCTTTGCAGTAATGCTCATCCTGACAACTGACTAGCATCAAAAGAGGTTACCCAGTTACAGTATACAGAATATTGCACTGAGGTGACAAAAAGTCATTGCATAGCGATACGCACATATATAGCTGGCGGTAGTAATGCGTACTCAAGTTATGAAAGGGCACCGCATTGGCGGAGCCGTCATTTGTAATCAGGTGACTCATGTGAAAAGGTTTCCGACATGGTTATGGCCACACGACGGGAACTGACAGGCTATGAACATGGAATGGTAGCTGGAGCCAGAAGCATTGCACATTCCATTTCGGAAATCTTCAAGGGATTCTGTATTCCGAGACCCACAGTGTCAAGAGTGTGCCGAGAATACCACATTTCAGGCATTTCCTCTTACTAGGGACAACGCAGCGGCCTACGGCCTTCACTTAACGACCGAAAGCAGTGGCGTTTGTGTAATTGTCAATGCTAACAGACAGCAACACTGCATAAAATAACCACAGAAATCAATGTGGCACGTACGGCGACCGTATCCGTCAGGACAATAGCGCGAAATTTGGCGTCAGTGACCTCCGGCAGCAGACGACCGATGCGAGTACGTTCGCTAACAGCACGGCATCGCCTGCAGCGCTCTCGTGGGCTCGTGACCGTATTGGCTGGACTCTGGACAATTGAAAAACGGTGCCCTGGTCAGATGAGTCCCGATTTCAGCTGGTAAGACGTGGTGGTAGGCCTCGACTATGGCGCAGATCCTACGAAGCCATGCGCCCAAGTTTTAAACAAGGCACTGTACAAGCTGGTGATGGTTCCACAATGGGGTGGGGTGTGTTCACATAGAATGGACTGGGTCCTCTGATCCAGATGATCCGAAAATTAACCGGAAATATTTACCTTCAGCTACCGGAAGACCATTTGCAGCCACTCACGGACTTCATGTTCCCAATCAACGATGGAATGTTTATGGAAGACCATGCGCCATTTCACCGAATCACAGTTATTCTCGATTGGTTTGAAGAACAGTTTGGACAATCTGAGCGAATGGTTTGGCCACCCAGGTCGCCCGACGTGACTCTCGTCGAACATTTCTGGTGCACAAAATCCTGCACCGGCGACACTTTCGCGATTATGGACGGCTACAGACGCAGAACGACTGGACAAAACGATGTCCGGCACGATGTTGGGAGGCATCCCATGACTTTTGTCACATCCGTGTATAATATGGAAGTGTTACATGGAATGTATTGAGTAGTGTATTGATTGGCTGATGAAATATGTTCTTGTATTGTATAGACTCCTTCCGAGTCAATCTACCGGGTGATCAAAAAGTCAGTATAAATTTGAAAACTTAATAAACCACGGAATAATGTAGATAGAGAGGTAAAAATTGACACACATGCTTGGAATGACATGGAGTTTTATTACAACAACAAAAAAAGTTCACAAAATGTCCGACAAATGGCGCTGGACAGCAAAACGCCAGTGACTGCGCATGACAAGCGTGTATAAAAGGAGCTGTAATGAGAGAGAGAATCAGATGCGCCAGCAGTCACAGCATGTTGACGTTACCTGAAAAAGCGCGTTTAGTGAAGCTGTATTATCAGAATAGGGAATGTGCTAGTTCAGCGTTACGATCCTATCGCCATAAGAAGGGGAATCGAACGGGTAAAGGTCCGTTGACAGATGCAGCTGTGGCGAGAAAGATTCGAAGTTCGAAGCCACGAGTTGTTTAGACGATAGACCCCGTAGTGGCCGACAGAGCACAAGGCGTAATGCTGCTGAGACAGTTCAGGAAGAAATGGAGACTGTAGCGGGTTCGTCTATGCACGGGGAAGTCAGCGCTCGTGCAGTCGCACGTCGCACCGGCATTCCATACACTACTGTTTGGTTGGAACTTAGGCGTACCCTCCGATGTTATCCGTACAAAATCCATCGGTATCATGAACTGTTACCTGGAGACTTAGAGAAGCGGAGGGCATTTGCGGTGTGCGGAAGATGACGATTGGTTGAGTAACGTGTTGTGGACAGACGAAGCTCATTTCACGCTCCGAGGGTCAGTCAACGCCCACAGCTGCAGAATTTGGGCTACCGAAAATCCTAGAACCGTCATGGAAACTCCACTGCACGACGAGAAAGTCACGGTATGGGTTGGATTTACCACATCTACCGTTATCGGGCCTTTTTTCTTCGAGGAAATGCGTGATTCTGGTTTTGTAACTGCTACCGTGACGGGTGAGAGGTACGCCGATATGTTACAGAATCGCATCATCCCTAGCCTGGCTGATAAACACCTGCTGGAACGTACGATGCTTATGTAGGATGGCGCTCCACCCCATTTTGCTAGACGCGTCGTTTGGTGATGATCGTGTGCACAGCCGCCACTTTCGTCGTGCTTGGCCTCCCAGGTCCCCAGACCTCAGTCCGTGCGGTTATTGGCTTTGGGGTTACCTGAAGTCGCAAGTGTATCGTGATCGACCAGTATTTCTAGGGATGCTGAAAGACAACATCCGGCGCCAATACCTCACCATAACTCCGGACATGCTTTACAGTGCTGTTCACAACATTATTCCTCGACTACAGCTATTGTTGAGCAATGATGGTGGACATATTGAGCATTTCGTGTAAAGAACATCATCTTTGCTTTGTCTTACTTTGTTAGGCTAATTATTGCTATTCTGATCAGATGAAGCGCCGTCTGTCGCACATTTTTTGGACTTTTGTATTTTTTCGGTTCTAATAAAACCCCATGTCATTCCAAGCATGTGTGTCAATTTTTATCTCTCTATCTACATTATTGCGTGATTTATTCAGTTTTCAAATTTATACTGACTTCTTGAACACCCGGTACATTGAACAAATTATAGAACGTAAAAGTACAATGGTTCTCCGCCTCAGTGTGACACAAATTTTGAAGGGAGTGCACAAGTTTTATTAGTCCAATAGCTAAGTGTCCTGGAATGAGTTCTTTGGGAGGGGGGTTACCTTATCTGTAGAGGGACCTTATTTAAAGAAGGAAAGAAAATTAAAATTTAGAGCTTAATCGACGTCGATTGCTGGATAACATCATCTCATATTGGACATGGAAGGGCAAGAAATTGGTCATTTGTGTGTAAGATTAGTTTTCCACGGCCGTTGTCCTGTCAATAATTTCTTCTGGCTGTTGACCACATTGGCAATACATAAAATTATCCGGCGATTCGGCCACTGTTGCAAAAGGCCTTCTTCAGGGCTTTGAACTGAGCAAACTGCTGAATGAGATAGAGTTTAGATTTTATATAGCAGCGGAGGAAGCTGTTTTACGTAATTTGGTAGGCTACTTGAGGATAGAAGAAGGGGTGTTAGGCGTTCTTTAATGGTCTTCATGTTATGTTTTGTCACTGGTGGATAAAGACGTGCTTGATAGGTGTCTACATTATTTCTTTACGTTGGTGGAAACAGGCGAATTAGAAACTGGAGATAGATGTGAAGTAGATCGCAAGCCGTCACTTGCTTTAATCATAAATATATGTCACTGAGTGATGTTACATGTTATTATTTTACATATAAAGAAAAGTATTATCTTCTCAATAATCTTCAAATTTTGAGTTACATCCTTAATTTTTATATATGGTTTAGTGAATTTACCCATAGTGCCTACGCCTTTGGTCATCTTCAAAGCTCAAATTAATACTCAAATTAATTAATTTAATATTATTGAACCTTAAACTGCTGGCGTACCTCTGTACCACCAGAATAAAATAAAAACAGTGAATAGTTGAAGGAGTATGAATGAGAACAGCGATGTATGTAAGTCTAAAAAATAGTGACAAGTTTTATTAATCCTCTTGCAAGTACAACTAACTGGTAAATCTTACACAATAATGTCAAACACAAATCAGAGAAGGAATGGTGTTTTATTGAGAAAGCATACATTGGGATGGAAGCTAGAAAAATTCTCCCCTGAATTAATCCCTTTTACAACGCAATATGACTTTGTTTACACGAATCCGTTGTGAGGCCCAACTCTATTCAAATTCAATCAAATATGCCCGAGTATACCACAAACTATGGTTCACCTGAGAACAGGAAGCTGTGAATACCTATCAACCCTACGCTTGTGCATCAGTACTTTTATCTTTCAGCCTGATTCCGGAGGTAGCAGGAAATGGCGCGCTGTGGGCAAGAAGTGGCACGGTGTGGCGGCTCTAATGTTCTGACGCATCCATGAAAATTTGCAAACTACGCAGACTGGCGTTCTGATTATTAGAAAGCGGGATACTTCCCTATCAGAGCCCTGGAATCCCAGCAGATTTCAGTGTGAGGTGCACCCGTTCGCTGGTCTCACCGAACCAATTTGACTCACAGGCACGATGGTGCATGCTGAAATTGTCAGACGTTAGACAGCCGAGTCAGGACGAATAAGCTCACCCTCTTGACATACGATATGTCTGAGATGATATGCAGTTCCACTGTCGGTACAGTTGGAAACTGCTCCAGGCTGTTAGTCTACCACAAGATACAGATCACGAGTCTCACCAACTAGGGAAAGACCTGAAATTCTCCGCCTCGGTAGGACCAGAAGATGAAGAAGCCAAGAATCACAACGAGTTTCCACCAAGCCTGACTACGGCAGCCGAATTAGCAAAAACGAAATCGCCCCCACATTCCACAAACCAATCGGACTATCCTCTGCTTACTGAATCTCTCCTTCTGTCTGTTGCGTTGGCCTGGTAGCCAATCCAGACACAGAACGGGGTTCCCAGGCTGGGGCAGCAAGCCTCCAGTTGCATAACCTGAGAGGAACCAGTCAGCTACTACAAATCTCTCTTGTCTGAAAAACGAAGATTTTAGACTGCAGACTAGTCCTTCTTACGGTAAGCATGCCTGTGTTTCAGCTAAAAACGTGTACCTATATGGGACCACATTCTCTCATTTATTGAGAGATCTAATCTTTCCAGGTCGACCATTTCCTATTTCTCAAAGACTGCTGTTAAGCTTCCCAGACAGTTGTGCCCATGAAATATATGTTTCTACCACTCGCTAAAACAATCTGGTGGTCAGAGGGTTTACGCTCTTGCCTATACTAATCACTTGCACCAGCCGCTCTGTCTGTATCGTCCCGCTTCCAACATGAGAATGCACAAAGTTTTATGAGCTTCCCACGGTTTGCACAAAATATCTCTTAAATGGCTTCCTCCACCCACTTTCCCTCCAGCTAGTCGCCTTGTGACGGACTGCCGCCTGGCCCAAGTAATATGTTTTGCGAACCAGCGCTCCTCTCTCTGACACTACGTGGAAAGAGGAGAGGGCTTTGGCCGGAAGTCCCTCTACATGTACGATCCACGAGCGCTGCTTCCTAGAATCACTCGCACAGCCGGGTCGCTGCACTGAGCATTTATGGTCCCCAGTTTATCTCTCTCCCTGTTCTCTCTCACCTCCACCACAGTCCCTCTACAAGTTACACGTGCAGTTATAAGAACATTATGCCCACAATTTTCCCATGTAACAAAGTCATAAGCCACACATACCAAAAGCATGACCTAAAATATGAACATTAATCTGACTGACAATGTTGTTACAGTCAGAGAATGGCGTACCACCTCTCAAGCTCTGTCTACTCACTGCCAGGTGTCGGCTCTGGCGCCCCTGTACTCCGTGTACATACGAGCACCGCGGTCTACTGTGAGCCTGTGTGAGTTGCTTTGCGCCCACTGGGTGTTATGTGCTGTCCTTAGGTTAGTTAGGTTTAAGTAGTTCTAAGTTCTAGGGGACTGATGACCATAGATGTTAAGTCCCATAGTGCTCAGAGCCATTTGAACCATTTGAACCACTTGCGCCCAGTGTCCCCCCGTAGCATCGACCAAGATGCTGGAATACTATACCCGTCCTCTCTTTTCATATTGGTGAGTCGCTTGTCTATTCCTATCGTGTCTCTAATTTTCCTCCTCAGTGTAAATGATTGTTTCGCCAGTACGCAGGCTTCACGGAATGTTCTCCTTACCGCACTCATCCTGGTGTTCCGCCACCGCTGACCTGGTGCGTTGTCTGAGACGAAATGGCTCTGAGCACTATGGGACTTAACTTCTGAGGTCATCAGTCCCCTATAACTTAGAACTACTTAAACCTAACTAACCTAAGGACATCACACACATCCATGCCCGAGGCAGGATTCGAAGCTGCGACCGTAGCGGTCGCGCGGTTCCAAACTGTAGCGCCTAGAACCGCTCGGCCACTCCGGCCGGCGTTGTCTGAGACGGATATATCTTTCACGCTCGGCATTTCGTGTGCTGATCGACCACCACGTCTCATCTACATACACCAGTCCATATTCGGAACTCATTTCGTAGACTCCTCGCATGTCAGCGCATCTTTCATTGAGCCTAGAACATCTTTTAATTTGTTTTTGCTCTGAAAGATTGGCTTGATGTCAGGTCGGTGGAGAATTTTGCCAAACGTTCAGTGTCCCTTTATACATATGATAACAGGGCTGTGTTCCGAGCTATCTTCTGCTCTTTCCTGTTGCCTTCATCCTTTGTCGTCATAACTTTATCATATTCTTGCCATAACCATTGGCTCCAAAAATGTGTCTGATCCTGTGGGCCCTCCTGGTTAAAGTATAAAGGGCTGGCTTCTTCTGCATAGGATGGAGGTACGGAAGGGGGGCAACATCGTCCAACTTTATATATAGGCAATGTAGTCAGCAGCCCAGAAGAATTTTATTGACCATGGTCATTTCTCTTGATGCAATAATTTAGCAACAGCCGTATGTATTGTAGAAATTTATTTTATAAACCTCTTATGTGCTACCAGTTTCGGCATTACATTGATGCCATCTTCAGGCTACACACGTCATAGTCGTAAAATCGCTATACACGGAAGGAGCCATATAAATGGATCTGTGAATCAAATCTAAAATAAAACGTAGTGTGTTGATGTGTTCTTGAAACTCTATCATTTACCCCACTGTTTTGGATTTTCGATTTGATTCACGGATCCAGTTATATGGCTCCTTCCGTGGTTGTGGTGGCTGTTAATGTTTAACGTCCCGTTGACAACGAGGTCGTTAGAGACGGAGCGCAAGCTCGGGTTAGGGAAGGATTGGGAAGGAAATCGGCCGTGCCCTTTGAAAGGAACCATCCCGGCATTTGCCTGAAACGATTTAGGGAAATCACGGAAAACCTAAATCAGGATGGCCGGAAGCGGGATTGAACCGTCGTCCTCCCGAATGCGAGTCCAGTGTGCTAACCACTGCGCCACCTCGCTCGGTCATCTGAAAGTGATGAAGCAGTACAAACAAAAGTGATTTTGTGTCTTCGTCAACAAACTCAAACATTCTGTAGTGACAGTATCAACAAACTAGTTTTTCATTGGGTGAAACGTGCTTTTCGCCAGGGTGACTATGTTCAGAAGTAAATATGTATAACGAACAAAACTCATTTAGAATGTTAATGATGTTTGATTCATTTTTCAGATAAAAAATTTAGATGCATTACTTTCCAGCATGCCCTCATACACTTTTTTTACTAACCCTATTTACCAGACATATGACCTTTTTCGCCTTGCTTGAACAAGGCGAATGGGACCATGCAGCTAAGTGTTCAGATTAATCTTCTGAAACTATGAAAAAGATGGATGAAGTGTTATGTATTAGAATCTGTATAGCGATTTTACGACTGTGACTTGTGGGGCCTGAAGATGGCATCAATGTAATGCCGAAACTGGTAGCACATAAGAAGTTCATAAAATAAATTTCTGCAATACATACGGCTGTTGGTAAATTACTGCATCAAGAAATACATGCCAGCCGTTGTCGCACGGTCCACTATGGATCAACGAAGATGGTCATTTCTAGTCCATTTTTCGAGATTACCCACATGGCACTGGTACAGTGCACTTAGGGAATCCACGGAGACCTGCGTCTGGATAATGTGTTTATAGGTTGCTCCTGCGATTTTTACGTGGACCAGTTTGTGGTGCAGCCAGCGTGCGCCGCTCACCTGGGGCCGGCTTAGGCTGCAGGGTGCTGGTCTGCAGCCGCCGCTGCCGCCGCCGCCGCCGTTCCTCAAGGCGGTCCGGTGGCGGTGGCGGCGGCGGTGGAAGGCCGTCGTACCAGCTGGACGCAGCGCCGAGCTGCAGGCCGGCGTGTTTACCTCAGCGCGGCCCAGCCCACCTGCCCTCGCGGCCGTCCGGCTCTCTGATTGGCCGACAGCCGGCGTGCAGATGCAGTTTTTCCGCGAGAAGGGAAGCACCTTGTGCCGGCGCGCGACCTCTGTCGATGGCTGTCGAGGAAACTGCGGAGAAGTGTTATCGCAAAAGGCATTAACGAGCTATTACGGAACACCCTTATATAAACGGACGTTTCTGATTCGCTGTTGGATACAGGAAAGTGCAGAATTCTCTACGCGTTACAGTCTTTAGCTATACGGGTGGAACCGGGTGAGGAGTAACAAGGTTAGCTTCTGGAGAGAGCAGCGGTTCAGGTTTAGCTTTTCCTTGACTTCCGTAAATAGCTTGAGACGAGCGCCAGGTTTCCCTCCATGGACAGGGCCGATATCGTTCCCCAATCTGAAATCGTGATCCGTCTGTAATGAATGACATGTACAATAACTGCATTCGGTTGGGAAGTGTGTCGTAAAGCCGTTCAGTCTTCTTCTGAGGCAAGCTGGCCCACAGCTACTGTAACTCGTCCCTGGTACCCCTGGATACAACCACTGGGACGCTGTTGACGTCCAAGCTGTTCCCGCTCTTTCAATACTGGGAATAGATCTCGACACCTTGCTGGCCACATGAGTACCGCAACTTCACACAGACAGTTCGTAGAGATACGTGCCGTGTGTGGAGAAGCAATACTGCTGTCGTCTTCAGTCAGAAGACTGGTTTTATCCTGCTCTACACTCTGCTCCTACTCTTGGCAAACCTCTTTGTCTCCGAACAACCACTACAACCTACGTCTACAACCTTTTGAATATGCTTCCTTCTCTGGTTTCCCCCTACAACTTTTAGCCATTACACACTCCTAAACTGGTGATTCCTTGACGCCTCAGACTGTGTCCTATTCATCGATCCCTTCTTCTGGTCAAGTTAGAGCACACACGTTTTTCTCTCGTCACTTCCATCCAGTACCTCACATTGGTTACATGATCTAAACATCTAACCTCCAGCAGTTTTCTGTAGCACTAAATTTCAAAATCTACCATTCTTTTCTTTTGTGGACTGTTTACTGTCCAGGGCTCGCTTCCCTGAAAGGTCACATTCCAAATATCCTCAGGAAATACTTCCTACCACTTAAATCTTTGTTCGATGCTAAAAAACTTCTCTTCTTCAGAACTGCTGTTTTTGCCATTGACAGTCTACATTTTATATCCTCTGTACTTCAGCATTGTTTTGCGTTTGTTGATGTTCATCTTACATCCCATTTCAAGAAACTGTCCATTCAATTCAACTGCTCTTGCAAGTCCTTTGCTGTCTCTGATAGAATTACAATGTCGTCAGAAAACCTCGAAGTTTTTATTTCGTCTCCTTGAAATTTAGCTCTTGCTCAATGTATAGACTGAATAACGTTGGGGATACGCTACAGCTCTGTGTCACTCTGTTCTCAACCACTGCTTCCCTTTTATGACCTTGGATTCTTATAACTGCTGTCTGGTTTATGTATAACTTGTATTGAACATTTCATTCCCTGTATTTTACCGCTGATCTCAAAAAGGGGCAAGCAATATCCTGATAACAATGGAACGATAAGACCGTGGCGCGAGAGGTGACAGAACCCAATGGAGGATGTCTGTGACTTATCGTTGTGCCGTCAGAGTTCAGTGAGCCACTACCAACGGTTAAATGATGTCATACCCGATGGCTCACCAAACCATTAGAACAGTGAACACCCCCCCCCCCCCCCTCCACTGCCCCGGCCGCTACCACACTCGTCATCGAATGCGGTGTGCCTGCTCTCACTCTCATGTTCCCTTAAACTCCCATACCGAGACACTGTCACATCCGAAAGCCTCCCAAATTCAACATGCCAGCCAAAAGGAGGTCCCTCTCAAGCTATGACAGATGCTGATAACATTGTCTCACACAAGTACGCGGCATCTCCCTATCCTTCACAGTGATCACTCAACATCTGACCCTGTTCGCACTCCTTTATATACCCAAACAGGCTTGGTAGCAACAACAAACATTAGCAGCACTAATACAATCTGGTGGCACTTCTACCTGTCACAGAGAACTGCAGCTCGCATCATATACATACTCACCAACGTGTACAAAGTTAAATTAACATCCGACCAGACACTGAAGCATCAAAGAAACTGGTATAGGCATGCGTATTCAAATACAGAGACATGTAAACAGGCAAAATACGCCGCTGCGTTCGGCAACGCCTATATAAAACAAGTGTCTGGCGCAGATGTTACATCTGTTACTGCTGCTACAATAGCACGTTAGCAAGATTTATATGAGTTTGAACGTGAGTTATAGATGGCGTACGAGCGATGGGACGCACCATCTCCGAGGTAGCGATGAAGTGGGAATTTTCCCGTACGACCATTTCACGAGTGTACGGTGAATATCAGGATTCTGGTAACACATCAAATCTTCGCCATCGCTGCGCCGGAAAAAGGTCCTGCAAGAAGGGGACCAACGACGACTTAAGAGAATCGTTTAACGTGACAGAACTGTAACCCCTCCTCAAATTGCTGCAGATTTCATTGCTGGACCATCAACAAGTGTCAGCGTGCGAGCCACTCAACGAAACATCATCGATATGGGCTTCCGGAGCCGAAAGCCCACTCGTGTACCCTTGATGACAGCAAGGCACAAGGCTTTACGCCTC
Organism: Schistocerca piceifrons; assembly: GCF_021461385.2. NCBI lineage: Eukaryota > Metazoa > Arthropoda > Insecta > Orthoptera > Acrididae > Schistocerca > Schistocerca piceifrons. Next base: position 569,962,591 of record NC_060143.1, read on the forward strand.
GCCAGGGTCCGTCAACACCGACGTTGGACTGTTGATGACTGGAAACGTGTTGCCTGGTCAGACGAGTCTCGTTTCAAATTGTATCGAGCAAATGGGCATGTACGGGTACGGAGACAGCTTCACGAATCCATGGAGAGCAAGTCATCATGGGACTGTCCATGCTGTAGAGGCTCAGTTATGGTGTGGGGCGTGTGCAGCTGGAGTGATATGCGACCCCTGATACGTCTAGATACGACTCTGGCGGGTGACACATACGGAAGCACCCTGTCTGATCACCTGCATCCTTTCATGTCCATTGTGAAATCCGACGGACTTGGGCAATTCCAGCAGGACAATGCGACACCCCACACGTCCAGAATTGCTACAAAGTAGCTCCAGGAACACTCTTCTGAATTTAAACACTTCCTCTGGCCAGCAAACTCCCCAGACATGAACATTATTGAGCATATATGGGATGCCTTGCAACGTACTGTCCAGAAGAGATCTCCACCGCCTCGTACTCTTAGGGATTTATGGACAGCACTGCAGGATTCATGGTGTCAGTTCCCTCCATCACTACTTCAGACATTAGTCGAGTCCATGCCACGTCGTGTTGCGGCACTTGTGTGTGCTCGCTGGGGATCTACACGATATCAGGCAAGTGTACCAGTTTCTTATGCTCTTCAGTGTATCTTCTGTGTACTTCACATTTTCTGTCACGCAATATGTGTATTACGTCACTATATGTTATAATGTCTGACGGGATGTGAAGCCACAAATTTTCTTCTTTCATATGAGTTTATAGAGGGAATTTCACGAGGAATAGTCAATATTTTAGGAGGTGGCAAAGACGGGATTAAGAACTACTTCAAAATTAACTGCATTATCTTTGCAGATGATCTGACCCCATTTGCTTAAATCTTTGAATTAGAGAAACAAACAGCTAGAACACCTTTAAACATTTCCTTTGAAAAACCTAAAATCATGACAAATAACAAACTTCCGAATAAATGCTTTAAGGTGCAGTTACAAGAAATAGAAATAGCAAAAGAATTTAAATATCTGGGGGAACTGATTGGTTGAAACGCAACAGGACGCAAGGCATGAGAATCCGTGAAAGACAAGCTTTAATTGGCCTTCCAACTGACAAGAGACATACAACAAGAAATCATTTTCATGAGGGGGGGAGGGGGCAAGTTTAAGCATTACAAGACACTGATCAAGTCAAAAGCATTGTATGCAGCAGAAAACCTAACGGCAAAGCTCAGACAGAAGAATTAGAACTAAAAGAAAGAAAAACTTAAGAAAAATCGTACGAATAAAATTGAAAACAGGAACTCTCGGATACTATGTGAAAAAAGGGATTAAATTTGTACCCACATCGTCTCGATAACCTCATAACGGAAACTAATTGGTTTACGGAAACTGAAAAAGGCCTAAGAGAATTAAAATTTTCAGGAAAGTTATTACTCGTCAGAGCAGCTCAGATAAATACCAAAGACGAAAAAATAAGGTACCAAGACAAATTTAAAATAAAGAAGAAATGCACAATCTTGGAAGAGGAGACGAGAAAGTCAGAGAGAATGAAGAAATACTTGGCACAGTGGAAGGAAAAACACGGAAATAAATGACTGATTCATCGTACTCCAAAGACGGTGAAACGGAAGAAGAAGAAGAAGAAGAAGAAGAAAAGAAAGTAATTCGAACCAAAAATTCCGTATAACATGTGAGAAACTTTTGTTGATTTCAGAGATACATTTGTTTACATTTATATGTTTTCATTTGGCACGTTGGTACTGCAATTGTTACAGATTTATTTATCGATTGTCATTTTTCTTTTGGACTTCAAGTAGTGAATTTAGGTTTCACTTTATATGATTGAATTTTTGGAGTGTGACTAAGATTTGTGTGCCAGTTCTATTGTATCCATGGGGCATTCCGCACATATTTACAAATGCCGAGTATGTCAGTATGGTGCGTGTGTATGTGTTTTGTCACATTAACACTGCAGCTACTTTTGGAGAATACAGTAGACTATTTCCTAAAGGCAAAGTACGAGATTAAAGACTATACTCGCATTTTCACTAAACTCTGTGACACTGGTATAGTGACCATCAGTAATGTTTCACCTGAACGCGCAAATCAACACAGTGGGGGTTGAAGAAGGAAATATCATTCAGCTTGTAAAACGTAGTTCTCCATTAAACACAAGCAGAATTTTTACAAGTATCGGTGGCTGCATATAATAATATAGCGTCCACTGCGTACGCACAGCCTCTATCCTTGTAATTTACAGCAAAGTGGAGACCTTCCAGAAGATGAACACAGACGACTGGAATTTTGTTGTGGTCTAGTGGCGAGTAGCTGTTTACTGATGAAACCACAATGATTCGTGCCAGTACCAATAATACTCGAAACTTACGTCGGTGGTGCTACGATGACCCACGTGCCCTTGTGGTTACATATTTTCCAGAATACTTCTCTGTAAATACGTGGTGTGGTATGATGGATAATCAGCTGAATAAGCCTGTTGTGTTACCGCATCGTATTAGAGGGGCATGTTATCTTGATTTTCTTGAAAACGAACTTACAGTATTATTGGAAGGTGTTCCTCTGGATACAAGGATACGTTCGTCCATTTTTAATGGGACCATAGGTAAATCTTGTCGTCAGGTGAACGCTCCATCTAAACCTAACATACCCCGGAAGACGCGTCAACAGGAATGATCACATTTCTTCGCCACCAAGGTCCCCGGTCCATACCACTTGAGATTTTTGCCTGGGTGATGGGTGAAAAATGAAGTATAGAAACGAAAAGTAAACACGAGACGCGAATTGATTGTTGATATTATGAATAGTGCTGCCCCCATCACAGAACGCCAAGCGAATTAAGCAGAGCTACACGTGGTTTTGTCAAAAAAAATTGGAAGTGCCCTGAAGTCGGAGGTGGAATTTATGAAAATCAACTTTCAGCTTAATCATTTGCCTTTGCTGAACTTCTCTGTCAAAATTTGTTTGGATTACATTCAAAAGCCGCCCACTTTTCTAGCCTGTCTAAAAAATCGGATTTTGATCCTTTGGTGGGTCAGACTTCCGCCCTATAGGAACCACCTTTCATAGTCGCGAGTTTCATATTAATAGTGGTGCTGGACATTATCTACCCTGCCACTGAGTGCCAAATCGTCTGAAGCTCAATAAGTATTGAGTTTTAGGCCTAGGTCCTATTCCAGAAAAAACGTGTAACGGAAAACCAATTGCTGAACTTCAGACCGACCGTTCAGGGTTTACACATTACTGAATATTTCGTAGTAACTGTCTTTTAGACTGCGGTCACATTGGCACCGACATCGGTGGATTCCGGCGACGACCGACACTGACCGAAGTTGGACGATCCTTTCAAATCAGTACGCCGCTACGTGTGCGGTAACCACGCAATTGATCCCATTCCCCAAACATCAGATTTCTGTCGACAGTCAGTGAAATTCTTATCAGTTTGTTTTCGTCGGTGGAAGTGGCCGACGTTCTCTCACACTTTGAGTAGCTGATAAGTTTTTCCAAGGAAGAAGTACGTGGTATCTTGAGGATGGTAGCGTTAATGGAGGGAAAAAGGCCTACAGTTACTTCCAACAGGATGGAGCAACTGCCCGTACACCCGGCCGAAACTTGGAGCACATTTACGCAGCCGTCACACCTGACAGAGCTGTTACCAGAGGTCAGTCTGGTTGCGGCCCTAACTGGCCACCCAGGTCACCTGATCTGTCAGTGAGCGATTACTTTGTGTGGGGGGCCCTAAAGTCAAAGGTGCAACAACCCTCATAGTCTTCAAGAACTGCAGCAGAACGTTTAGGGAGAAACGCAGCAATTCCAGCAGTCCAGCTTCGATCTGCCTTCGGCATCTTGGTGAAAAGGGCCCAAAGTGCCATGAGATGAATGGTGGTCACTTTCAGCATCTGCTATAGTCGGGTTAGTGCTGTATTTCCTTTCCTCTGCTGTGTTTCTATATATCATCGAAACTCTGTTTTCCGGCCGTATTTTATTTTCCCCACCCAGTGTTATTACTGCTCACGAATGCTTTTATTGAAAGACAATCGCCGTCACAACAGTGGGTTCTTGGTTTGCTCCGGGAGGTGACTGGTCGGAACCTTAACAAATAAAATATTAGTCAACTTTACTAAAATACAGGTATGAAGATTTACTTAACTTTGTACAATCTATATCCACAGGAATGTTCTCAGTATTTACAAATGTCTCTGAATATTAAGGTGTCACTTGATACAGACATATTTACAAGACTCTTCACTTGAAGAACAAAATACACTACTGGCCATTGAAATTGCTACACCACGAAGATGAAGTGCTACAGACGCGAAATTAAACGACAGGACGAAGATGCTGTGATATGCAAATGATTAGCTTTTCAGAGCATTCACACAAGGTTGGCACCGGTGGCGACACCTACAACGTGCTGACATGAGGAAAGTTTCCAACCGATTTCCCATACACAAACAGCAGTTGACCGGCGTTGCCTGGTGAAACGTTGTTGTGATGCCTCGTGTAAGGAGGAGAAATGCGTACCATCACGTTTCCGACATAGATGAAGGTCAGATTGTAGCCTATCGCGATTGCGGTTTATCGTATCGCGACATTGCTGCTCGCGTTGGTCGAGATCCAATGACTGTTAGCAGAATATGGAATCGGTGGGCTCAGGAGGGTAATACGGAACGGCGTGCTGGATCCCAACGGCCTCGTATCACTAGCAGTCGAGATGACAGGCATCTTATCCGCATGGCTGTAACGGATCGTGCAGCCATGTCTCGATCCCTGAGTCAACAGATGGGGACGTTTGCAAGACAACAACCATCTGAACGAACAGTTCGACGACGTTTCAAGCAGCATGGACTATCAGCTCGGAGACAATGGTTGCGGTTTCCCTTGACGCTGCACCACAGACAGGAGCGCCAGCGATGGTGTACTCAAGGACGGACCTGGGTGCACGAATGGCAAAACATCATTTTTTCGGATGAATCCAGGTTCTGTTTACAGCATCATGATTGTCGTGTTTGGCGACATCGCGGTGAACGCACGTTGGAAGCGTGTATCGTCATCGCCATACCGGCGTGATGGTATGGGGTGCCATTGGTTACACGTCTCAGTCACCTCTTGTTCGCATTGACGGCACTCTGAACAGTGGACATTATATTTCAGATGTGTTACAATCGGTGGCTCTACCCTTCATTCGATCCCTGCGAAACCCTACATTTCAGCAGGATAATGTATGACCGCATGTTGCAGGTTCTGTGCGGGCCTTTCTGGATACAGAAAATGTTCGACTGCTGCCCTGGCCAGCACATTCTCCAGATCTCTGACCAACTGAAAACGTCTGATCAATGGTGGCCGAGCAACTTGATTGTCACAATACGCCAGTCACTACTCTTGATGAACTGTGGTATCGCGTTGAAACTGCACGGGCAGCTGTATCTGTACACGCCATCCAAGCTCTGTTTGATTCAATGCCCAGGCGTATCAAGGCCGTTATTACAGCCAGAAGTGGTTGTTCTGGGTACTGATTTCTCAGGATCTATGCACCCAAATTGCGTGAAAATGTAATCACATGTCAGTTCTAGTATAATATATTTGTCCAACGAATACCCGTTTATCATCTGCATTTCTTCTTGGTGTAGCAATTTTAATGGCCAGTAGTGTACATGATGTTCACATAAGTTTCTTCGTAAGACATTTAATACATTGTGGACTATCTAAGACGATGCTGTGGTCTCGTTCGTTGACTGCGTTCTGGGCCAAACGCTCCTCTGCTCAGCGATAAGTAGACGAGCCCTTACGGTGGGGGAGGGGAGCTCTAGGACGCGTGGCTGACTCAGGGCTTCTCATTCGTCGGTGCGACGTGGAGCGATTATGCTCTTCTGTGGCTTCATTTTGAGGTGCGAACCTTGCTTTAGCAACCCGCTCTTTGAAGGACATCACAATTTTTATGCCAGTAGGTTAGGGATTCTATAATACACGGTGGCTGTAAACGCGGTGTATGTGTTTCCGTTTTTCACACTGATCAGTCAGAACATTATCATCACCGGCCTACTTCCGATGTAAGCCCGTTCAGCCGAAAGCTGCGTCACCCGACGAGAAATGACTGCTAGTAAGACAAACGCAGGGTACAAGTTGTATCAGTGTGCGTGCTGTTCGTGTGTAGAATGGGAAAATCGCAAGATCTATCTGAGATTGACCGAGGGCACATTGTGATCGTCCGGAGGCTCGCCACGAGCATTTCTAAAACTGCACGACTTGTCGGGTGTTGGAGGAGTGCTGTGGTGACTGCCTTCAGCACGTGGCGAAAGCAGGACGGAACCATGTCCAGATGACGCGAGATTGGGCGGCCATCTCCCATCACACACGTCGGACGTCGTAGGCTGGGCAGACTGGTAAGACAGGGCAGACAGCGAACTGAGGCAGAGCTAACATCAGACCTAAATGCTAGGCAGAGTACAAGTGTTCCTGAGCACGCAGTGCACCAAACACTGCTAACGATGGACCTTTGCAGCCTACAACCAGTGCACGTGACAATGTTAACACCACGACATCGGCAACTACGACTGCAATGGGTGCGTGACCGTCGGTACTGGACGTTGGCACTGTGGCAGAGCGCTGCATGGTATGGTGAATCCCGATTTCACCACGCCGATGGGAGGACTCGAATCCGTCGTCTTCCAGAGGAACAGCTGCTTGACATCGTACTGCGGGACAGAGACAAGCTGGCCGCTCTGGTGAACAGGAGCTCGTGCAAGGGATCATGAGAGCCAAGGCGTCACTGGCTGCACCCCACGAACACCCTTTCATGTTTCCCGACGGGAGTGCCATTTTCCAGCAAGATAAAGTGCCATGTCAGAAGGCCAAGAGTCTGATGGAATGGTTCGAGGAATACAGTGGCGAGTTCAAATAGACGTCGTACCCCGCAACTCGCCAGATCTGAACCCGATCGAACACATCTGGGATGTGATTGAATATGACGTCAGACCTCACACCTCCTCCATGGAATTTGCGGGAATTAGGTGACTTTTGCCTGCAGATGTGGTACCAACTAACTCGAGCGAGTTACCGACGCCTCATTGCTTCCATGTGACGACGCGTCGCCGCTGTTATCCGTGCCAAAGGCGGACACACCGCCAACTGGGTCGTGGTCATAATGTTCTGTCTGATCAGTGTATGTGCCACGGATATCTCGTTCACAGGTACAGTGAATGACAGTCACTCAAAGTTAACTGTCGTATGTTCGACTTGCTGATTCATTTAAAGCCGGCCGGGGTGGACGAGCGGTTCTAAGCGCTACAGTCTGGAACCGCGAGACCGCTACGGTCGCAGGTTCGAATCCCGCCTCGGGCATGGATGTGTGATGTCCTTAAGTTAGTTAGGTTTTAGTAGTTCTAAGTTCTAGGGGACTGATGACCTCAGAAGTTAAGTCCCATAGCGCTCAGAGCCATTTGAACCATTTGATTCATTTGAAGTTGCGCAGTGTGTTTGCACTCTTGCTTTTCAATATCACCATGAATGATCTCGAATGTCTAATAGAACGTTTCTCTCATCACCTCACAGATTTGGAACACTTATCTCCTTATTCTATAAACTGAGGAAAGATTGTACGTACTCGTTACCTTCTTATCGTGACAGATATAGCTCATTTAAATGCATTCGGCATCGTTTGAATTGCAAAAACCAAAATGCAGCACTCGGTTGCCCGTACAGAGGCGCCGTGGTGCCCGTCCCACCGAAGAAGGTTGAGATATAACCTGTTTCACGGAGTAGATTCTAACCTAACATAAAATATCTTCCCTGGCCCCACCAAAAACTGACGAAGACAGTGTGATGGAGCCGTCGGCCGATGTAATCGCAAAACCTCTGGTGATGACGTCTGACGACGATCATCGGTGCGACAGTGGACGCAGCTTTACAGGGTACGTGAGGTCAGAGGTCACAGGAAGACGGGAGGCGGGCTAGCACGCACATCGTGGCGACTTGCAACGAACTAAATAGCTCCATGAAGAAGATTTATTCACAAAGGTGGAGCATACTCCTGAACTCCATTCAGCATGGTGCACATATAAAATCCTATCACTATGGTTCTTTACAAGCAAACTGTAGTAACTTGACGATCGCCTTTATTCAGCAATGAATGGGTTGACTAAGAAACACAACGCAGACGCACAGCTGCTCACTCACAAAAGATTCAAACTTGTACAATAAACTGAAAGTAAAATTCACCATTTTCCAGCAATGACTGATGCGTCAAAGAAGACTTGTGACTCGTAGTGGGCAGAACGATGAGGGTTAACTGGGCACACGATGCGCGAAGTGAATCGTGGCTGGTTAAAGAACAAGTTCAATCCCAAAATACCGCACTGCTCCTGATGATTCAGGTAAATTGTTATAGAGAATCCTAACTCAGAAGTGAAATAACTCCCATCAAAATCGCCGTTCAGATGCACACAGCGACTGACAAACTCTTTCTAAAATCCGATCTGTCGACTTGCTACTTATTGCAGTGTTTGTATCATCTGCACAAAAAAAAAGACTTAGCATCTGGCACTGTAACAGATGAGAGATCATTAATGTACACAAGAAAAAGCAATGGACCCAAGATGGAACATTGAGGAGCACCACATGTAATTAATTCCTAGTCAGATAAAGACTGCTTACTGCACAGATATTCGCAGCGACACTCCTTGTTTCCTGTTAGACAGATAAGACTCAAACCATTTTGCAGCATTGCCGGTGACACCATAATATTCTAATTTACTTAAGAGATTGCTGTGGTTCACACAGTCAAAGGCTTTTCACAGGTCACAGAAAATGCCAGTAGCCTCCAATTTATGATCTAATGAATTAAGCACATTCTCACTGTAAGTGTAAATAGCTTTCTCTATATCAAAACCCTTAATAAATCCAAATTGACTTGGAAAATATATTATTTGCTGTCAGATGCTTAAGGAGAGGCTTGAACACAACCTTTTCAAATATTTTTGAGAAAGCTGGAAAAAATGAAACTGGTCGACAGTTTGATGGTATCTCATTGTCCCCTTCTTGTAAAAAGGCTTAACTTCAGCATATTTTAGCCAGTCTGGAAATGTTCTGCTGATAAGAGACTGATTACACAAATAACTTAAGATGGAACTCAACTCTCATGAGCACTCTTTGATTAACTTCGTTGATATGTTACCAAACCCACTGGAATATTTAAATTTTAAGGATTTTATGATGGATGCTACTTCTTTGCGAGACATGAGTGTGATTTCCATTTCATTGAAATTATTTTTAAACACTGGTCTCAGATACTCCATTGCACTGTTCACCAAACCTGATAGTCCCAAGCTGTCAGTAACAGAAATGAGGTACTTCTTTAAGAGGTTTACAACAATACATTTACTTGTTACCAAAGTCTCATTTATTTTTAGAGCTATCTGTTCTTCCTCCCTTTTGGCCCCACCTGTCTCTGTCTTCACTGTATCCCATACAGTTTTTATTTTGTTGCCTGGTGTAATTATCTTTTTCTCATAATAAAACTGCATCGATTTCTGGATTACTTGCTTCAATATTTTGCTGTATTCTTTGTAATACATTACAATTGTAACATCAAAGCTGTTCCTAGATAGTAGATACAGTCTCCTCTTTGTCTCACACGATAGCATTTTTCCTTGTGTAATCCACAGTTTATTTTTTGACTTCTGTGTGATTTGAGTTACCTTTAGGGGAAAACAGTTTTCAAAAGTGGAGGTAACCTTATTAATGAATGCTTTGTATTTTCCATTTGAGTCAGAAGTATTGTAAACATCTGTCCAGTTCATGTTCTGAGGTGTGGGGTTGATCTGTTATTCTGTTATTCTGCGCAACAGATTAATCTGAGATGTACCCTTTACCCTGTGGCTCCTGCAAGATGCAATTTCCACCCAAACACTACTACAGAAGTCAGACAGACGCTCCTAACGTTCTAAAGAGAAATGCTTGAAAAATTTTCAGCAATAAATATCTTCTGGAGTCGTCCGCTGTAAGGAAATGACACAAAAATTTCTTACGTAACTAGTGGGATACTTGGGTACTAGAGTAGTGCTAGTTAGTGTAAGAAAAACATGAAACTAACGAAAGTTATTATTTATTTTGCAAAAATTCTGAGAAATCACAATGGCACCTTTAGTTATGAATTGAATAAGTTATACCCTGGTTCTTTTCGGAATGTGAAGTTACCTCTCAAGGATAGGATCCGCTAATGAAATTTCTATACAAAGTTTAAGACGGATGTTGACTTGGCAGAATGGCCGAGAGGCGCGCCTACTCAACTTGAATAATTATCCTTTAGAATGTTGCTAGGTACGGTCGAGGGTATCGTGTATGGAATGCAGTAAAGTGTACTGTTGTGCAGGAAATATGGGGCTCACAATAGCTGTAGCACACAATACCGTAAGCTGTGATGACTGCTGTCTGCGCCGCTCGCTGCTGACAAATAAGATAACTCTCGTTCTATATGGATTGACCTTCGCCAATCAAACTCTCCCTATGCCTTGATGAAGTCAAGGGTTCATATTCGCCCCTAGTCTAACTATTGGCGTGGTACACCGGTCAGATAACCAGTCCACCGCGATGCCACTCAAAATTCGCTCGCAGGTGTTTAACTATAACTCTGTCCATTCACACCGCACAATAAGTGTGTCGGCCAACACAGTGAACAACACTTAATCACAAGGACTCAATATAGAGTAGCACTTCGATTCGATGTCAACAGAGGTGCCCTCCCAGTGAAGTACTGAGGAGAGACTTGTTCCTCACTCCAAGAGCGACAACGGAACAGCGCCTCCCCACACTAGAGGGGTATATCTTTTGGTCTGTTCCATTATTCCTTCAGCTCAAGGCGTCAGAAATATCGTCTGCCAATCAGCATTGCTCTACTAAAACGGGAGAATGACGTTTCGTTTAAGGCGACCAATCCGGAAACCTGTAGCATTGGCGTTTGGCGTTTGCTGTCTCCCTGTGAAAATCTCTGAAACTGCATGCTGTTTGTAAAGAATGCGTAGGCTGGCCACTCCCACACAATGTAGCAGAATTTGCTTTTAAGCTGAACACAGGGCTGTTCCCCCCTTTCACTCAGGCCCACGCTGTCCGCTACACGGGTGGTCAGCGGCTGACATAGGCTGGGTCGTCCTCTCAAGGGACCAGCGTCCCGTTGTGCGGTTTCTCTCCGGAGCTAAAATCTTCTGTGACCGTTGTGTCCGGAATGTATGTGTGTACGCCAGCCTCGAGTATTTCAACCACAGTGCGCTTACTTGTTAATTGCATATCGTTTACATGAATTCATACAACATTGACATTATCTTATCGAGTTTGGGTTCGAATGAAGCGTCTTGATGTGCGGAATATGACTGTGAGGGCAAAATATGTAAGCAATGAAGGTCAGGAGACCACAACGTCTTACAATGTCTTTGAGTAATTTCCTGAACTTTCCAATTTTTGACTTACTTATTATCCTTCTGTACTCAGATTTAATAGATTTTTTTTATCCTGAAAAATTTCAACATTTAACACAAGATGCTGCATATCATGATCAGATAGCCCACTTGCTACTGGTTTTGTGATACGACTTTTTTCCCTAGATTTGTCTACGAAGATATTATCAATAGCAGTCTCAGGGCATTTACATATCCTAGTAGCAAAGTTCACATCAGGAACTAAATTGAATGATAGTGTTACTGACTGCAATTATTGTTCTCTGGCAGAGATTTTCAGTAAATCCACATTAAAATCACCAGCAACCACTATTTCCTTGTTTTTTTACTATGAGATGGAACAGCAGAGCTTCCAAATTTTTTATGAAGAGGTTAAAATTTCATGAAGGTCATGTGTATATACCTACTATTATAAAGGACTTACTATGAAATACTACTCCTGTTGCACAAGCTTCTAAGTGCTGCTCTGAGCAAAACTTATTATTATCAGTATTCTTGAAATCAAAACAGTTTCTGACAAATATGGCAACTCCTCCTTTCTCCATATTTTCTCTACAGAAATAAGAAGCTAACTTGAATCCTGTAACATTTAACACATCTATGCCAGTGGTCATGTGACGTTCAGAGAGGCAGATTATATCAGTTGGTTTTCTCAACTCTAATTCTTCAACACAAATAGCAACTCATTAAGCTTACTCCTTAGTCCTCGGATATTCTGATGCAATAACGATAACAGATTTTGTGCACTGGCTGACTTAGAACTCGATGAACCTAATTTTCCTGCCAATTTTTGAGTATCTCTAGTTTCAATCAGAATCTGTATGCATGAATTGTGTACATTAAAATTTGCTTTGTGGCTGCCTGTTTTATCAATGTGAATGCCATTTTCAGCCTGTCTCTGAACATCTTTAGTTTGTGCCCTCCCTACCCTAAAAAAAATTGCTGGTGTGTCACTTGTAACCACTGGTAGTTTACCACTTGTGACAGTGCCCCCCCCCCCCCCAAGTTATTTGCTGTTAGCCCTTCCCTTTCCTGTTGAGGTGAAGGTGATGCCTGGTATAGTCCCACCTGCTGATAGAGTCCACAGGAACCACACTGACATGAGACCCCATATGTGATCCAAGCAGCCGTTCCAGCTCTAAATTAACTCTCCTAACAGAAGAGTTTAAATGAGGCTGGTCATGGCGCCTCAGAAGAGATACAAGCCCAACACCAGGATGTCTCGTTGCCGAAGCTATCTTTACCAGGTCACTCTCAGTTGAACAATTAGGGTTCCTTCTATGCTGTTGCCACAGTGTCACCCTTTGTGAAGTCTTTACAAAGTGAACCTACATTCCCTGTCACCTGACCCAGACTTGCACTAGGTTTAAAGAAGCTTGTGACTGATGACCTCAGATGTTAAGTCCCGTAGTGCTCAGAGCCATGCAGTGGCCGACGTCCATGCACAATGTCTTGTTGACAACTTGCGTACATGGTGTCATGGGATCTGAGCCACACTCGAAACCTGCCATCAGCTCTTACCAACTGAAATCGGGACTCATCTGACCAGGTCCCAGTTTTCCAGTCGTCCAAGATCCAACCGATATACCGCTAGCCCAGAAGAGGCACTGCAGGTGATTTAGTGTTGTTAGCAAAGGCACTCGCGTCAGTGGTCTGCTGCCATAGAGTATTAACGGCAAATTTTGTCGCACTGTCCTAAAGGATACGTTCGTCGTACTTTCCACATTGATGTCTGCGATTATTTCACGCAGAGTTGCTTGTCTGTTAGCACTTAGAACTCTACGCAAACGGCCGCGCGGTTAGAGGCGCCACGTCACAAATCGCACGGCCACTCCCGCCGCAGGTTCGAGTCCTCCCTCGGGCATGGATGTGTGTTGTCCTTAGCGTAAGTTACTTTAAGTTAGTTTAAGTGGTGTGTAAGTCTAGGGACCGATGACCTCAGTAATTTGGTCGCTTAGGAATTCACAACATTTGAATATTTCTACGCAAACGCCACTGCCCTCGGTCGTTAAGTGAAGGACGTCCGCCACTGCATTGCCCGTGGTGAGAGGTAAAGCCTGAAATTTGGTATTCTCGGCATACTCTTGAGACTCGCTCTCGGAATACTGAATTCCCTAACGATTTCCGAAGTGGCGCGTCTCATGCGTCTAGCTCCAACTACCATTCCGCGCACACAGTCTGTTAGTTCCCGTCGTGCTGCTATTATCAAGTCGGGCATCTTTTCACATGAATCATCGGCGTACGAATGACAGTTCCGCCAGCGTACCGCATTTTTATACCTTGTGTACACACGGCAGTACCACCTTATGTTTCTGTACATATCGCTGTCTGACGACTTTTGTCGTCTCAGTGTGTAACAGTACATGTTACAGCGCAGACAGCCTGTCTTGCTCCTGCATGTTGGCTGGCGTCATCTAGAAAACTGGAATTAAGATGTCGGCTCGATCTCTTGTAAGCCATCAGATTACTTCGTAGGTCCACTCTGTTGATCCCATGGCCAGTCTACCTCAGTTTGAAAACCGGACGAATGATGGGCACACTGGTGTAGCATTCGGGAGGACGACGGCTCATACGTTCGTCTGGCCATCCACACTTAAACGTTTGCCTTCGTTGCGCTAAGCCGCTCAAGACAGCTGCAGAGATACAGTAGGTCCTTTTAGGTCACGGCCATGCTCCTACCCAGTCCGAGGTTCAGTGTGAGGTTTTATTGGTACTGATACTGAATCTTGTTTCGTAGAGGTTTTATCGATACTGACAATGAACCATGTTTTACTACTTTGAGTTTTTTCTGATGACAGCAGTAGCCGAAACGAAATTATATGTATTAAGCAATCTAGACGGTTTCACTCACAAAATATTCACTATGATCGAGGACTCGTACAGAAAATCTCCTTTCTTAATAATTAGTGACACAGAGAAGAGAAACGGCTTCCGAAGAACAAATACACTCGGCTGACATTGTAAACATCTGAACGGAATAAGTATGTAATATCTGCAGAAGAACGAGCAGCCAGATCACTGCCAATGAAGAAGTTTTGGGAAACGAAGAAATTGCTGACTGCTAAGACCTAAACTTAATTATTGCAGACTCTGTTGTATTATGGTTGATGTTAGTGCTCCAATATGGGCGTAAGCTGTGTACCTAAATAAATAAATTAGTGAGGTATGTTGGGACTTACTATTAATAATGTATATTAATTACCTGAGATACAACGTTAACAGTAATTAAAGACTTTTTGCTATTAATGTAGATCATGATAAGTTTTCAAACTGGTCCAAATACTGGCAACTTTCCTTAAATGTTCAGAAACTGAAAACTGTACATTGTTAATAATTAAGAATCTTCAAACAATTTTTCTTTACTGAAAAAGTCTTATGAATTGTTGGGATTTATAGAGAATGGCGACTCTTCAAGCCGCTTTAGCTGTGTTGTAGGTCGTTTTTGGGAACAGTACCGGTTTAATACCGTTACAGGCGCACCCTGAGGTGATGCAGTGGTAAGCCCTCAAACAGTCGGGAAGCTACGATGTCCCTTAGTTCAGTTGGAAATCGAAAATGTTGATCTATTATAGGCTGTTGTCAATAGTAAAATTGCCATTCAGCACCAGCTGGTGAATGTCAAACTGGACAAATGGTTTGATGAGACCATCCAGCATATGTGCAAACGGCGACTGCTGGCTGCACCAGAGATACGGACTGCTGGTAATTGCTGGTGTTGCTCTAGAAGCTCACACTGTCAAACATTCATCCTGAGTTTGATACCTTCAGTCATACGATTCCTAAGGCTGTTTTGTGGAGATGATCTAACACAATGTAGAAAATAAGCGCCCCGAAAAGTACCATGAACTCAAAAAACTTTTTTAGTGGAAAAAATAATTGGCAGATTCTTAAATATTAACAAATTACTTTTTTAGCTGTGTGTTTCCAGGTACAAAAGAATATTTTAAAACTGTAGGCCTACACTTCAAAGTAAACAACCTAGTAACTCATGACAACTGTAACAATGAGTCACAATAGAAATCAGTCTATCATACAGATACCAGAGTGTAAATACGAGGTGTGTTTTTTTAAGTAAGTACTGTTCTGAAATACGTGCTAAGATATCTCAATAGTTTTATTTCTACATGAAACCCTATACCTTAATCTACTTTTCTACATAATTTCCGTCAATATTGAGGCACTTGTCATAACGTTGTACCAGTTTTTGAATACCTTCCTCATAGAAGTTTGCCGCCTGACTTGTTATGGTACTTACTCGTTTTTCTGTTGCCCTCCACAATTATCAGAGTAAAATACGACATCCACCTCAGGACGGTTCTTGGATAAATCTTCAAGATATTGCAAGACACAAGTTGCTGTTTTCTACCACGCCTCTGTTTCCAATGCCCTCGTGCCAAAAAGAAAAGTAGTTTTGTCGTTTCCAATCTCAGTGACCTGCAACAAACAACAAAAATAAGTAGAACAGAGTTAAAGAGTAATAACAGATAGTAAAAAGAAATGTATGTATGGACACATACTGTGAAATTGTAAAAGATGAGCCACAACTAGTAGAAAAAAGGCAGATGTTTGTCCTGTTGGTACCGGTGAGACAGCATGTAAATCATAAACAGCTAGTTGTATCTTCTTATTTTATGCAAGTTTTTTTCTATGCGACTCGATTCTTTTTCTTCCTGATGTTATTGAAATGCTTCTTGTAGCTTTGCCTTGTCTTCATCTGTAGCCTTTTAGTAAGCTTCACAATGGTCGCAATGATCCTTCTCTGGAACAAAAAATCTAATGTTAAATTCGGTATTGAATATATGCGCGTAAGCGTCGTAATTCGCACCTGGCAGGTTAGCGGAAGATCGCTCTGAAGAGTAATTTCTGTGTATTTCTGCGATGGATAAGCCACCATCGATGAATACTCTTGTTGTGTCACTTCTTACATAGTGACTCTCGATATGGGGAATTGAATTTTTGTGTGTTTCCTAACTGACTCCAAGATTTCTGCATCAGTCTTATGGTGTTTTCCAAGTTGTCCCCTTTTATCCACAGGCGCCATCCCAGTCTTAGTCCTCTTCGCTTCGATAACAGTACGGATTTTCCTTTCGGTTATTCCCAAAGTGTTTGTGAGAAGTGTTTTGGACACATGAACCTTCTGCTCATCTATCACCAAGCAGAAAACGCAATTCGGCATTCTAGGTTCTTGGGCAGTAATGCAGCGATATTTGAGAACGAGCGTTTCAATGAATGTATTTAGAAAATCCCGTTGTCTTTATAACGATCCCAGTGCCCAGTAATTCATGAACAGGTGATATCTATAGTCTTCTGTTACTTTCTTTGTACAAGAGGGGGATACATTTATCAGTACACGGAGCACCCATTTTTCGAGCCTTGACAATTTTACCCGCACGTGATGTATAACTTCTCCCAATGTTTCTCAACGATTTGGCTTTTACTCTGCCCTAGTTGCTAACAATTCGAATTATTTTTTTAGGCTTTTTAATGGGAGTCTTTTCCTTATGGACGACTTATTTTTCACTTGAATTAGACGATTCATCGTTGCTTGATGAATTATAATTGTCACTTGACCCTGAGGACAAATCTGAACTGCTATCGGAAGTGCTGCTCGGCAAAGGGGATGTTACTGGCTTCCTTTTCAAAACTGATTTTGCCGCTCTTGCCCTATCAACCACACGCACATTTGAAGCTTCCGGCAATTGTGTTAGCTTGGATTTGTGTTTGGTGATGATGTCTGTGGCTTCACCTTGCTCACTTGCTTGTCTGTTATTTCACAGTGCAAAGCTTGATATTTGTTGCTCTATACTGCTCACCCGTGTTTGTGGTTCACTTATCACTGAACAGTTTACACCCCTCGTCCTTTTGTCATCTTCCGCATAATCTTCTTTGCTCGCACGCTCATTTTTTAACCCTATAAAACGGAAATGAAATTGACCTAAATGTATTAAAAATCCATTTTGTTCACATCAACAATGACACGAAGAACAGTTATGTCAAAAATGTTGTTTAAAAGTTGGGGAAACAATGACGGTATGATCAGTTACGACGCAGAAGTTATTCAAACATCTGGAAAACAATGACACAATGTACACTTACTTCGTTACGGCACCAAGGATTTTAGCTGAAATGATTCTCAGTCCGCAGTGTTCATAACTTGTGTCGTTATTTCACTGGATACGTTACTACACTCACCAAACTGAAACACACAACTGACAACTACGACATTGTTCTTCCCAACCCAAGTCACAACAATCGATATTTCCACAAAGACGCAACTGCCCTCTAGAGGCACTACAAGTACTGTTCTGACGATCTTTCAGTGCGTCTGCTGCCTTTTTCTGGGATGACTGGTGCAATACCCTCGATTTGGTGAATTTTGCAATTGTGTCATTTTTCTTCCGGAACAGCGATATGATCTTTGATGCAGTTTTTCATGCATTCTTAAAAATTTTTGAGACTAACATTCCTCAGTACAAATTTAAAGTCAATCCCAAAGCATATAACGCAAATGAGCATAGGCATGCTTTCATGGTATATTTTTCATTCAACTAGCCAATATGAAAAACAGTTCGTTAAATGTATTTAGATTTTTGCAGACTTTACACAAGAGATATAGTTCGGGTGAGAACCATAAAAACTCGAAATGTTTATAAACGTGCGGTCAATGAGGCTAAGAAAGTATAGAAAAAAATCAAATGGCTCTGAGCACTATGGGACTCAACTGCTGTGGTCATAAGTCCCCTAGAACTTAGAACTACTTAAACCTAACTAACCTAAGGACATCACACACATCCATGCCCGAGGCAGGATTCGAACCTGCGACCGTAGCGAGAAAGTATAGAGTCATACAAAAACAAATGCAAGAAAGCATGGAGTGTAGTAAACACAATGGCCAAAAGTAAACTAAACGAGGCTGTAGCTCCATCACCAGTTGAATTTAATAACTTTTGTATACACTCTGTTAATGAAATTTATGAAAGTATTCTTAGGCATCATGAAACTGTATCTCATATAAAAAATGTCATAACCTAATCTGTGCACTGAAAGAGGTAGCACCAGACATTGTTTTAGGTATTTTAAATAATTTTAGGTCTTCTGATAGTGTAGGCACATACGATCTTTCTAGTAATAAGTTAACAAAGATGGCTGGTCGAATAGTAATTCCTCTTGTATAAATAAATGTTTAAGTGAAGGTGTATGTTCAGAGGTGTTAAAATTATCAGGAGTTGTACCTATTTATAAGAATGCAGAAGCTGCCTGTCTAGTTATCCTGCCATTAATAGTAAATTGACTTGGGATGCACACATTACATGTGTCAGTACAACGTTGTCTGGAGTGGTGTACTTGCTAAGAAATTTAAAAGATCAAGTACCTTTGGCTTATGTAAGATCAGCCTAGTTTGCTGTTTTTCACGGTGTAACACCGTGCGAGCTTTTATTTTGGGGCTATAACTCACATGTTCAGGGTCTTTTGGTACTTCAGCAGAAAGTTATTAGAATTACTAAAAACTAAAACTCCTCCAGGACAGGCCTTGAAGGCCCAAAGGTACCGACCGGCCGCTATGTCTTCCTCAGCTCACAGGCGCATTGGATGCGGACATGGAGGGGCATGTGGTCAGCACACCGCTCTCCCGGCCGTGTGTCAGTTTCCGAGACCAGAGCCGCTACTTCTCAGCCAGGTAGCTCCTCAGTTTGCCTCACAAGGGCTGAGTGCACCCATCTTGCCAACAATGCTCGGCAGACCGGATGGTCACCCATCCAAGTGCTAGCCCAGCCCGACAGCGCTTAACTTCGGTGGTCTGACGGGAACTGGTGTTACCACTGCTGCAAGGCCGTTGGCTATTAGGATTATTACTAACTCAAAAGTACTTGCCCTCTGTAGATAATTGTTTATCGACTTAAAATATTAACGGTAATAAACTTGTAGATTTACACTGTTCTCTTGTATCCAAAGAATAACTTATCAGAAAACTAATTCAGACATGATTTACACTCTCACAGCACTAGAAACGACAGGCATATTGAGATAACTGGCCGTGGACTACCTGTATCACTAAACGGCAATGAAATGGTGGATACGAAGTTGTTGAACAAACTATCTCTACAATGCGCAGGCGTACCATTGGATTTATTTAAGCACAGATCGTGCAGTTGGTTATCCATTAACGCTTTTTACTCAGTTAATCAGTTTTGACTATGTGAAAATGGACAGTATAATTTATAGCAGATTTAGCTTTTATTAACTTGCCTTTTTTGTGTTTGTAGTGTATATTTGTTGCTGTTTATTTGTAACTTGACGTTGTGTATTGCTGTAACAGTTGAACGACAATAAAATTTTATTTATTATTTGTTTATCAAGAAGCTATCACTCAGTCACGTTAGCATGATATTTTCTGAAACAACCTATTAGGGATGAAACTACGTACCATTGCTCACGTTTCGGTGCGGTTTCAGATCTCACTTGTTCGCAGTTCTGGAGGTTTATTCTCGAACGTATGTTTAACGGGCGGTTGTAGAAATGTGTTAACGATCACCCAACATAGAATGAGAGTCCACTGTAATAGCAGGTCTGGGCGAGGAAACTTTAATCCTCCCACCGTGACCAACGAGAGTTAACTTGCCACATGTGAGTCGCGCCTCGCGTCATTCCGTATGCGCGCCGCACATGCAGGCAGCTAACCACGGACTGTCCGGGCAATTCGCTACGACGCAACGTGACGTGACCAGAACCCACGGCGGTCTACTTGTGTCTGTACTGCCGCGCCGGGAAAGAGGATGTGGACGCTTCAGAGGTTTGAACTTGATGAGTCCTTACGACGCAGCAACTACAGGCAGATTTTTTTTAAGTGGTATGTTTTCGGAATGGAGGAAGTGGGTAGCCTTGAAGCAATCTTTATACGGTTCTGTATCCTTGCCTCAGCTGACCCTCGAGAGCCGAATACAAAATGTCCTACATGTGGACAGCTTCGTTTAAGCTCTGTTAGCGTGCAGGATGCTACTCAAATCTAGGCTGGACAGTTATTTAGTTTCTTCTTTCAAAGTGTATTTTGATATACATATCTGCAATAATAACAAAAATTTTATTTTATTGGTTCTTTATTGCTTTTCGGCCTCTTCACTATGTATGCATTTACAAAAAATACACAATGTGAATAACAAGATTAATTAAGATACTGAACGGATAACGTCACAGCAATGAGTATTTAAAGTTTTACAGAAATAAAAAATAATTACAGTAAGATATTACATCACATCATAAACAGTACAACCGTAATATTTCATTCACTAGTTTTATACTATTTTCTTTGTACCTGTGTCTTGTTGTAAGGATGCAATAAATATGTAAATTATTCATATCATATTGAATTATTTTGCTGTTTGGTCACAGATGGTACCTACTACTCGTCGCGAGACAATGGTGTAAATTTTTATTTGTAAATGTCTGTCCTCATCACAGAAATTATAAAATTTACAATTACTGGTTTCGGCCAATGTCATTTTCAGATCTGTTACAAATAGAGAAGCAGTGGTGTAACAACATAAGTTGAGTTAGGTGAAGCTATTTGTACAACAGACCTAGCGATATACAAGATCCGGTCGGAGTGGCCGTGCGATTCTGGGCGCTACAGTCTGGAACCGAGCGACCGCTACGGTCGCAGGTTCGAGTCCTGCGTCGGGCATGGATGTGTGTTATGTCCTTAGGTTAGTTAGGTTTAATTAGTTGTAAGTTCTAGGTGACTGATGACCTCAGAAGTCCCATAGTGCTCAAAGCCATTTGAACCATTTTTGCTATACAAGAAAAATGAAAATACTAACATACTAAGATCCCTGTATATTCTGAAGTAAATATGTAGGTCAGTCTGTACATCTAGGTACATAGTAAGTGGTGGTAACGGCCTGGGTGCGTCCTATATTCTTACTAATAACTGAGGCCAATAAAAGGACAATTACGCTGGGGTGCATGAGTAACCAGTACCGTAAAAAAGTTAGAATGCAGTATGCATTCTCAGTAATTAGAATTATTTCATACTATAAAAAGAGCGTCTGGCAATAAAACATGAACTGACGTAATATGTAGAAATAAAACGTGTACTTGAAACCCATATGAAAGGGGTGAAGATTATTAATTGGAAGCTCCTAGCCTCGCAAAGCGTCCACATCCTCTTTCCCGGCACGTAATTGTATAAAAAATCTTGGTAGTCGATGACACATTCGGAATGGAATGTTAGTGGCACCACCACGTGGGCTCCCTGTGAGAAGCTATTGTTTTCCCTGGGGCTGAGCTTGCGGAGAGAGACCCAACACTTTCATGTAATATTTCCTCGCACATGTTTCTCTTTATCCACATGTGTATCGAATGTTCTTTTATTTTGACTATATGTGTGTTCTCTAAAACGGTTTTAAAATTCTTCCCGTCTGACCAATATAAAATTTACGAGAGTCTTGGCAGCTCATTCTGTAAATACCAGATACTAAATACTTATGCTGTTGTTGGCAACTTTGTGGTGTAGCCTAGAAACGGCTGTACCTTTCGTTTGATGTGGATTTGGGGCATGGATTTTATTTCTATATATTGCATGTCAGTTCATGCTTTACTGCCAGACGCTCTATTGGCCATACTGCATTTTATCTATGAAATTTATGATGCTAGTTACGCATGTATCCTTGCATTAGTGGCCTCTCCTGGCCTCAGTTACTTGTATAAATACAGAACACATCCAGGCCATTAGCAACAATTAATATGTACCTAGATATATTGATGCTGATACTTACATCAGAATATTTTTATGGTATGTATCGTTGGAATACATGGCTGTTAATCATGTTAATATTTTTTATTTTTCTTGTGTGTCACTAGACCTGTTGTAGAAATTGCCTCAGGTAATGTAACTTAGGTTCCTACAGCAAATATTTGCTATTTGTAACAAATCTGACGATGGAAACCAATAACCGCTAGTTGTACAATTTCTCTGATCAAGACAGAACTTTACAAATAAAGTCCCCTAACATGATCGTCGACTCATTTCCATGACTTTATACACTCCTGGAAATTGAAATAAGAACACCGTTAATTCATTGTCCCAGGAAGGGGAAACTTTATTGACACATTCCTGGGGTCAGATACATCACATGATCACACTGACAGAACCACAGGCACGTAGACACAGGCAACAGAGCATGCACAATGTCGGCACTAGTACAGTGTATATCCACCTTTCGCAGCAATGCAGGCTGCTATTCTCCCATGGAGACGATCGTAGAGATGCTGGATGTAGTCCTGTGGAACGGCTTGCCATGCCATTTCCACCTGGCGCCTCAGTTGGACCAGCGTTCGTGCTGGACGTGCAGACCGCGTGAAACGACGCTTCATCCAGTCCCAAACATGCTCAATGGGGGACAGATCCGGAGATCTTGCTGGCCAGGGTAGTTGACTTACACCTTCTAGAGCACGTTGGGTGGCACGGGATACATGCGGACGTGCATTGTCCTGTTGGAACAGCAAGTTCCCTTGCCGGTCTAGGAATGGTAGAACGATGGGTTCGATGACGGTTTGGATGTACCGTGCACTATTCAGTATCCCCTCGACGATCACCAGTGGTGTACGGCCAGTGTAGGAGATCGCTCCCCACACCATGATGCCGGGTGTTGGCCCTGTGTGCCTCGGTCGTATGCAGTCCTGATTGTGGCGCTCACCTGCACGGCGCCAAACACGCATACGACCATCATTGGCACCAAGGCAGAAGCGACTCTCATCGCTGAAGACGACACGTCTCCATTCGTCCCTCCATTCACGCCTGTCGCGACACCGCTGGAGGCGGGCTGCACGATGTTGGGGCGTGAGAGGAAGACGGCCTAACGTTGTGCGGGACCGTAGCCCAGCTTCATGGAGACGGTTGCGAATGGTCCTCGCCGATGCCCCAGGAGCAACAGTGTCCCTAATTTGCTGGGAAGTGGCGGTGCGGTCCCCTACGGCACTGCGTAGGATCCTACGGTCTTGGCGTGCATCCGTGCGTCGCTGCGGTCCGGTCCCAGGTCGACGGGCACGTGCACCTTCCGCCGACCACTGGCGACAACATCGATGTACTGTGGAGACCTCACGCCCCACGTGTTGAGCAATTCGGCGGTACGTCCACCCGGCCTCCCGCATGCCCACTATACGCCCTCGCTCAAAGTCCGTCAACTGCACATACGGTTCACGTCCACGCTGTCGCGGCATGCTACCAGTGTTAAAGACTGCGATGGAGCTCCGTATGTCACGGCAAACTGGCTGACACTGACAGCGGCGGTGCGCAAATACTGTGCAGCTAGCGCCATTCGACGGCCAACACCGCGGTTCCTGGTGTGTCCGCTGTGCCGTGCGTGTGATCATTGCTTGTACAGCCCTCTCGCAGTGTCCGGAGCAAATATGGTGGGTCTGACACACCGGTGTCAATGTGTTCTTTTTTCCATTTCCAGGAGTGTATCTTTAACTGATCGAGCGCTGTTGGACACAGTCAGAGGTACGTTTTCCCTCATCAAATTCATCGTCAGCCCTTGTTGCCGTATCCATAATAGGGGGCGGTGCACATCGGCAACTGCTCCATTTCAGCATTCAGAATAGGGTGTGTCACGAACACCAAGGCGGTACATGACTTGGATATAATTCCATCGTTTAGCTACATCCTTATTCCGTAGTACCAGTAGTTGGATTTGTGCAACCAAGGGTTCGATGTTGTACTGCCTAGAAGAACCGCGTAATAATTGCCTGTATTTGACTCGATGCATTCCAGTCTAATTAATCAAATTAATATTGAGTTTGATAATGTTATAAACCTCTGTATACGGTAATTGTACATTAACCTGCATCTCTGTCGTTATTACTTTTTCCTAAGTGCATCAATTTCTGCAGCGTACTTAACGCTGGGGTCTACTTTCATTCAAGTGATCTCTATGAATCTCCCCTGTCTGTTGTAGTAACCTACATATAAAAGGCAATGTCCCAATTGAACGACTCATTCACTGACTCATCATTACCCAGCTCAAACCATTAAGTGTAGAAACTTGAAAGATGCAGAGGATTTTGATCTATGTAGGTGACGTTTAAGAACGTCCTTTCGATATTCCATCCCTGAGGGGATGAAAGAGGACATGAACATTTTTCTAAATATTAAGCTATTAAGGCAATTTTGAAGATAGAACTACGAAAACTGGTTACTAGTTTCACCTTTAGAAATAAAGAAACACGTGTCTCACCAATTTTTTTTTTTTTTTTGGAAATTCAACAACCAAGAGGGTAAAACAGTGAATTAAATTTTTTGATAATAAATCACTACTAAAGAATTACTAAAGCATTTTTAAAGCTACATCTATGAACATTGATATCTGACTTCTAAATTAGAAATTTTAAAAGAAATACGTGTTTCAGTGTTTAGGAAATTCACCTCCTGAAGGAGTGAAACATGGGGGTGAAAAGTTTTATGAAATTATTTTATTGTGAAAGCATTTTGAAAGCTATATCTATCAAAATTTGTATTTGGCTCTCCGTTAGATACAAAAAATATGTTTCACTGTTTTTGGAAATTCAGCCTTAAGAGGTTGAAATAGGGATTGAAAACCTTATTGAAAGTATTTCACTATAACAGCATTTTTAAAGCTAAATCACTGGAAACTGGTATCTGACTTCTCGGTTGGAAATGAAAAAATTGCATCTCACTGTTTTCGGAAATTCAGCCCCTAACACGATGAAATAGGGCCTGACTGATTAACTGAATCATCATCGCCCAACCCGAACCGCTAAGAACAGAAACTTGAAATTTGAAAAGGGTGTGGATCTTATACTGTAGGTGTCGTTGATAAAGGAACTGTCCGATTCTAAGGAGATGGAATAGGGGCAGAAAATCTTTTTGAAAATATTTCGTTAATAAGGAAGTTTTGAAGTTAGCACTACGAACATTGGTATTTGGTTTCTCAGTGATAAACAAAAAAATACTTGTTTCAGCATTTTTGGAAATTCAGTACCAGGCGTTAAAATAATAGTGAAAGTTTTTTTGAGGTAACTCATTATTAGAGAACTACTAAAGCATATTTAAAGGTACCTCTATGAGAATTGGTATTTAACGTCTCGGTTCGAGGTAAAAAAGATATGCGTTTCACTGTTTTTAGAAATTGAACCCCCTAAAGGAGTGAAGTAGGGGATCAAAATTTTTAAGAAAATATTTCGTTTATTAAAAAAAATTTAAAGTTCGAGCTATGCTAATTAGTATTTCATTTTGAAGAGGAGTATCGTGTATCGACACATGCATTACAAACATTTATACATAAAGTCAGGAGAATAACCTAGAAACTTGTATAGATTTCCATGGACTAGGCTAAAACGCTCCAAATAGAAAGGAATACCACAGTCTGATACGTACAATCTCGACACATCCCGGTGCGAAAGTTGTGCCGTTTGACGGCTGGTGCGACATTAGCTCTCCAAGCGGTCAGAAAGCAGACAGTTCCCTGCGTCGTAAGGACAATGTTTTTAATTATTGTTATACTCAATTAACGAAATTATTGTTATGTCTTGTTTCTACGCATTAGTAAATTACCTGGAGACATCAAATATCGTGAAATAAATGTTTAAAACAGCCATTCTCACTAATTCAATGACATAAACTACAACTTACTCATGAAGAGGTACTGTATAATTGCATCTTACTCCACTGAACGCAAGAGAACATAAACACCTATTTCATGCATGAGAGGCACATATTTCTGTTGTCGTCTGTTATTGTGATACAAAATTTTTCTAGGTTCTCACTGTTTGGAGCACTAATGTAGCTCCAACTGTCAGACGGTAACAACTTTCTGCCAATTCCTACCCTTCACTAGACTTTCTAATACATGAATATTTTCGTAAATGTCATTAATTTTTTCTCAAAAATGTTCAAAATTACTACTGTTTGTGGTTCAGGTGTAGCAACTATTGTGGAATTGGTCTCTGATGTGTTGGGAAATAGTTTTATTTGCTTTGACGTTTTATTATCACGTCTGTGTGGTTTTCCCATTACAGGAATGTTATTTTATTTCGCACATTAAACAATGTAGGTATTACATTCCGTTTAGGTTTCCTGCGTTCCACTTTCACTGATTTGGGTGAAAGTGTAGCGAACAAAACTTAGCGTTGTTGCGTAGATATACAATGTATTTCTACAAAAGGTCAGGTCTTCTGGTCTTTCCTAGCAATTTTTTGTTACTGTAGGAGAACGACATACTTCAGTAAATATCTGTGCATTACAAGAGAATCTGAAATAAACTGTACTAAAAGGTGGCGTTTGATATCTCCCAGTGTCCTTAGAAAACTGAATATTGACAAATGTGCTTTCATTTTTTACTTATTGTCGATTTTCATTGCACTACATACGCCGCCTATTACATAAACTATGTTACAAATAAATATTAACGACAGTATTCGCACTCACGCATTACTGCATTCAGAAGTGTCGCTTTTGGCCGCTTGGCGCATTGCTGTCGCAGTTGGTAACAAAAACGGGACGTCTGTTATATTACTCTATGGGAATACCGAAACATTTGCAGAGGTTGTAACGGAATTACGTGAAAGACATAGGTAGAAATGTAGTGGGAGAACCATTCCTAACTAATAAATATACCTGTCGTCAAATCTGTAAATTGTCATTGTTACTGAATAGTGTTAAGAATGTTTGTAGGTTAAACGCATGCAACGGAATAACAACAGTAAAACGATCCGGTATATGTACGATCGTTGGTGATAAGCAGAGAGCAGGAATACGTATCCAGTGAGCATAGTGTGCTGCGCCTGTAACCAACGTCAAACCAAAATAGTAGCGTGACGTGATAATGAAGCTATTGTTTACATTTTGCGCAAACACGCAGCTGCACGGTTTCCACACAATTATTTGTAAGTAACTACAGTGGTGCTGAATTGTTGCTGTTGCTGATGTAAACAGGAATTCGTCGCAGAAGGAACACTTACTTTTCATAGGTAAGCACGACAATGGTCTAATTATAGTTATACTAAGAGGTAACCTGTGTGCTGATAAATATCGAAAGACATGTAAAGATGGGATAAAATGTAGGGGTAGTTTATGTTACTGTATGGCCATATATTCACAAGTGCTAGATAAATTTAATAGTATGCTGCAGTGAATCCGTTAAATGTATACACAATGAGGGAATTTGCACCTGCAGTTACGATGTATGTATGACAATATCAGCCATTACCCCTGGACTATAAAGATCTCATTTAATCACCGTATGTATGATTCACAATTCAGTTTCCATAAAGATGAACGTAGTATAACATATTGTCCTAAGTATTAATAAACGAGTAATTAAGTCCTTAAAAATATTTCGGAGGGCGTAAATTAGTAATTTGTTGCTCGTCATAGCTCCGAATGAAAAGCTTTTTGAGACACTTTTGCTACGGCTACTTCGCAATGCTGCCGCATTAAAACAGGGACTCACCATTACCACCAAATGCAGTACAAACCCTAAAAGTATGGACGGCTATCCCTTCTTTTCTTATTAAAAATACGAGACAAGAGAAATTCTTCAAAGTTGGAAAAGCTGGAACTTCTAACGTAATGACTTTCTCAATCTGAGGACCGCTTACGGACAAACGTACGCTGCACGATAATCACGTATGTCGGCGGCGAAAATTACTATGCTACGGCGCAATGACGAGAGAGATTCTTTGGCAGCGGAACAGAACGTGCTGGAATTTCACGCAACGGATAAAGTAAAATGTTGAATTTAACTTTATCAAGGAATCATCATTGCTGTTGTTGTGGTCTTCAGTCCTGAGACTGGTTTGATGCAGCTCTCCATGCTACTCTATCCTGTGCAAGCCTCTTCATCTCCCAGTACCTACTGCAACCTACATCCTTCTGACTCTGCTTAGTGTATTCATCTCTTGGTCTCCCCCTACGACTTTTACCCTCCACGCTGCCCTCCAATACTAAATTGGTGATCCCTTGATGCCTCAGAACATGTCCTACCAACCGATCCCTTCTTCTGGTCAAGTTGTGCCACAAACTTCTCTTCTCCCCAATCCTATTCAATACTTCCTCATTAGTTATGTGGTCTACCCATCTAATCTTCAGCATTCTTCTGTAGCACCACATTTCGAAAGCTTCTATTCTCTTCTTGTCCAAACTATTTATCGTCCATGTTTCACTTCCATACATGGCTACACTCCATACAAATACTTTCAGAAATGACTTCCTGACACTTAAATCTATACTCGATGTTAACAAATTTCTCTTCTTCAGAAACGCTTTCCTTGCCATTGCTAGTCTACATTTTATATCCTCTCTACTTCGACCATCATCAGTTATTTTGCTCCCCAAATAACAAAACTCCTTTACTACTTTAAGTGTCTCATTTCCTAATCTAATTCCCTCAGCATCACCCGACTTAATTCGACTGCATTCCATTACCCTTGTTTTGCTTTTGTTGATGTTCATCTTATATCCTCCTTTCAAGACACTGTCCATTCCATTCAACTGCTCTTCCAAGTCCTTTGCTGTCTCTGACAGAATTACAATGTCATCGGCGAACCTCAAAGTTTTTATTTCTTCTCCATGGATTTTAATACCTACTCCGAATTTTTCTTTTGTTTCCTTTACTGCTTGCTCAATATACAGATTGAATAACATCGGGGAGAGACTACAACCCTGTCTTACTCCCTTCCCAACCACAGCTTCCCTTTCATGTCCCTCGACTCTTATAACTGCCATCTGGTTTCTGTACAAATTGTAAATAGCCTGCCGCTCCCTGTATTTTGCCCCTGCCACCTTTAGAGTTTGAAAGAGAGTATTCCAGTCAACATTGTCAAAAGCTTTCTCTAAGTCTACAAATGCTAGAAACGTAGGTTTGCCTTTCCTTAATCTTTCTTCTAAGATAAGTCGTAAGGTCAGTATTGCCTCACGTGTTTCAGTGTTTCTACGGAATCCAAACTGATCTTCCCCGAGGTCGGATTCTACTAGTTTTTCCATTCGTCTGTAAAGAATTCGTGTTAGTATTTTGCAGCTGTGGCTTATTAAACTAATTGTTCGGTAATTTTCACATCTGTCAACACCTGCTTTCTTTGGGATTGGAATTATTATATTCTTCTTGAAGTCTGAGGGTATTTCGCCTGTTTCATACATCTTGCTCACCAGATGGTAGAGTTTTGTCATGACTGGCTCTCCCAAGGCCGTCAGTAGTTCCAATGGAATGTTTTCTACTCCCGGGGCCTTGTTTCGACTCAGGTCTTTCAGAGCTCTGTTAAACTCTTCACGCAGTATCGTATCTCCCATTTCATCTTCATCTACATCCTCTTCCATTTCCATAATATTGTCTTCAAGTACATCGCCCTTGTATAGACCCTCTATATACTCCTTCCACCTTTCTGCTTTCCCTTCATTGCTTAGAACTGGGTTTCCATCTGAGCTCTTGATATTCATACAAGTCGTTCTCTTATCTCCAAAGGTCTCTTTAATTTTCCTGTAGGCATTATCTATCTTACCCCTAGTGAGATAAGTCTCTACATCCTTACATATGTCCGCTAGCCATCCCTGCTCAGCCATTTTGCACTTCCTGTCGATCTCATTTTTGAGACGTTTGTATTCCTTTTTGCCTGCTTCATTTACTGCATTTTTATATTTTCTCCTTTCATCAATTAAATTCAATATTTCTTCTGTTACCCAAGGATTTCTACTAGTCCTCGTCTTTTTACCTACTTGATCCTCTGCTGCCTTCACTACTTCATCCCTCAAAGCTACCCATTCTTCTTCTACTGTATTTCTTTCCCCCATTCCTGTCAATTGTTCCCTTAGGCTCTCCCTGAAACTCTGTACAACCTCTGGTTCTTTCAGTTTATCCAGGTCCCATCTCCTTAAATTCCCACTTTTTGCAGTTTCTTCAGTTTTAATCTACAGGTCACAACCAATACATTGTGGTCAGAGTCCACATCTGCCCCTGGAAATGTCTTACAATTTAAAACCTGATTCCTAAATCTCTGTCTTACCATTATATAATCTATCTGATACCTTTTAGTATCTCCAGGGTTCTTCCATGTATACAACCTTCTTTCATGGTTCTTAAACCAAGTGTTAGCTATGATTATGTTGTGCTCTGTGCAAAATTCTACCAGGCGGCTTCCTCTTTCATTTCTTACCCCCAATCCATATTCACCTACTACGTTTCCTTCTCTCCCTTTTCCTACACTCGAATTCCAGTCACCCATGACTATTAAATTTTCGTCTGCCTTCACTATCTGAATAATTTCTTTTATTTCATCATACATTTCATCATAACACACCATAACACAAAAGAGAAGAGCAATATTTGTGGAATATTAACTGAAAGTGTTAGTGTTGTGGGAACATAGCTAAACTGAAATTTTGTCCTAGGAGTGAAGCACTGGAAGCTATAAAGTAACGTCGCAAAACTGGTTGCTACATAAGGTACTGTACAGTAGTTTCTCTTTTGCGTTCTACAATTTCACGCTATGCAGAGGTGTGCCACACATCTAAATGGACAAATCTTGTGGAACATAACGCTATTCCGTATTTCGTGCGTACCGGAAGCCATTCATGGGGTGATACCGGAGGAGTTTCTTAGATCTTTTGTGTAATTTTTTGTTTCTATTTGTTTCCTATTGCATTCATTTATGTTATAGTGCAATTAATTTTCGGTCATGGCCTTGGGTTCACAATATGCGACAGCAAAACAAATTTATCTTATTGCAATAACACAGGGTCTGCTACTTCACACTTTCGCGATAAACTATTTCCGATTTTTTTCCTGACAGGCCAAAAACTTTGTTCTTTTTAGTCTTATATCTTGCGAGCAGCAGCGATTGACTGTTGGTAAGACGTTTGACACTTACGCGAGTACTGATCGCGCACTTTTACTTGGCCACTTTGTGACCTGTGGGAATCGGGACTTCGTGCCATCATTAGCTACACAATAATATTGTGCGACTTAACAATAAGCAGCTGTTGTGAGTGTAGTTTAGACCGGTGGGCGGTGTTGTGCTTGGCAAAGAGGCTGTGCCTGGTCGTCGTAGCGATCAATAGTGATCTATCACCCGCCATATGTGTTCGTTTTGCATATACATTTATATTTGGCGTATCACTTTAAGGTACGTGACAAAGTGCTATGGCTTCATCTATAGCTCCAGTTTAATTCACGTGGCTAGCGCCTGTGAGAGCTGTTAATAGTTTACTTTTACCTTAACGGGCCCTATATGAGTAACGCGTAACGAGATGAACCTGGGTCAGTCCAGTGAAATCATCCAATTATTATGATGCTTATTATGCTTCGGTTCTTGAAATCCCATATTCTGATCGCTTTTCTGTGCATTTGTAGTAGTTATCATGAAAGAAGGTTGTATACATGGAAGAACCCTGGCGATACTAAAAGGTATCAGATAGATTATATAATGGTAAGACAGAGATTTAGGAACCAGGTTTTAAATTGTAAGACATTTCCAGGGGCAGATGTGGACTCTGACCACAATCTATTGGTTATGACCTGTAGATTAAAACTGAAGAAACTGCAAAAAGGTGGGAATTTAAGGAGATGGGACCTGGATAAACTAAAAGAACCAGAGGTTGTACAGAGATTCAGGGAGAGCATAAGGGAGCAACTGACAGGAATGGGGGAAATAAATACAGTAGAAGAAGAATGGGTAGCTTTGAGGGATGAAGTAGTGAAGGCAGCAGAGGATCAAGTAGGTAAAAAGACGAGGGCTAGTAGAAATCCTTGGGTAACAGAAGAAATATTGAATTTAATTGATGAAAGGAGAAAATATAAAAATGCAGTAAGTGAAACAGGCAAAAAGGAATACAAACGTCTCAAAAATGAGATCGACAGGAAGTGCAAAATGGCTAAGCAGGGATGGCTAGAGGACAAATGTAAGGATGTAGAGGCCTATCTCACTAGGGGTAAGATAGATACCGCCTACAGGAAAATTAAAGAGACCTTTGGAGATAAGAGAACGACTTGTATGAATATCAAGAGCTCAGATGGAAACCCAGTTCTAAGCAAAGAAGGGAAAGCAGAAAGGTGGAAGGAGTATATAGAGGGTCTATACAAGGGCGATGTACTTGAGGAAAATATTATGGAAATGGAAGAGGATGTGGATGAAGATGAAATGGGAGATATGATACTGCGTGAAGAGTTTGACAGAGCACTGAAAGACCTGAGTCGAAACAAGGCTCCCGGAGTAGACAATATTCCATTGGAACTACTGACGGCCGTGGGAGAGCCAGTCCTGACAAAACTCTACCATCTGGTGAGCAAGATGTATGAAACAGGCGAAATACCCTCAGACTTCAAGAAGAATATAATAATTCCAATCCCAAAGAAAGCAGGTGTTGACAGATGTGAAAATTACCGAACTATCAGCTTAATAAGTCACAGCTGCAAAATACTAACACGAATTCTTTACAGACGAATGGAAAAACTAGTAGAAGCCAACCTCGGGGAAGATCAGTTTGGATTCCGTAGAAACACTGGAACACGTGAGGCAATACTGACCTTACGACTTATCTTAGAAGAAAGATTAAGGAAAGGCAAACCTACGTTTCTAGCATTTGTAGACTTAGAGAAAGCTTTTGACAATGTTGACTGGAATACTCTCTTTCAAATTCTAAAGGTGGCAGGGGTAAAATACAGGGAGCGAAAGGCTATTTACAATTTGTACAGAAACCAGATGGCAGTTATAAGAGTCGAGGGACATGAAAGGGAAGCAGTGGTTGGGAAGGGAGTAAGACAGGGTTGTAGCCTCTCCCCGATGTTGTTCAATCTGTATATTGAGCAAGCAGTAAAGGAAACAAAAGAAAAATTCAGAGTAGGTATTAAAATTCATGGAGAAGAAATAAAAACTTTGAGGTTCGCCGATGACATTGTAATTCTGTCAGAGACAGCAAAGGACTTGGAAGAGCAGTTGAATGGAATGGACAGTGTCTTGAAAGGAGGATATAAGATGAACATCAACAAAAGCAAAACAAGGATAATGGAATGTAGTCTAATTAAGTCGGGTGATGCTGAGGGAATTAGATTAGGAAATGAGACACTTAAAGTAGTAAAGGAGTTTTGCTATTTGGGGAGCAAAATAACTGATGATGGTCGAAGTAGAGAGGATATAAAATGTAGGCTGGCAATGGCAAGGAAAGCGTTTCTGAAGAAGAGAAATTTGTTAACATCCAGTATTGATTTAAGTGTCAGGAAGTCATTTCTGAAAGTATTCGTATGGAGTGTAGCCATGTATGGAAGTGAAACATGGACGATAAATAGTTTGGACAAGAAGAGAATAGAAGCTTTCGAAATGTGGTGCTACAGAAGAATGCTGAAGATTAGATGGGTAGATCACATAACTAATGAGGAAGTATTGAATAGGATTGGGGAGAAGAGAAGTTTGTGGCACAACTTGACCAGAAGAAGGGATCAGTTGGTAGGACATGTTCTGAGGCATCAAGGGATCACCAATTTAGTATTGGAGGGCAGCGTGGAGGGTAAAAATCGTAGAGGGAGACCAAGAGATGAATACACTAAGCAGATTCAGAAGGATGTAGGTTGCAGTAGGTACTGGGAGATGAAAAAGCTTGCACAGGATAGAGTAGCATGGAGAGCTGCATCAAACCAGTCTCAGAACTGAAGACCACAACAACAACAATAGTAAGAAGCGAGGAATTGCAGGACATACTGAATGAAATGAATGGTCTGTTCAGAGCAGAACACGGATTGACTGTAAACCGAAGAAACACGAAAGTAATGGGAGGTAGGAAAATGAGATTAATGAGGAATTTACCATCATAATTGAGAACAAGAAATCAGCGAACTTAAGAAATTCTGCTACGTACGAAGCAACGTAAGGTATGACGGATGAATAAAGGGGGATACGAAACACCAGACTAGTAAAGGCAACGAAGCATTCCTAATCAAAATAAGTTTGCTACTATCAAAAACGGTTTTAATTTGAAGGAGAACTTTCTGAGAATGTACGTTTGCAGCATAGCATAGCATTATATATTAGTGAAACATGGACTGTGAGGAAACTGGAACAGAAGAGAATCGAAGCATGCTACAGGCGAATGTTGAAAATTAGGTGGACTGATACGATAATAAATGAGAAGAATCTCTTCAGAAATACGTGGAAAACACTGACAAGAAGAAGAAACAGGATAATAGGACATCCGTTAAGGCAACCGGATATAACCTATATGGCACTAAAGGGAAGTGTAGCAGGTAAAAACTGTAGGAATGGAAAGAGATTAGAAATACATGCAACAACATAGGGCGCAAGTGCTACGCTGATGTGCAGAGTTTACCGCAGGGGAGGTGTTTGTGGAGGGCCGCAGGACTGATGACTCCTCACTCCCAAACAACAATGTAATTGTTTAGGTGGAAAACCGCAAATTAAACTTTTTTGGACTTTTCGTTTTTCACTTAGAGACTAATGAAGCTACCAAAATACATTAAGTTTGGATGAGAAAGCAAAAGCTGGATATAAAATTCAGTACTTAATTCTAATAATTTAATCAAGTGGTTGCTACCAAACAAAAAATTAACAATAATTTGACAGTCATTTGAGGTTTCCATTACGACTTAATACTGAATCCAAAGTTCTACAGACTACGCACGTGATCCTTACCAGTTAAATAAAATTTATTTTACTATAATACCACCATCATAAAATTGTGCACTCACATTAAAAAACAGAGTATGGTTGGCATACAATGAGGTGACAAAGACTTAGGTTACCTCCTGATATCGTGTCGCACCTCCTTTTTCCCGGCGTAGTTCAGCAACTAGACGTGGCATGAGCTCAACTAGTCACTGGAAGTCCCTGCAGAAATAATGAGCCATGCTAGCTCTATACCCGTCCATGCTTGCGAAACAGTTGCCGCGGCAGGCATTTGTGCACGAACTCACCTCTCGGTTATGTCCCACAAGTGTTCGATTCATGTGGAGCAGTCTGGGTGGCAAAACTCGTCACTCGAATTGTCCAGAAGGATTTTCAAACAAATCGCGAACCACTGCGGGCCTGCGACACCGTTGTTTGGGAACATTAATGCAAATGGTCTCCGAGTAGCCGAACATAACGATTTCCAGTCAATGATCGGTTCAACTGGACCAAAGGACCCTGTGTATTCCATGTAAATAGAGGCCACACTATTAAGGAGCCAGCACCAGCTTGAACAGTGCCTTGATGACAACTTAGGTCCATGGCGTCATGCGATCTGCGCCACACTCGAACCCTACCATCAGCTCTTACCAACTGAAACCGGGACTCATCTGACCAGGCCACGGTCTTTCAGTCGTTTAGGGCCCAACCGATACGGTCACGAGCCCACGAGAGGTGCTGCAGGCGATGTTGTGCTGTTAGCAACGGCACTCGCGTCGAGCCCATTAACGCCAAATTTCGGAGCACTGCCTTAACGGATATGGTCGTTGCACGTTCCACATTGATTTCTATGATTATTTCACACACTGTTGCTTGTCCGTTAGCGCTGACAACTAGACAAACGCCGCTGCTCTCGGTCGTTAAGTGAAGGCCGTGGTAGGAGGAAGTGCCTGAAAATTGGTGTTCTCGGCACACTCTTGACACTATAGATTTCAGAACATTGAACACCCTAATTGTTTCCGAGATGGAATGTCCTATGCGTGTAACTCCAACTAGTGTGTTACTTTCTGCCGTGCGACCGTAACCAAGTGCAAACATTTCCACACGAGTCACGTAAGTGACAGCTCCATCAGTGCACTTTATACCTTGTGTACGCGATGCTACCGCCATATGTATGTCTGCATAGCACTATCCCGTGACTTTTGTCGTATCTGTGTCCCATTTCCTTTTTCAACCAAAAAATTTCCTATTTTTTGAGTTTAAGAATTTGAAAACCAATTAGTATAGAAAAAATTAAGAACTGTTTATTAATATGGTCGAATTGCAAATTTTTCATGCGTATAAGAAACAGATTAAAATGGTGCAATTTCAGATCCGTAAACGAAATAGTTTTTAAGATAATGATATTTAATCTTTCAAAATCTGACCCAAAAGACCGGATGTCGGAAAAATTCCTCAGAACTCTTTAGCTCTTTCTGGAGTCCCCGGTTGTTCAGCTGTTCTGCGATACTGTTCTGCCAGTCAGGTAAGCCAATGAGCATCCGCGCTGCCCTTCTTTATGTGTGCTCTGTAGTCGTCCGGTCAGACAAGCTGATGTTCACTCCTTATAATGGAACAGTGTTCCAACACGTATCGTGCAACCACTTTATATGCATGCCCTTTCTTCGGAAAACTGAAGGCTCCGCGCATCTTGCGAATGAAACGAAACCTGTTACTTGATTTATTGGTGACTGTGTCCTATTTGTACCTCCGCTCATTCTTATACCGAGCTATGACCCATATGTTTGAGCCACCTTCGTTTTGCTAGTGGCGCTGTACCAGAGGCGTTCAGTAAGTAATGCAACATATTTAAATTTTCTCGGCCGCTTTCGGTTCAAAAAATGCGGAACTTGTTGTGGGACATCGTGGAATATTCTCACTTGAGCCCCTGTAGTTTCATCAACTTCCTGTAGGTGGCAACCTTATTCATAGCCTTCAAAATGGTACCTGTGATGGAGGTGCGTCTCAAGCAGAGAGCTGTCATTGAGTTTCTTTTGGTGGAAATCCAGAGCATTGTACTTTTTCAAGGCACTCGCAGAATGTCTACGGTGACCTGGCAGTGAACGAAAGGATGCTGAGTCGTGTGAAAGGCGTCAGTCATCATGGGAGTGTATTCTTCGCCACAAAAATGGAAACAAAGTTCTCCTTCTCCATGACAGTGAGAAGCCTCACGGGGGTCTACTCACCCGAGAGGAGCTCACAAAACTTCATTCGACTGCGTTTCCTCATCCACCATACAGCTCGGATCTCGCACCTTCCGACATTAATTTGTTTGACACAGAGAAGGATGCAATCCGCAGGAAACAGTACATGCAAATGAGAAGGTTATTGATGCAACAAGAACTCGGCTGCAACGTCGACCAGTAGAGTGCTACCATGTGGGCAAAGAGGCTCTCCACGTAAGATGGCGTAAGGCCACCGTATTGAACGAAGATTACGTTGAAAAATAAGGTTTTGTAGGCAGAAGAGTGAGTAGTAATATGGTGTACTGGAATTCTGAGTAAAACCCACCTGCTTTCAGAAAACAAGTGTTGTATTACTTACTAAACGCACCTTCTACTGTTCGACTGTAGCGCAGATAAAAGTCACAGCGGAAGGAAAAACTTCACAGAGAACTTTTGAAACCAGACGTCGCTTCTGTCAGGTTTGACGGGCTCCACCTTGACTTCCTCTCTGATGCCAAACCTGTTCATCTCAAAGTAGCATTTGTAGTTAACTTTCTCAGTTGATTTCTGTACATATTTCAATCCATATCTTGCCCTACAGTTCTTACCCGCTACAGCTCCCTTTAGTTCCATAATATGTTAACTCATACTCTACCATATTGTCCCCTTTTCTGGTCAGAGCTCTCCACGTCGTCCATGATACACTTCCATCAATTTTTGCGCTGCACAAAAGTATCACAAGGTAAGACCTATGTTTGGTGCTATTGGATTTTTTTGGCGAGAAGGACTCACTTCGTCTTTATTATTCAGCATGTTAAATCATTCTTGCTTCGTACCGCGTGCTTCATTGTGTTTTCGTGGTACCAGAAGTACTTTAATTCGTCTACTCATATCTGTTAGATTTTAATATTTTACGTCTTTAGTTTACTGTTAATCTATGTTTTACTCACTGTGTTCATTCGATTCAACAGGCCTTGTAAGACATCTTACAGATGACAGTAACGTTACCATGATATACTTTTAGTCTGAATGGTAAAAGAACTCATGAAATTTTCTTTTGATTGCTTTCACTGGTTTTTCGGTATACTA
Organism: Schistocerca piceifrons; assembly: GCF_021461385.2. Classification (NCBI taxonomy): domain Eukaryota; kingdom Metazoa; phylum Arthropoda; class Insecta; order Orthoptera; family Acrididae; genus Schistocerca; species Schistocerca piceifrons. The sequence goes on from NC_060143.1 coordinate 570,000,980, forward strand.
GTTGAACAGGAGAGATAAAGCTTCTGCATCCCTGCCTCACGGAGCTTTTAATTTGATGACTTCTATCTTGATCATATCCATCTGTGCTACCATATAAAGACAAGTTGTTACTTAACGTAGTTATACAATGTTTCGAAAATTGAGCCGGCCGCTGTGGCGCTTCAGTCCGGAACCGCGCTGCTGTTACGGTCGCAGGTTCGAATCCTGCCTCGGGCATTGCTGTGTGTGATGTCCTTAGGTTAGTTAGGTTTAAGTAGTTCTAAGTCTAGGGAACTGATGACCTCAGATGTTAAGTCCCATGGTGCTCAGAGACATTTGTACCATTTTTTTTTTAAATTGAGCAATTTCCTTCAAATTTGTAGACAATTTTTTAGTAAACATTCAAACGGGAATAAGAGTTAGTAAAAAGCTTGAAATGTTCTTGACCTATTTACTTCTAAATTTTACACGTTACTGAAATAAACATGGTTCAAATGGCTCTGAACACTATGGGACTTAACATCTGTGGTCATCAGTCCCCTAGAACTTAGAACTACTTAAACCTAACTAACCTAAGGACATCACACAACACCCAGTCATCACGAATTGTTAGCAATAATCCCGAATAATTCTTCACCGATTTACGTGAAATTTTTGCGCGATACTCTAATAAATGTTCAGATGGATATAGGTTAATTTTTTTAAACATCGATGTACGGGTTTCTGTTAAAACCGACTGAAAGAAACAAAATTGCTGTGTAGTGAAGATGTGTGGTTTCATTTCTTGCAGCCAGTTTTAACTACGACAGCAGGGTGTTTAAATCACTAGAGAAATTGTGTCTGTATGATTTTAAACAAAAACAGTATACACAACAATGACTACTTTTATGTATAGTTTTGCACAAAAATTGTATACACAGCAATGTGCTATTTTGTTTCCCTCCTCGCAGTCGGTTATACCGGACAGAACAATTGTACGTATGACTAACTTTGTAAGTCTACTCTGTCGTATATTAAAACTGCGCCATATCCTGTCGATGAAGCCGCCATCCTCATCGATCCAGCAGCTGGGGAGGTCTATCTCATGCCCTGCATACTAATGATCCGAACCCATTTAGCCATTCGTTTTAAGCGACATCAGTTCCCAATCAAGGTTTCGTTTGCCGTAACAATAAACAAGGTCCAATGCCAGAGATAAAGGGGGAGATGGGCAGAGAGAGAGGGGGGGGGGCAGGAAATGGACATAGAGAGGGAGGAAAGAGGGGATGGGCAGGGAGAGGGGAAGGAGACAGAGGTTAGGAGGGAGGAGGAGATTAGGACGTATGTGCAGTTCCATACATATTTAGGGTACCTATTGCGAAACATTGTCAGGTTCGTTAGTATTGTGCAGGCTGTTTATAAATTAGTTATACAAAAATAATCTATAATTATGAAAATGGTAAATAACTTACAGAAACGTTTGATACAGCACTGAATGCGATATATCTTCAAGTTTTATTTACAGATGTTGGTTGCGGGTACTTTTTTTTTGACATCGCAAATGTTCCACCTGTAATTACTTTCTTGGCAAATCCTGTGAAGCAAGTTTCGATCTACGGTGGCAACTGCTTGTGTTATCCGTTGTCGCAGCTCGTCGGCGTTTCCCGGAACTGGAGGTTCAAATGGCTCTGAGCACTATGGGACTTAACATCTGATGTCATCAGTCACCTAGAACTTAGTACTACTTAAACCTAACTAACCTAAGGATATCACACACATCCATGCCCGAGGCAGGATTCGAAGCTGCGACCGTAGCGGTCGCGCGGTTCCAAACTGTAGCGCCTAGAACCGCTCGGCCACTCCGGCCGGCGTTGTCTGAGACGGATATATCTTTCACGCTCGGCATTTCGTGTGCTGATCGACCACCACGTCTCATCTACATACACCAGTCCATATTCGGAACTCATTTCGTAGACTCCTCGCATGTCAGCGCATCTTTCATTGAGCCTAGAACATCTTTTATTTTGTTTTTGCTCTGAAAGATTGGCTTGATGTCAGCTCGGTGGAGAATTTTGCCAAACGTTCAGTGTCCCTTTATACATATGATAACAGGGCTGTGTTCCGAGCTTTCTTCTGCTCTTTCCTGTTGCCTTCATCCTTTGTCGTCATAACTTTATCATATTCTTGCCACAACCATTGGCTCCAAAAATGGGTCTGATATTTCGTAGTTCGTCTTTCAGGTGTTCGTCATCGCTGATCCTGTGGGCCCTCCTGGTTAAAGTATAAAGGGCTGCCTTCTTCTGCATAGGATGGAAGTACGAGGAAGGGGGGCAACATCGTCCAACTTTATATATAGGCAATGTAGTCAGCAGCACAGAAGAATTTTATTGACGATGGTCATTTCTCTTGATGCAATAATTTAGCAACAGCCGTATGTATTGTAGAAATTTATTTTATAAACTTCTTATGTGCTAGCAGTTTCGGCATTACATTGATGCCATCTTCAGGCTCCATATGTCATAGTCGTAAAATCGCTATACACGGAAGGAGCCATATAAATGGATCCGTGAATCAAATCTAAAATAAAACGTAGTGTGTTGATGTGTTCTTGAAACTCTATCGTTTACCCCACTGTTTTGGATTTTAGATTTGATTCACGGATCCAGTTATATGGTTCCTTCCGTGGTTGTGCTGGTTGTTAATGTTTAACGTCCCGTCGACAACGAGGTCATTAGAGACGGAGCGCAAGCTCGGGTTATGGAAGGATTGGGAAGGAAATCGGCCGTGCCCTTTCAAAGGAACCATCCCGGCATTTGCCTGAAACGATTTAGGGAAATCACGGAAAACCCAAATCAGGATGGCCGGAGACGGGATTGAACCGTCGTCCTCCCGAATGCGAGTCCAGTGTGCTGACCACTGCGCCACCTCGCTCGTTCATCTGATAGCGATGAAGCAGTACAAACAAAAGTGATTTTGTGTCTTCGTCAACAAAGTCAAACATTCTGTAGTGACAGTATCAACAAACTAGTTTTTCATTGGGTGAAACGTGCTTTTCGCCAGGGTGACTATGTTCAGAAGTAGATATGTATAACGAACCGTAGCGGTCGCACGGTTCCAGACTGAAGGTCCTAAAACCGCTCGGCCACCCTGGCCGGCGGAACTGGAGGTACAGGCACTCTGTCTTTAATGTAATCCCTTACACACAAGTCCGTTGTTATCAGATCAGGTAGTTGTGCCTGCTCCTATACCGATCGGAAGGTGACCCCTGGCGCTGTTTGCAAACAAACACACAGTCACCATTAGCCTAGCCTACCGGTAGAACGCCGCACTCCAATGGACTCAAGCGTTTCAGTTGGAAGTAAAGCACCAGCAGGGACGCATTAGTGACGTCTGTGTAACAGCAGAATGAACGTCAATTATGCCACGAAGGATAATCGCGACCAATGATCGGGTCAACATCATCACGTTACTCGCAGAAGGGTTGCCAGCTAGGTAAGCTGCTGGACGTGTTCTCCGGAGTCAGAGTGCAAACGTGGAATCGGCTCCCAGTGACAGCTGGTGTTGAGGATTTGACTCCGCATCGGCCGCCCACGTTTGACTGGTGCACAGGATGATCTCTATCTACAGCTTTTGAGTCAAACGAACCGTCGGATAAGTGCTCCAGAACTGAATTCGGCGTTCTAAGACGCTACAGGATGTCACGTATTGCATCAGACTGGTAGGAGACGACTGCATGATGCTAATCTCCTTTCCCGACGACCACGGCGAACAGCGTGTTGTACACCACAACACCATGGACTTAGTTACAGACGGGCAAGAAATCACGCAGAATGGACGCTCCAGGATAGACGTCTGTTATTGTATATGGACGAAACGGGTATTTTTTTGTACCCTGATAAGCGCAAACAATGAGTATGGAGACAATCGGAAAATATCAAACGCCTGTAACAGTATTTCCCACACGTGCAATAAGGTGGCGGTAGAGTGATGTTCTGCGGTGGCATTACGTGGGCCCACCGTACACCACTCGTGACTGTTGAGAACAATCTCACTGCTGCGCGGTACGGGGACGAGATTCTGTAACCAACAGTGGTACTGTGTCGCCGACATCTTGGTGACATTTTAATCTTGACGGGTGATAACTAGTGTGCTCATAGTGCTGTTTCCGTGAACACGTTCATTCAGCATGATAGGCCCACCAGAATGGAGTGGGCTGCCAATTGCCCGGACATGAACCACACGTGTAGTACCGATTGAAATGAGTTGTTTTTGAACGTCGACAAAAACCACGTACCCTACGCAGAATCGCCATTGAAGAGAGTGACAATTTGGATCCGGCCTGGATTGATGACCTCATCGATGGTATGCTACGACGAATTCAAACCTGCATCCGAGCAAGCGGATATTCCATACCGTATTAACGTTGCTCAGAAGTCCTGTGAAAAATCCCCTGCGAAACAGACGATTTTGTCCTTACACAAATGCTGGTTTCTCCGATTTGGTCTTCTGGAAACATTGTAAATGAAGATAATATAAATTTTTTTTATGTGACAATTCACAGTCTTTAAACACAGTATAAAAGCATGGTTCGTAGCAGGCTGTAACATAAATATTCTTGTTTTAGATCATGCATTTAGCTAATTTCGACCGTAAGTTATTTTCAACTACTAAACTAAACTAAAACTCCGTTCGAACAGGCCATGAGGGCCCAACTGTACCGACCGGCCGCCGCGTCATCCTCAGGCCACAGGCGTCACTGGATGCGGATATGGAGTGGCATGTGGTCAGCACACCACTAACCCGGCCGTGTGTCAGTTTCCGAGACCGGAGCCGTTACTTCTCTGTCAAGTAGCTCCTCAGTTTGCCTCACAAGGGCTGAGTGCAGCCCGCTTGCCAACAGCGCTCGGCAGACCGCATGGTCACCCATCCAAGTGCTAGCCCAGCCCGACAGCGCTTAACTTCAATGATCTGACGGGAACCGGTGTTACCACTGCGACAAGGCCACTGGCATAAGTCTTTTCAAGCACCTGAAAAAAACGCGGGAGAGCGCCACTTATGTCTGCATACATCTCCATACATCGCCATGTACAAACAACACATTACACAACTCACATTAACACGTCAAATTACCGTGCAGTATTTCTAACTACATGTATGAAATTACGTGTTAAATATTGTAATTATAAAATTATTTTACACAACACATACAAACCAACCCTCATATTCCATAATTACATAGGAATGAATCCACACCAAAACGTACAACCTCGCTTGTCACGCATGGTAACTATACTGTAAGCACTACAGCTTGACAATTAACATCAGCTGTTATGATTTTGTCACAGACACACATATTCCAAACACTGCAGAACTTACAAGGTTGCGGCCCAGTCTGACCTGTCGGAACGTGACCTGAAATTTTTTGTACGGGAAGAATACGGAAAGAAACACAATAACAAAATTTTGGCTACCAAGATACACTCAAGTATTTCTTTAAAAAATATGTTGAAATTTGCCAAATCCGTTGCTCACCAGGCGGCTCGAGAAATATAACCCATAACATAGCTGTAGAAGACAGCATGGATAAACAAATAACACGCCAAAATATATTAGTAATTTTAAAGCAAATTTCAGTTTCCGTTGATAGCATCTCTCATACAATTGTTCATGGTGGCTATTCGCTCGAATTTGCAACTCATTTAATATCCGTAATAATTTGTAGTTACCGTTTCGGTCTCGCTAAGTGTTAATAACGGCGGTAACACTCGATTAATTTTCTGTGTGTTTCCTTCGTATTCGCTTGTTAATAATAGCATCTATGTTAGTGCAGGTTAGAGAGAGTCTCAGTAACGCGGAATCCTATTAATGTTTTCAACCTTGCTGGGAGGAAATATGAAGAACGCGGTAAGAAATCGAAATCACTTACTTATGAAGCCTACATATGTGTATTAGTTAATTACTTTAACATTCATTCGAATGGTGTTGACATTCTGTTACACATCATGGAAAAAGAATTGGAAGAAATAGGGAATAACTCTGACAATTCCATGAATTATAATTGTCGTGCTAATTAAAGTCCAGAACAAGAGTACAGTACCTTCCCAGCCCAAAGAAAACATGAACAGAAATAGTATTAGTGAAAAAGAAAAGTGTAAATTTTTAGTTTAAACGAATGAAGCAGGAAACGCTTAAAGTTAAGCGGTGTGGAATGTAGGTTTCCTACCGTACATGAAAGTGAATTCTATAAATTGAAGAAAGATACACGCCAAGTACGAAATATGCTCCTAAATGAAATTCGCAAAGGCATAAAAGAAAAACTTCAAAAGATGTAGAACTTCTTGCTTACTTCAAGTAAACGTGCATCCGACATGTCATTAATAGCCAATATTATAGAGAAATTTGTAGCTGGCGTGAAGGAGAAGCTTCCTGTCATCCCCTAAGATACTGTATGTAAAGTCAGTCAGTCGGGATTCGTGCAAGAGCTGCTTGCAAATCGCACTTTGTTATTTCGAGTGGAATTTGTAGCATAAGTGAACTTTATATCTATCTTCAGGAACTTCAAGGCAGATTAGGACCAAAAACTTAAAAAAGGACTGTTTAGTTGCAAATCGAGCAAAATATGTAAAAATGAGACAGAATAATTTTGAATGCTACACCCGAAGTATCTTCTTACCAGTTGTAGAAAATAATTAATTGCTTTTGTTGATCGCTAGGCCTGGAGATAACGACACCTCTGTCTATAGGAGGAAAACGAAAAGACTCTTAATGTAACTCGGATACCATCCAGAACTAGCAGTGTGATTCCGCATACCATTGTCGGACGATATAATTTTGATAGTTGTTGGTCATTTCATGTTATTGTTAATTTGTTATTTTGCGTCACCACGGTTTACGAATTTGATCAAGTAAGCCTTGTACGCAGCACAATATGCAGAACAACGGGCACGGCCATTTCTTACCGCATCCCTGTTCTGTCCAAATAAAACTAGTAATTACTGTGGTGTGCCAGAAAGCATTAATTTTTCTTTTAATGGGTGTGCCTGATGTAACGAAAATATCAATTGTCATCATCCAGTAGACACTTCACATTTCTGTGACGATTAGGGAGTAGAGAAATTTATAAAATATACATTATTAGCAAATTATCGAAGGAACCGTAAATTACGAGCGTCCTTCCTTTGTGGCAAGATCCATGTTGAGAGTCATAAAATGGGCCACGGCACTACACACACTGTCTGAACAAAAGCATTGTGACACCACAAAGATCCTGACAGCAGGGCTCCGATACTCTGAGCGTCGACTAGACTCTCACCGACACATCCATCAGAGACGCTTCAGCGATTCTACAACTACAAAGGTCGATTGTCAGTGATGTGATTGTGAAATGGAAACGCTCCAAGTAACAGCAGCAGCAGAACCTGACTTCACGTACTGAAGTACATGGAATATCGAGCATTGTGGACTCCGGCTGTAAAAAATCGCTTGAAATTAGCGAAAGGCATCGCTCAAGAGCTTCAAAGGGAATAGGGAAGGAATTGACACCATGAATCCTGCAGGGCTGACCATAAATCCGCAAGAGTACGAGGAGGGTGGAGATCTCTTCTGAACACCACGTTGTAAGGCATCCCAGATATGCTCAATAATGTTCATGTCTGGGGAGTTTGGTGGCGAGCGGAAGTGTTTAAAACCAGAAGGGCATTCCTGGAGCCACTCTGTAGCAATTCTGGACGTGTGGGGTGTCGGAATGCACAATGCACATCAACAGATGCAAATGATAGGACGCTTACGTATGGTCTCAGTCAGAGTCGTATCTAGACGTATCTGGGGTGGTCCCATATCACTCCAACTGCACACGCCCCACGCCATTACAGAGCCTCAACCAGCTGACATGCAAGGTCTATGGATTCATGAGGTTGTCTCCACACCCCTGCACGTTCATCCTCTCGATACAATTTGAAAAGAGACTCGCCCGACCAGACAACATGTTTCCAGTCATTCAACAGTCCAATCCTGGTGTGGACGAGTCCAGGCGAGGCGCAAAGCTTTGTGTCGTGCAGTCATCAAGGGTACACGATTGGGCCTTCGGCTCCGAAAGCCCATATCGAAGACGTTTTGTTGAATGGTTCTCATGCTGACACTTGTTGATGGCCCGGCATTGAAATCTGCAGCAATTTGTGGAAGGGTTGCACTTCTGTCACGACGAACGATTCTGTTCAGTCGTCGTTGGTCCCGTTCTTGCAGGATCTTTTTCAGGCCTCACCGACGACGGAGATTTGGTGTTTTACCGGATACCTGATATTCACTGTACACTCGTGAAATGGGCGTACGGAAAAATCCCCACTTCATCGCTACCTCGTAGATGCTGTGTACCATCGCTCGTGCGCCGACTATAACACCACGTTCATACTCACTTCAATATTGATAACTTGCCATTGTAGCAGCAGTAACCGATCTAACAACTGCACCAGACGCTTGTCTTACATAGACGTTACCGACCGCAGCGCCGTATTCTGCCTGTTTACATATCTCTGTATTTGAATACGGATGCCTGTACCAGTTTCTATGGCGCTTCAGTGTTTTTCTAGAGTCAATGCTAAGCGATTTCTGTAGTCAGTGATAAGCGACCGTTGAAATTGTGTTAAAGGCGACGCCGCTAGACCGTGGATCAATGGAAACGAGTGATCTGGTTCGCTATACCTTTTGGTAATCCGATGGAAGGGTTTCGATTTGACAAATACGTGGAGAATGATAGCTGCCATCATATGTAGTGCCACCAGCAAGGTGCGGAGGAGGTGATGTTAGCGTATGGGCTTTTTTTTCGTGGACGGGTTGCGGAAGGTCATGAACACACTATACAGCTCTGTGTACTGTGTACAGCCGAAAAAAGAGTTCGGAGACGATGATTGTATCAGCATGACAATAATCCAGGTCATAAAGCAGCATCAGTGGACAATAATATTCCTGAAAGATACAGGCCTACCCACACTCCCGACTTGAACCCAATGGAACGCCGTTGGAATGAGTTAAAGGGTGTATTTCGCTCTGGACTCTACCTTCTGCCGGCCGGAGTGGCCGCGCGGTTCTAGGCGCTACAGTCTGGAACCACGCGACCGCTACGGTTGCAGGTTCGAATCCTGCCTCGGTCATGGATGTGTGTGATGTCCTTAGGTTAGGTTTAAGTAGTTCTAAGTTCTAGGGGACCGATGACCTCAGAAGTTAAGTCCCATAGTGCTCAGAGCCCCTACCTTCTCTTGTTTCGACTCTTCAGGAAGAATGGGCTGGCATTCACGGAGACATTCAGGCACCTCATAGAAAAAGTCTCCAGGAGAATTGAAGCCACCATAAAGGCGAAGAATGGACGCAACTCAAAGTCTGCTAAGAGGTTTCAGGTTTCTTCTGATCAGGTAGCTTATCCGCAGCTCTACGTGGCAATTATGGGGCCTTTGTTCAAGATAGAAGATGTCTCTAATACTTCGATCCTACAATCAGAATTACGACTTTGAGGAATTCTACATGATATTCCGATATCTGATTTCAAGCCATTTCTCTTACTTGCTGATGTAATCGCTCTGCTGTTCAACTGCACACCGTGTCTAAATCAATTCTTTCCAGGAGCTGCATCTACGAACCGAACTGAGCGAGGCGAACGTGTTTCTACCGAGCACTCAGCAAGTGAATGTCAGCCGCAAAGTTTCAACTCAACGTAATAGAAGCAAGGCCGCCAGTCACCTTAACCTGAACCAAATTACTCGCATCCAATAAAGCGTTACCTTAAATGCGTAACAGGAACCATTGCCTTGTACTCGTACTAGTACTGCAGTTAAGTGCAACCACCTACTCTAACGACACGTCACACCACTGACACAGAAAACTGCTAAAATTATTAATTAAAAAATGTCCCTAATGAATTTGCAGTATTCTTTCATTCATCAAATGCTATTTAATTTTAGCCTTTGTCACGGGTTTTTTTGTGGAAATTTGATTACCAGCTTCTTCTTCCAACATTGCAGCTGGTAACCAGTTGCAGTTGGTAATCGTTGCAGTTTCCTTGAGTTCCGAAGTTAATGGTACCGCAGTACATTGCATATGGTCTGCGGTAAAGGAAAACCGCTGAAAGAAGGCAGACTAGTGCGCAGAATGTTCATAGCGGCGGTTAGCTCAAAAAAAAGCTTTTGTCGTGCGTAACATAGCGTGCCAGGCCGATGTGGGAGGCTGACAAGGCGAAGTGGTTAATCGTTTACGGGGTAAATTTCGACTCCTGATTTTTATTTAGGTTATTCACATTACATTACTATTTTCGTCATCACGCAATCTCGTCTTCAGCCATCCGTACACTTGTTCTCATTTATCGCAATCCGCATGAGTCATGCATATCATAATGGCATTCACAGATTTAATAATGTCCTAATCTGTAAGAGTTTAACACGCACATGGAGCCCTGCATGTCGTTGAAATCTTGGGTTGTCATTCAAATCTGACGTGGCAAGCAAAGCGCTAAAAAGTATTATTTAACAACAGTGCACGTGAGAAAGCGAAAAATATGCTATGTATTGCCAACAGCTTCGTGTGTGCCAGTATTTTGTAATGTTCCCTAACATCTGTCTTTGAGTAAGTTATTTTACCTCACAACAACACTAGAGTTCAACACGCCGCCTACTGACCAAATAAAATCTCTTAACGTGTCATTAAATTCTACTGCAAACTACGTTTTCTTCTATGGCCTCCGCATACACTTCCCTCTGGCGAAGAATGGGTCGGTAACAGCTTTCATTGTCCACTATCCGTACCTTCTCGTACAGCACGTCAGTATTGCAGTCTACTACTCACGAATCACTTCAAACAGAATCTTTAGTTCTATACTTTCTGGGATACTTATCATACATTAAAACGCTAGTACGGTGCCAGCTTAATCTGAAGCTAAACGTTAGACATTTCTGTTGTATTCCTTAAATGGTACCTGACCACGGTAAGTCTGTTACCAATATTGGCATAACTTGAATGTCACAGGTATACTTACAGAAATCAACAAAAGGATACAACCAGTAGGAAGGGAGAGGATTGTGCAATGTCTGGCGTACTATGAGTGTTATTGGGCCATTACTGTTTGCGGTATACACGGGGTGTTCCAGAAGTGATAGTCATTAATCAGGAATATGACAGGAATGATGACCGAAACAAAAAAGTCAAGCAAAGATGGGCTCTGAAACGCGTACTTTTAAGAGCTATGAGCTATTCTTCGATACTGTGAAACAAATCTCTTGTACTGCAGGCTCTTTGCTTTCCACATTTTGCAAAGTGATAGTACGGACCAAAACAAGAAAAAAGAAGTCCAGTGAACGTATGCTCTAAAATGCACACCGTCAAAGTTCTGAGCACCTTTTCATCTTTGCTACTTTGAAACACTGTGAGGTGCCGGGGCTAGCAGTGTGTTTAGCACTAAATTCAGCCAGAATTTGTATACGGAAATGATGCTGTAAGCCCCCCCCCCCCCCCACTTTCCTAACTCAGACTTTTGCTGTAGCACATGGATTAAAAAAGAAACGCGAACTGATTATAATCGACCCTGCAAGTGGAGTAGAGAAGACTTTGGCACCTGCAATAATTTAATTTGATAAAAAATTAATTTGACAGTGGAAAGTTTAATTAATGTCATGACAGACGAAAGGGCTGCTCTACCTGAGTACAGACTGAAAATTCTGTTCAAGATAACAACTGGATTTGTTCTGATTGAATTCAAAATGAAAAACATATGAAACATTTACAATACGTCAATTCGATACACAGATAATTGCTGTGAAAGTGAAGTTGTCCATAAAATAACTTGTGACATTTATGACCATGTGGTATGTGGAGCCAATTATTTGCAACTCAAATGTTACGAAAAACACCCAGCAACCCGACATTAATTGGGCTGCAACAGTGTTGAGAACTCAGACGGTGAAAACTCAAGACAGAACCAAGATAGAAAGAACGGAAACAGGCGCGCACTGCTGAGCTCTGATTATCGCGTAGCAAAATTTCCAAATCTGCCGGTGCTGCGAACATACATTACCAGACTGTCTTCATTACTGCAAGATCACGTTCTGGCGCAACGGAGGCGCTGGCTGGTTGCTTCGAGGTCCCGTCGTGGTGATGATAATGTCGCGAGCATAGCCCGATACTAATTATACTGGTCTGGTTGTTCCAGACTAAAGACTTCCTAGCAGTTCAAATGCACCTCTCAGGGAGACGAAGGAAGCTCGCCACACAATCACTGACGGTACAGTGACTGATTTTAACGAGCGAAGTCACACATTAACTCCGATATAGTCAACTTTAGCAAAAACTGCTCAAGACCGAAAACATAGGCCGTTTGTACGCAGAACGCTCAATTGCCAACTGTACTCGGAAAGTTACGTTGTAGCCGAAACTTCAGCAACTTCGTCAGACAAGTACTACTAAACAAAAGGATATTAGACAGTTAACGGAAGGCAGACCGTCAAGAGCAGCGAGTGCTCAGTCTTGTAACCTACTCAGACCGAAAGGCGAGTCTAGACTCCCTCACAGATCACCTGTACAAGCCGAACCCAGTACATTACCGTCCCCACCACAGTGGCCGTGGTTAACCGTGCCCGCCGGCCGCTGTGGCCGAGCGGTTTTAGGCGCTTCAGTCCGCAACCGCGCGACCGCTGCAGTCGCAGGTTCTAATCCTGCCTCGGGCATGGATGTGTGTGATGTCCTTAGGTTAGTTAGCTTTAAGTAGTTCTAAGTTCTAGGGGACTGATGACCTCAGATGTTAAGTGCCATAGTGCTCAGAGCATTTGAACCATTAACCGTGACCATAAGCAACTTGATAACCGGTGGAAAATTCCACTGTATTGCCGAAGCACTTCTACAAGGCCAATGGAGGTACTTGGCGCCAATTTCTGCGCCAATTTTGCTACGTCACGGAGCTTTTCCCTGAGCAAGCTAATCATAGAAAACGCGGGAATTTGCCCACGAAAACTGCCTGGGAACTGATGTCGTTCCCACGCCTCGCTCCTAGCTCGCCAGAAGGTGTGTTTACCGAATTTTTGCGAAGAAACGGAGTACCTCACCCCAGGCGCTCCTTCAGAACCCACCGTGGTGGTATCGTGCAACTCTTTTGACAACGTCGGCCTTGGGGCAACCTCCACCCCATTCAGCCAGTCCCTCACACCAGCCGACATAACTATTTCTTGACCAGCACAACCCTCCTGTCTTTCCGGACCACCCAGGCGACTAGAGACACCGCGTTGGAAGGAACAACAACTCTTCACCACATGCAATTAGAGAGGAAAACATTCATATCTTCCGAGTTCTCAATACTAGCATTGTGATGGCCATTCTCAGCTATACCTCCTCAAATCGAATTACTAAGAGTAAGACGATTGCTGTAAACATGAGAGGGACAGGCCACTGTGCATCGGAAAGGCAAGCCACCTCTCAATACAACTCTTCTAACGAACATGTGCTCGCAACTTTTAAGGTATGAATTTTAGAGCACATGTTTACGGGACATTTTTTCTTGTTTTGGTCCATACAACCACTTCCCAAAGTATGGAAAGCAAAGTGCTTGCAGTAGAACAGATTTGTTTCACGATATGGAAAATCAAGAATAGTTCACAGCTATTAAGGTATACGTTTTAGAACCCTTGTTTACTTGCCTCTTTTGTTTCGGATGAACATTCCTGTCATATCTCTGTATATTGACCATTAGTTGTGAAACACCCTGTATAAATGATGTAGAGGGTAATGCCGCAACCCACAAAGTATACAATCTGCATACAAAAATGGACGTGCGCCAAAATATTGCATTAGCCTTGTCAGCGATTGTCGAAGAAAAGAATATCGCAAAAAAGTTTCTGGACTCGTCTATGGTTATAACAGGGAATTGCTGGTGGAGAACGCAGCATACGCTGCAGTTGAGAATGACGAACAAAATGTACTACAAATCACTTTTGGCAAAAATTATGTTATAAGATACGCCATTAACAAGTTACTTACATCATCTGCCCCCGGCTTCGCTGCTCTTGCGCTCCCTCTAATTTTCCTACTCTCCACATTGTACATCTTCCGCAAATTAAAAAAAAAAATTGGCATTCCTTTTACGTTAGTAGGTTCGTTCTGACGCATTTCAGTTTTGTCAAACATGCCTGATAGCGCCTCGGCTCGATAATGTTTATTGTGATAATTCTTACTTTTGATGTTATATAAACACTGGTTCTCCGTAATTGAATGGTTTAAGACACACATTTATTCCTGTGACCACTTGCTGGCTATGCTGTTCTCTTTGTAGTATGAGCTGTACTGAGCTATTCAGGTGTTTGGGAATCAGCCAGTGATATACACCACAGACTTGGATTCATATGTCCACGTTCAATAATAAATAATACTGGGTATTGCAGAGAGCACTTCTGTTAAGTTAATGAGGAACTCACAGAATCTTCTAAAAATCATAAGGCGAAAGAGAAAAAAGAATGCAGGCAGCCACAGGGAAAACTGCTACCTTCCTTTTCGTAGTCCACGACTCTATCCATAACGCAAGTTTCAATGTGGCAACTTCATGTAAATTTTGATATATAGTGTATGAAAATACTTAAACGCTGTAACCCAGAAGTCATTATTTGATGTTAACTGTAACAAATTTTACCAAAATCTACACACTTAGGATAAATCAACAATGCGCTGTAGCGCTGAAACACCATGTCTTTACAGCGTACAAATTATGATACGAAAAGCATCAAATACAAGAAGCCTTTAAGTACCGCTATGTAGTAAAATTTGAAATTTTCCCGGCGAATCAACTGTTCAAAAAGATTTCGGGCTTGCAGCCGGTCGTCGTAAACTTCATTGCACGATATTTTCGCAGGACAACTGCCAACGAGGACTCGTTCGGCTCATCTGAAAATGGCTGGCAGTTGTCCAGCAGAAATATCGTGCAATGAAGTTTACGACGACCGGCTGCAAGCCCGAAATCTCTTTGAACTACCGCTATGTAGTTTCCCGCCATTTTGTTATAGCAAATAGTAAAGCGTTTTCGAGAAATTCTCTCTGTGTCGGTGTTTTTCAGGTGCCTGTAATACAGAAACCGCCCAATACGGAGGTCAGCTCCATATGATTTAATCGAATGTCGTGTCTCCTAATTCCTACTTGTGACGAAAAGTAATGTTGCACCTCAGTGGCGATGTTCATCGACCAGAGTCTCGTTCGCGAACACTTTCACGTCCCGTGAGAGGACTTCTTAAGGCCCTTGCGAAACATAAATGTAGGTGTAGATGCGTGCTCCGAACAGCTACCATCTGTCACTGCTACAGCTGTGGACGGGATGACTGAGCATTCCGATGGCAGTAGTCCCGTTCACATCGACGTAGAACGGTCTGAAAATTCGATACGGAAAGTCTTGACTTTAACATCGGCCTCAGCAATTCCAGAAATGAAGTTTATACTAAATTCCCCGTCTATGTCGGGGTCACTAGCGACGTGACGATGAAGAGGTCGAGAAACTGAGCGTGACGTGTTGAAGAACCACCAGATATAATTGCAGAGCGTTAAACACTTTATCATATTAGTCAGAGAAAAGAGAAAGTTTGTGGAGGACGAAATAAGAGCAAAATACGCTCATTAAATATCAGACAGTTTTTTTTATCAAGCATACACTTGCAATGCAGTGTTTCACTGCAGTGTACGCTCATGGTTATTTTGTGAACAGAAAAGAAGAAGAGGGAAGAACAGGGGCTCCACAGATCCCAGCTTAGCATCCGACATGTTGTGAGCAAACAAGTTGGGGAAGCTATCGTGCTTGTCTGGCGATTTGCCACTGGCTTCATGTTACCACAGCGTGCCGTTCACATTGTGGGATCAGGTGTCTCCCGGTAACAGAAACTGTTGACGATCGAACTCAGCTTCTGTTCAATCACTGGCAAGTGTGCCATAACAAGGCTAAGCCACAGAATCAGAACTCAGCCCCTCCAGCGTGTGGAAAGCATCAGCGGCTGTGAAAAGGAGCTGTATCCGATACAACCACTTTTGGATTTGTCCGCGATACTTGATCCACGGGATGTTACAGCGTCATCGCGGGTAAGAAACTCAGCTCATCGAGGTCGACAGAAGTGCAGTAAGGCTATTGACTAAAGAGCCAAGTGGCATTCATCTAGTAAGGTCTGTCTAAGTTGAGACGCAAGCACCTGCAAATAGTTATCCACCACCTGTGTATCAGCGACTATGAGTCGGCTTGCAAGAGGAGCTGATGTGGAACGAAAAATAATGACTTCGCTAAAAAGAAGACTAAATCAGTACTCAAAATAAAGGCAGTGTGATGGAAAGGTAGAAATCAATACTCAAAATAAAGGCAGTCCGATGGAAAGGTAGAAATCAAAATCTGCTGCTGGGAGCATTGAATACCGTTTTGTTCCTCCCCATGCGTGTTTGGATCTTGTTATACACGAAGTTGTCGAGACGTTGCTGGTTAGACCTGGCCCTCTTAGAATCATCCAGCGTGAGAAGTTGGTTACTCCGACGACATAAAGCAGGTTTCAGTTAACCCCAAGGATGTACAATTGGTTTCATGTCACCAGAATGAGAATTTCACTCTGCAGCGGAGTGTGCACTGATATGAAACTTACTGGCATATTAAAACTGTGTGCCGGACCGAGACTCGAACTCGGGACCTTTGCCTTCCGCGGGCAAGTGCTCTACCAACTGAACTACCCAAGTACGACTCACGCCCCGTCCTCACAGCGGAAGTAAAGCTGTGAAGACGGGGCATGAGTCGTGCTTGGGTAGTTCAGTTGGTAGAGCACCTGCCCGCGGAAGGCAAAGGTTCCGAGTTCGAGTCTCGGTCCAGCACACAGTTTTAATATGCCAGGAAGTTTGGTTTCATGTCATCAAATACCCCCTGACAAACATTTCGGTTGATTCCTGCCGCCTAGGGGAAGAGATGTTCATGAAGTGCGTGCTTGTACTCGTCCATTACCATCTCAAAGAAGGAGTCTGTCGCCAGAATATTAACTATGAGTCTAGGCAATATGCTGGATCGTACTGTGCCGAAACTTCATAGCCCACAAATTACTTTGCACAGCAATGAAAAGCGTCAGAGGTACGTACGTGATACTGCGCCAAAACACGTCTGTTCCGCAGCCGTGCTGGATCTGTGGGACGACACGCCTGACAGTTGGATCGGTACCTAGCCGCGTCCATACTCTTCTACGCCGATCATTCCTTGGTGAAGTGTACACGGCGCAGTTGATGCAGGTTCCATTCCAGGAGTTATCTTGCCCGCCTTCTTCATGCGTCACGGTGCTGGGGGATTCATATTGATGGGGTACGTCATGACCGCATAGGCGCCACATCGGTCTTGTGGAGATGCTGTCGACACACGTCTCCCATAATTTCTGGGTAGCAGTCATCAGCTGGTGGCGCTGACCGCGGGCGGCCACCACAGGGCAGGTCTTCAGCGTCTTGTGTCTCACGACAGACGACAGCGGCTGAATGTTCGAAGGACGTTGTTAAGGTGTACGGTAATTCGCTGCCGGCAGTCCTTCTTTCCGTAAAGCGGCATAGAACAATGTAAGCTTGAAAGAACACAGCCAGGCTTGTTAACAGGTTGAATATTCATCATAAGACAGTGCACTCCATTGAACTGTCACGCCAGCGTAGCCGCTTCCCATGCAGCAGGCTCACCACTATCCAGCTTGCGTATTGTTCGTTCATAGCCCAGCGATAAGAAAAACTATTGTGCTTTATTATAATCACTACGAATGTTTCCAGAATGAGATTTTCACTCTGCAGCGGAGTGTGCGCTGATATGAAACTTCTTGGCAGATTAAAACTGTGTGCCAGACCGAAACTCGAACTCGGGACCTTGCCTTTTGCGGGCAAGTGCTGTACCACTGAGCTACCCAAGCACGACTCATGCTGTATTTCTGCCAGTACCTCGTCTCCGACCTTCTACCTTGGTAGAGCACTTGCCCGCGAAAGGCAAGGTCCCGAGTTCGAGTCTCGGTCTGGCACACAGTTGCAATCTGCCAAGAAGTTTCATATCAGAGCACACTCTGCTGCAGAGTGAAAATCTCATTCTGGAAACATCCCCCAGTCTGTGGCTAAGCCATGCCTCCGCAATATCCTTTCTTTCAGGAGTGCTAGTTCTGCAAGGTTCGCAGGAGAGCTTCTGTAAAGTTTGGAAGGTAGGGGACGAGCTACTGGCAGAAGTAAAGCTGTGAGGACGGGGAGTGAGCTGTGCTTGGGTAGCTCATTTGATGGAGCACTTGCCCGCGAAAGGCAAAGGTCCCGAGTTCGAGTTTCGGCCCGGCACACAATTTTAATCTGCCAAGAAGTTTCACTACGAATGTTTTCGTTTAGAATACAAATTTCCGGTCCTGAAGAAGTAGATGACGAAAATATCGCTTGGTTGGGTATCGATACCCATGCACGTGGATTTGAATACCTACGTGACGCGCATATAGTGAACAAATTATCTGTACTAATTAACGGTTATTACGGTCGACCAGTCATACGGTACTAGTTACAGGTTGCATATGCAACGGCTTCCAGAGATAACAAAAATTTGATTTTCAAAATTTCATATGATCACTGACGGAATTTAAAACATTAAAATGCTGTCGCTATCCACTCATTAAGACGTATAATCTTATGTTAACCGTTTAAACACAATTAGTATTCAGGTTAGGAGTTGTGCACGTGTCTTGGCGCGCTGGAACTCACGGCACGCAAATTACCCGGGCTATATTCATCCAGAATCTGAGAATGAGAACTCTAAGAGATTTACAATACATTTTATATGTAATTTCAAGCTTTCTTAAACTAGTCTCGCTGACAATCCTCTCCCCTTCCCGAACAAAAACTGGAAAAGAGTTTATCGCTTACTACATTTTCGCTGTTCTTGTAATAAAACTTCAGCATTATGCCTGACGTTTCAATTTATAGCCACTTCGCTACGAACTCTATCCATAACATATGTTGCAGACAGTATTCACATATACCACTGAATGTAGCTGCAAATTTATTTCATTTACGACACATAGTTCAGTATATATGACGTTATAAACTTCGAGATGTGTGAGAAACTAGCTTTTCTTCAAATTAATCTGTTGTGTAGGCGTACATAGGAGCTTGATTTGTTCTAAGGCATCTTGTATGTTCCTACAGTCTCTCAACTTCGACACCTTTTGTATACCACAGCGTCATCAGCAAACAACTGCAGATTACTGCCCACCCTGTCCACCAGATCATTTATGTACACAGAAAATAAGAGCGATTCTGTCACACTTCCCAGGGGCATTCCCCATCACACCATAGCTATTCTTTAAATAGCAGAAGCGGGAGGGGAACTTACTGAAAGTTCTGGAAATGGCATTATATGACACCACAATTTAAGCGGGATCTTTCGGTGTTATATAACTTCATTCCCTAAGTTTGTCAAAGCAGTAGTATACAACAACCAAAAATATTTTGTGGAACTGATGTTCGATGGAGGAATAGAACTAAGATTAGGCGAACTGGGAACATTTATCACACACACACCGAGTCACTGAAATGCTACTATTATCAGAAGTAAGACAAAATTAGAAAGCGTACACCGATGTTATGATTGTCCGGCAAATGAGGTCTGTCGTCAAAAGGAAAGTGAAAGAGAAACATAAATTTAAAAAATGGACCATTATTTTCGAAAAGTGAACTGTGAGCAAGTGTAATTTTGTGTAGAGAGTGATGAGAAACAGTCTTAAAATTTTGCAAGTGTGTCGCACGGTGCTAAGAAATAACTGTGCAGAAAACAATTCAATAGGTCGCACTCGCAAATTCCAGCCATCCACCAGAGACAGTGTTGTCAAACGTGTCCTTCGTTTGGTTTCCTAGAACCGAACAAGAGAGCAACACAAAAATTGGACATGGGACGGTATCGAGGCTCGAACCGGAGCCAGCGGCTCAGCAGTCTCGTGCGCCATCGTCTACGCTATGAGAACAACTCAGACTAACTGTATCTGGCGAGCCACGTGAATGTGCGCTCGCAATGGCGTGATTGGCTAATTTCAGCGCTAATTAATTCGGAATCGGCGTGTCATAGTGGCATTTTTCCCTTAACAGTCAACCCAGAAGTACCTATAAAACCTTTCCCGACTAATTCTGACCACCCCGTATAAGTTGTCAGTGTTCAACGAATAGCTCGTAAGTTATGTAGTGGGCTTTCAAATGTGACATGCACTTGCTTGTAAATAGAGTAACCAGCTGCTTCCGGTAAACACGTCTGTATTTTTTATTATCCTTATTTTTCGGTTAACAACGCTCTCTACGGTTTGCACTACATCAGATATTCGTGAGCTTACTGTATTTAGTAAAAGATTTCCCGTAACAAACCGTAAGCTATAGAAGTAGTGTCTCAGCAGAATTTTTCAATTCCTTTTTTCAGCCGTTTGCATGGTTCACATCGTTTAGATCACATTCATAAAGTGATACGTCTAGTATTATAGCCATGTATACGGACAGGTGTTTTAGCATAAATAGCAATGGAAGCACGTCATTTCAGGCCCTACACTCGTTGAAAGGTGACAGTTTCTTCTCTGTGTCTCTTCCTACGTCGATTAGTTGTACTATAGAAAGCACACAGTTTTAAAGCTAAATTTTGTGTCTATAGTACTCACTTCGTAATAACACTTCGTTACTACTTTTCATATTCTGTGTTTTATCGTATTTATTTTTTGTCATTATGTTAGTATTATTGTCTCAAGCGTTTAGACAAGGAGACTAATCCCAGAAGAGTCCTGTTTTACTTCAAGTTATGTAAGAAGCAGTTATTACGTCTATAGATCTGTTTTTCATGTATCTGCCTCTTTTCAATCTATTCTTGTTGGACAGTAGGTTTCTGAAAGGTCATGAGTTTCCTCGAGCTGTCTTCTGCCAGCTGAAGCCAGAGACCCTTCTTTTATTCCGGCGGTCCGGGAAGGCTGCTCTCTCTCTCTCTCTGCCTTGCATTTCAAAAGTGGTCTATCGAGTTGTTTGCTGTTTTTTCATTCAGTTCATGCTGCTGAACCCATTCTCCCACTTTCTGCACCTTTCCCATTGCTTTCAATCGAAGAGAATCGGCTTTCTGCATCACATTTTATTTTTTTGCGAGTACGTGTTGAGTGTATCATCTTCATCCAAAGAGGCCTGAAATTCAATGACTTCGAACTTTTTCGGTGGTTTCCCGCGCTCGTCGTTCCTCACATCAGAGTCGCCAGTTCTGAATTTTTTGAACCACTCGAAACACTGTGTCTTCCCAAGAGCATGTTCACCGAAAGCTTCGCCAAGGATTCGATGCAATTCTGAAGCAGTTTTCTTCAAACGATAACAGAAAACCAATGCCGTCCGCAAATCGTAGTTCGTAGGCACAAAATTCGACAGGTTTAAGGGTTCGAAACAGATACCGATGTACGGAACTTGGGTTACTGTTTGTTGACATTCGCCGTCAGCCGTTACGGGAAGCAGCTGGCACTGCAGTCGCGGTCTCACGGGGTCTACACTGACGGCTAGCACCATCTATAGGGCAATTCCGGTTTCATACTTCTACACCTGGTATACTCGTCAAAGATGGTCATCTGTGACAGTGCAGAACCGCTATTCACCGCTCAGTAGAATGTAACGCCTTTCGTCAGCAGTCTATGATTTCCGACCGCGATAACACTCCAAACAAAGCCGTCTGTGTTGTGTTAACGGCAGCCTACGGATGCGATGGTATTTCCCTGTCTGGCTGCTGCTTGTTTCTGTCCTATGGTGCCGCACGACACAGATTGTTGCATGGGATGCGCTACTTCTTCTCTTACGGCAAGTGCAGACGTGAAGGTATTCCGATGTGATTGGTGCACAGTACGGTGATCCTCACTTACGGTGGTCTCACATAGTGGACCAGAACGTGACGGCGAGTAAGCCTGCCCTCATATGATGTCCAACATAGGGCCAATGTCACATCCGAAAGCCCTTCAGATTTGGATATTGCACGATTCGACCAGTCGGCCAAATAGAGACCTATAAAGACGCCCTTTCAAGATCTGTCACGTCCTGATACCACATACAGGGTTATTACAAATGATTGAAGCGATTTCACAGCTCTACAATAACTTTATTATTCGAGATATTTTCACAATGCTTTGCACACACATACAAAAACTCAAAAAGATTTTTTAGGCATTCACAAATGTTCGATATGTGCCCCTTTAGTGATTCGGCAGACATCAAGCCGATAATCAAGTTCCTCCCACACTCGGCGCAGCATGTCCCCATCAATGACTTCGAAAGCATCGTTGATGCGAGCTCGCAGTTCTGGCACGTTTCTTGGTAGAGGAGATTTAAACACTGAATATTTCACATAACCCCACAGAAAGAAATCGCATGGGGCTAAGTCGGGAGAGCGTGGAGGCCATGACATGAATTGCTGATCATGATCTCCACCACGATCAACCCATCGATTTTCCAATCTCCTGTTTAAGAAATGCCGAACATCGTGATGGAAGTGCGGTGGAGCACCATCCTGTTGAAAGATGAAGTCGGCGCTGTCGGTCTCCGGTTGTGGCATGAGCCAATTTTCCAGCATGTCCAGATACACGTGTCCTGTAACGTTTTTTTTCGCAGAAGAAAAAGGGGCCGTAAACTTTAAACTGTGAGATTGCACAAAACTCGTTAACTTTTGGTGAATTGCAAATTTGCTGCACGAATGCGTGAGGATTCTCTACCGCCCAGATTCGCACATTGTGTCTGTTCACCATTACGAAAAAATGTTCCTTCATCACTGAAAACAAGTTTCGCACTGAACGCATCCTCTTCCATGAGCTGTTGCAACCGCGCCGAAAATTCAAAGCGTTTGACTTTGTCATCGGGTGTCAGGGCTTGTAGCAATTGTAAACGGTAAGACTTCTGCTTTAGCCTTTTCCGTAAGATTTTCCAATCCGTCGGCTGTGGTACGTTTAGCTCCTGCTTGCCTTATTCGTCGACTTCCGCGGGCTACGCGTGAAACTTGCCCGCACGCGTTCAACCGTTTCTTCGCTCACTGCAGGCCGACCCGTTGATTTCCCCTTACAGAGGCATCCAGAAGCTTTAAACTGAGCATACCATCGCCGAATGGAGTTAGCAGTTGGTGGATCTTTGTTGAATTTCGTCCTGAAGTATCGTTGCACTGTAATGACTGACTGATGTGAGTGCATTTCAAGCACGACATACGCTTTCTCGGCTCCCGTCGCCATTTTGTCTCACTGCGCTCTCGACCGCTCTGGCGGCAGAAACCTGAAGTGCGGCTTCAGCCGAACAAAACTTTATGAGTTTTTCTACGTATCTGTAGTGTGTCGTGACCATATGTCAATGAATGGAGCTACAGTGAATTTATGAAATCGCGTCAATCATTTGTAATAGCCCTGTATATTAAGTGTTTCAAAAACTTTAGAAATTTCGAAATTAAGATATAACAATGAAATTTATCAGAAACAATGACGACATATTTACGGAATGGATGACACTATAGATTGATAGAAAGGACCTCAAAATATTGAAATTTTAAACATTTAATTGGCTGTAATCCAGCAACCGTACACTATTTAATTACAAGACGTGTATACTGCCACTGCGGCTGCAAAAAATTTTGTCAATTGACCACAGTTTCGATTGCACAAGGGCAATCTTCAAATAGTTCAAATGGTTCTAAGCACTATGGGACTTAACATCTGACGTCATCAGTCCCCTAGACTTGGAACTACTTAAACCTAACTAACCGAAGGACATCACACACAGCCATTCCCGAGGCAGCATTCGAAACTGCGACCGTAGCAGCAGTGCGGTTCGGGACTAAAGCGCCTTGAACCGCTCGGCCGCAACGGCTGGCGGGCAATCTTCAACACAGAAGAAAGTTACGTGGAATACATGTAATCACACCATGGTTTAAAAAGTCTGAGCAAAAGTGCTCTCGACAAACAGAATTGTCATAGGAACAAAAACTAAAATATAAAGGTATAACATAATTGTGAGTCAGATAAAATACTCCATGGGATATAATGACAACCGCATGGTCGCTTAGGGCCAAGACTGTTGTAATACAGCCGCTATCGTCAGACTAAACAGCGCGAATCTGTTTCGTGTCCACCTCGTGGCTGCCTCGGCGTGTTAGCCGTTTAGTCTGACGATAGCGGCTGTATTACAACGGTCTTGGCCCTAAGCGACCATGCGGCTGTCATTATATTCCTCGGAGTATTTTATCTGGCTCACAATTGTGTTATACCTTTATATTTTAGTTTTTATTCCCATGACAATTCCGTTTGACGAGAGCACTTTTTCTCAGACGTTTTAAACCGTGGTGTGGTTACATGTATTCCACGTAAGTTTTAATTCTGATGAAGACTGCCCTAATGCAATCGGAACCATGGTCAATTGACAAAATTTTGTGCAACCGAAGTGAATGTATATACGTCTTGCAATTAAATAACCTTAAAATATGGATTCAAGAGACAAGTAATACTTGGAAAGAAACAACATATGAGAAAAATTAATCGAAAGAGACATGTCTAGGGCAAAACTTTAAAGGGAGCCAGTGCAGGAAAACAAGTTCAAAGTGGTCTGAAGAAATCAAGAAAAAACGCACTGAAACCATGAAGGTATATGGGAAGAAAGGGAAGAAGCAAAAAAAGATGGACAATTGGAACTGGAACTGGGCCGTTAGTAGACCGTAAAGCAGACGAATGTTCGATTCCACAAGTGTGTCATAATGACTGTTAGAGTAATTTGCGTTGGCTAACGTTTCATACTACATGTTACAGCGTAAAATCAAGCAACGGCACGCTAGTCGGTTGCGGTAGAGCAAAGAGGGTTGTGAGAAGACGTCCGCCAATTTTTTATATAAGAATATACATCCTACAGTTGCAGGTTTACTTTATCGTTTACCTAGGTTTCAACATTAGTAATAACGTCTCCTTCAGAACCTGAAAAAAGGTTCCAGACTGAAGCGCCTTTAACCGCTTGGCCACACCGGCCGGCCAATGTGCTAGTAAACTATATTAGATATGGTCATCCTACAGGATGCAACGTGTAGTACTTACATAAAATATTATTTAAATGTTTGCCTAAAACAAGCCATGTCCTAAGTCAACTTGATAAAACTTGATGCATAACCATAAGGTTTCGTCACTTCTATTAAACTAGCTGTAGCGCATTCACTTTAAGCCCGTTGTATGGGCCTCGTTGTGTGACTAGAGACTGCGGACCGCGAGGGCTTCGCGGTCTGCCTCACAGAGGGCGGCGCGCATGCGCGAGACGTATAGAATCAAACTCTCGTTACGCACGCGTCAGATAACATTTTTGCTATGAATTAATTTTATATTTTACTATTGTAAGTTAAATACAGTATCCAGCATGACTACGTTCTGACTTCTACTACAGAACCTTATAAACTGACCAACAAATCTCGTATGAACATCTGTAGGAAAGGTTCTATTATTACAGAAACTGTAATAGCCACATGCATTATGATTTATTGTAAACCTAATATAGGCTGGAAGCCTTCTAAGTATGCCCTATTTTTCAGATACAGTCGATCGTTCAGTAAATTGCCTCTATCTGTAACTAGGTGTGCATAAATTTGTAGTTCCTCAGGCGTGTCGAGTCTATATCCCTTAACTTCATGATGTAGTAGCTCTATGTCACGGAAAGGTTTAGGTGTATGAGCCATTTGTACCAGATGTTCCGCAAAGGCTGACCCCCGTGTTCCTACGCCCTTTATTGGAAGATGTTCTTTAAACCTTACTGCTATAGCTCTGCGTGTTTGACCTATGTAATAACATGGGCAATCATCACACATAATCTTATATACGCCTGATTTCGCTGACTCATCATAGTCTTTCTCAAGGGAATGAACCAAATTTTGCTTTAAACTATTACGTCGAGAAGGAAATTTTAAAACCTGAATTTTTCCAAAGGCGCCCTATCTTGTAGGAGAGATTACCCATATAAGGAACCGACAACCATTTCTTGGTCTGATCTTGGGTTTGAGTATTTGTGTTTACTAAAGTCGTTGTCCTTTTTCGCGTTTTCTTATGATATAACTGCCTCACTATCTTTGGATCATAGCCATTATTATGTGCAATACTCTCGAGAATTTGTAATTCTTTTTCGAGATTGACATCTGACAACGGAATAGAAATTTCCCGATGGATACTAGAATAGAAAAACGCCATTTTATGCGCTTGGGGGTGGGTTGAATCGGCCGGGATGATGTTGTCTGAATAAGTTGCCTTCCGGAGTATGTTGAACTCTATTTTAGCATCTTTGATAGCCAGCGTTAAATTAAGATAATTTAGTGATCTATCAGCTGATTCCAATTCTTGTATGAATTTTATTTTTTCATGTAGACTGTTAAACGTTGCGAAAATTTGCTTTATTCCTTCTGGAGAATTGAAGGGCTCGGAGAGATATAGTCATAAGCCACAACTTTCACGAAATTGAGTTTTTCATGTTGCGGCATTCTTAACAATGTCTTCTTCACAATGTGTTGAAAAAGTTCCGTGTTACTGCAACAGACGGCAGGCTATGACGGAGTGCAGTTCTATGCTGTGCCATCTGGTGGTAGTTTCAGAAGATACATAGTCACAAGCCACAGCAAAATGGCTCGTGGGTCAGGAACGTTTGAAGTGTCTTCGGGGCTTCAACACATATTTGACACAGACATTAGTGGAAGTGAAGAGCTTTACCCGTTGGATCCTGACAGTGATGAATCTTGGCATCCATCGACCACCAGTTCCAACTCAGATGATGTTTCGGTAAGTATATAAAACGGTTTGTTTCTGATGATTAATTTCCTGTGGCTTGTGACTTTGTTTCTCTCAACATTGCCAACTCATTTGACAGCCATCCTGTGTGTTAATGATGAAACTCGATGGGCACATTTATATTACTGCTTAATGGTGCAATAATGTAGTTTCAAAGGCAATAGATGTGTAAAAAATATTTTCTCATAAATGCGATTTTAGCGAAATTTAATGTTTTGTGTGGCTTATGACTATATCTCACGCAAATTCTTAGACTATTTTGCTCTTCATATTATAGCTTGAAATAAGTAGAATAAATGAAGAATCACCCGAAAAACAAAAGTCTTCACGGAAAATAAAGCGAAATATTGATCAGTGGAAGAAAATAAAGGAAAACGTCGACGAAATGCTGGTCAGCAGTATAAGTCTTTAGAAGCCCACAAGACTGTTCAGGCTGCTACTATAGGAAGTCCCTGTACTTGTTTAAATAAATACTTCACGAAACCGCTTGGAGAGGAAGAAAACATTTTTCATTTTGGGATATAGGAAACTTTAATGCCCAGAATACTTACCTGATGAGCTGTATGAAAATGGAACCGAAAAAGCGGAGGTTTGTTCACTATTTAAACACAAATGGTTTAATATTTTGTATATTTATTTCATTTTGTTATATTTGTCATAATTTCTTTCAAAGCTATCCAAAAAAACTTCCAAGAAAATATCATCCTGGGATGCTACATTTTCTCATAATGTGAGGGTATGCGGAATAGAAGTCATGATCTGCAAGGAAACTTTATTAAGGGTTCATGGTTAACAGATACATGCACGAAGAGTGAGGAATTTACAACATCAAATGAAGCCTGGATTTGCAGTGCCAAAAGAAGATGGAAGAGGTTTGTATGTTACTCTGTGCTATAAGTTAGGGATGTACTCAAACTGAGTACTATACAAATATTTCTATTAGGAAGAGGATATAAGCTCACCTTTTTTTACTTTCAGGAAAACATGGAAACTACCCACATAAATTTCAAGATGAAGCTGTACAAAGTGTTAGAGAATTTCTCAACACCATACCGAAGTATAACAGTCATTACAGTAGGCAACACAACCCCAATAAAGTGTATTTAGATTGTGAGCTCACAATTGCTTCCTTATTTCGAGATAAATACTCAGAATACTGCAAGGAAAACCAGGTTCCTGCAGTATCTGAAAGTAAATTCAGAGAAATTTTTGTATCTGAATTTAATATAGGCGTCAAACTACCAAAAAGTGACACCTATTCAAAATGTGATGGATTTCTAATTGCAATAAATAACCCAGAATAATGTGCAGAAGAAATCACAGAAAAGAAACAACAATATGATCTGCATCTCAAAAAGGCAGACAGGTGACAAAATATGATTGCGTCTTTAACTGCTGTGGCTGAAGAAAATTCGAAACAGCATCATGTGATAGCAATGGACATGCAGCAAACGTTCCCCACACCTAAACTAACAGTTGGTCCAGCATTTTACAAGAGGAAAATATGGACATACAACTATGGTATCCACGACTGTGAGTCAAATAAGGTTTATGTGTTTCTGTGGAGCGAGAAAGATGGAGGACTGGGTTCAGATAAGGTTGGGAGCTGCTTATTGAAGTACTTGGAGATAACTAATCCTCAGACAAAACATCTCCACATAATCACAGACGACTGCAAGGGTCAGGCAAAGAATTGGACTGTTATTGCTTTGGAAAGGTCCCTTGTTGCTACCAAAAGATTTGATTCTGTCCAGCATTACTTCCCTGTGGTAGGTCACACCATGCTACCTTGCTATCGTGATTTTGGTCGCATTGAACGGTATGCAAGAAACAGACGTCCAATATTGTACACTCCAGATGAATGGGCAGAAGTTATAAAATCTGCGAGACCAAAACATTTCATTATAACTTAAATAGAAAGAGAAGACTTCAGATGTTTGGAAAGCCTGAAGACGTTAATCTCAAAACGTATAGAATCCACGTCTGGAGATCCCCACCATTTCAGAGAAGCTACTCAATTTAAGTTAGTCTGAAGATCCCTTCAAGCTAAGAGTAAAGCACTCTTATTCAGACGTAGGAGCTTTCATGTCAGTGGACATTCGTGTCAAAAAGAAAGGAAGGCCAGTTGAACCAGATCCATATCAGCTGCCAATAAAGTACAGAAAGCCACTACCATTTAACGAGAAAAAAAATGATGATGTGCTGTCTCTTATGCCATACGTACCTGCAGCAAATCAAGACTTCTTTCTCTCACGTACTGGAAATAACGTGAACAATGATGAGGTAGAGGAACTTCCTTGATGTAACTGTATCAATGAAAAAGTAATTTATATATCTCAGATACCTGATACGTATATATTAATGTGTTTGGGCGCTGATGACCACGCTGTTTAGCGCCCGAAAACCTCAACCCACACACTGTTAATGTGTAAAAATTATATATTCTGCTTGCTGTGTAAGAGTAGTTAAAATAAATCCTTACAAACTCATACTTTATGTTTTAAACAATTTTTTGGGAGATATAGTCATAAGCCACCGTTGACTACATCTTAATTAGAATCATTCTAAAATTAATATTTTATAGCATGCAGAGAGTTGACTATTTAACAACATGCTTTGCAAGTATTAAGCAAGTGTTTGCAGTAGAAGTAAGGTTCCTATCTTGTATTACACATTTTCAGACCTTTGTGGAACTTTAAACTCGCTGTATCTCAAAACTAGTTCGATGTGGTTTATGACTATATCTCTCCGACCCCTTCAATTATTAACCAGTAGAAGAATGTCATCCATGTATCTCGCATAAAAGATGATGTTGTTCACTAATCCGTGTAATTTCGGAAAAAAAACTAGTCCAGATAATTTATAAAAATTTCAGACATGATACATGCAAGTGGACTCCCCATAGCTAGGCCACATGGCTGTGAATATAATTTTTTATTGAATGAAAAATAATTGTATTTAAGAGTCGTTCTAAGAAGTAACATTAGCTCATCGATTTCTATGGTGGATAATTTTTTGTGGTACCTTAAGTTTTGTTCTACAATGTTCAAGGTCTGACCCACTGGTACGTTTGTGTACAAGCTAATCATGTCACACGACGAGGCCCATACAACGGGCTTAAAGTGAATTTGCTACAGCTTGTTTAATAGAAGTGACAAAACCTTATGGTTATGCATCAAGTTTATAAAGTTGACTTAGGACATGGCTTGTTGTAGGCAAACATTTAAATAATATTTTATGTAAGTACTACACGTTGCATCCTGTAGGATGACCATATCTAATATAGTTTACTAGCACATTGGCCGGCCGGTGTGGCCAAGCGGTTAAAGGCGCTTCAGTCTGGAACCGCGCGACCGCTACGGCCGCAGGTTCGAATCCTGCCTCGGGCGTGGATGTGTGTGATGTCTTTAGGTTAGTTAGGTTTAAGTAGTTCTAAGTTCTAGGGGACTGATGAACTGAGAAGTTAAGTCCCATAGTGCTCAGAGCCATTTGAACCATTGTTGAATTAGCACATTATATTATGAACTTTTTGCGGGTTATGAAGAAGATGTTATTACTAGCGTTGAAACCTAGGTAAACGGTAAAGTTAACCTGCAACTATAGGCTGTATATTCTTATATAAACAATATCAGTTGTTGTCGCTGCATAAAAATGTTAAAAATTATAGTCAGGCAGTCGCACGCTGACCGACCCCTCTCCAGGACGACAACGTGACAGCAGCGGCCTCTATGCGAAGAGGACATAAGCGCCTCGCCCGACTGGTCGCGGCCCAGTTGAAGAATGGCTTCAAGATTAGCGAGTTCTATAGCAGCATCGACACTAGTTACTTTGTTGTGGCCGAGCAGTTCTAGGCGCTTCAGTCCGGAACCGCGCTGCTGCTACGAGTTCTGCCTCGGGCATGGATGTGTGTGATGTCCTTAGGTTAGTTAGGTTTAAGTAGTTCTAAGTTCTATGGGACTGATGACCTCAGATCTTAAATCCCATAGTGTTCAGAGCCATTTGAACTAGTTACTTTGCTCGTACCGTCTATGTAACACGGACTTGGGAAGTGTTCATACTGAAGAACATTGCCTATTTTGCATGTCGCCCTTTGCTTGCGACACATCTTTGTAACACAAAGTTAAGTATTGTATTTCTTCAGTTCGTAATAAAACTCATTAATTCGATTTGTTTGAATGTTGTCTAGCGGTACGAGAAAGCAGGTTTCCTAGACACCCCACATATGACGACAGGGCTGGATTTAACACTACACACATGCAAGCATTAGTCTTCTGAAATGGATCTAAGCACTATGGGACTTAGCATCTGAGGTCATCAGTCTCCTCACTTAGAACTAGTTAAACCTAATTAACCTAAGGACATCACACACATCCATGCCCGAGGCAGGATTCGAACCTGCAACCGTAGCAGCCGCATGGTTCCGGACTGAAGCGCCTAGAACCGCTCGACAGTCTTCTTAAAAAATCTCTTGTAAAACTAAGGTTATACGCAATATGCACCGAAAGAATGGTATAATAGAAGCAATTATATCGAATCTTCCATTAGTCACGACGAACCTAATTATCTTATGAGAAACTATGCAAATTCTTTGAAAGAATTACATGCAGTTTCTCGACTTCAGACACTTAGCTTGGTACATTCACTTTCAGATTATAGGAATTATCACTATACGCTTAGCAGAAAAACACCTTTAAAGTGTTTAGTTCTACAAACGGTCATTAGCTTCTGTCGTCGGAACATTAGCTTCACGCAACTCTTTACGCTAATGAGCCGCTTACAGGCTTCTTAATCTCTGCATAGCTACTGAAAATTACATACACTTGACGCTGTTTACAATATTCAGACCTTTTCATCTCTCTGTCATTTTTTTCTTCCACTTACCTCCCTTCATTACCAGATTAACTGATTACTAATGCCTCATAATGTGTCTTATTAATATATCTCTCCTCCTAGTCGATCTGAGTCACAATGCTCTTTTCTGTCGCATTAGATTCAGTACCCCTTTATTAGTCACTTGTTTCACCTTCCTTATATTCACATTCTTCTGCGACAACAAGTTTCAGAAACTTCCATTATCTTCTTACGTCTACGGTTTATCGTTCACTTTTCTCTTGTATATAAGGCTACGATGTAAGTAAAAACTTACAACAAGAGTTTCTAACAATTTAATTTACGTGGGGCATTAAGGTATATTTTTTTTCATGGAAACATTTAAACTGTCATTAATTTATTCTTCGTGAGTTGTTTTGCTTCCAGAATCGCAAAACTCATCCCCTACATTCAGTGTCCTGTTACCTAACTATAGTACCATCACCCGTATGAGGTGTGGGTGTGGGGGAGGGGGGGGGGGGGACGAGATCGGGATGTAAAGAAATCAGCCTGTTTCCTTGTCAGGAACGTCTTTGCACTCTTCTGCTACTTTTGCTGATTCGATCGATTAGCTGACTGTATTGAATTTCATCTGTAAAGCCGTTTCCTTTCATAGGTAATAAAGTATACCTGTTCGAAAATATTTTATGATCGATGGGAGTCAGCTGCACAGACAAAAAACAGCAAAGCTACTTCCCGGCGCTAGTGATTTCATGTAATTTAATTGCATTAGTATGTACATCTGCTTCTACGCACATACCCCGCAAGCCACCGTACGGTTCGTGACAGAGGGTACCACGTACCACCACTAGTCATTTCCTTTCCTCTTCCGCTCGCAAATAGAGCTAGGGAAAAACGATTGTTATAAGCCATCGTACGTGCTCTATCTCTCATCTTCATGGTCCATACGCGAAATGTACCCCGGCCACAGTATAATTGTTAGGCAGTCAGCTTCAAATGCTGGTTCTCTAAATTTCCGCAATAGGACCTCTTGAAAGGAGTACCGTCTTCCGTTTGAGTTCACAAAGCATTTCCGTAATACAAGCATGCTGATCGAACCAACCGCTAACAAATCTAGTTGCGCACCTCTCGACTGCTTCGAACTCTGCCTTTAATCCGAGATGATATTTTTCAACCTCAGGTCGCACAAAGGGTATCATTAGGGGCTTAGACTTCTCAGTAAGTCGTCAGCAGTTGACCTCAGTACATTACACTGTACTCACCAAAGAATAGCTTTGACGAGTACGTTACCGAGATTGCTGTGTAACGTATTCAAATCATCTGATGATCGCTTGCTAAGAAGTCTAAGACGCTAATGATTTGATTTGTGCGACCTGATGCTGAAATAAAAAAAGTTCCTTTCAACTGATGTTCCAAGACTTCTACTGTCTGCGACATTACTACGTAGCCGACAAAGTTTACTGTATTTTCCTACTCCCTGAACTATAACTCCATTTCAGAATTCCCTCTTGTTCCCCTTTATTCCTTACTCTTTGTACAAATGGAATAACATGGGGATCAACTGGAACATTTTCTGAGTCTGTTTTCATTAAGTGCTTCCCACTTTGGCCCTTCGACTGTTAAAAACGGCAGTATGATTTCTGTCCAAGTTCTAGATAATCATTTACTCCGTGTATTTGATTCCCGATAAATTTAGAGTTTTATAATAGTATGTGTTCCAGTCAACAAAGTGAAAAGTGTATTTTTATAAATTGACAAATGCTATAAATGTGAGCTTATCATGAAGGAATTAGCTAAGGCATACATCAGCAGACAGCGTCCAAACTACAAAGGATACCTTTTGTCTCGCGTCCCAACTTTTCATTACCTTTGATCAAATGCTAAACTATGATATGGCTTGCATCAGATTAAATATTCCTAACAAATGGTACATCAGTAATTAAAAAAACCACGTTCATCCAACGAGTTATGGTTATCTTTTGCAGCAGGCCAAGCTATATTGGTAATGAGAAATAAACACTCCCACTACGATTAGTGTAAACAGTTATTACTCGTCGTTACAACACGCTTCGAAACAATAAAAGCTATTCTGCTAATGAGAACTAAATACTGTCACTGCGGTCACACGACGATTACCGGCCGCTCATAGTGCGCCATTAACAGTATTATACACTCCAGCTCACGGGACATCGGATATTATAGGAACAGTCTAATACGCTTGTCACGCATGCAGCACGTAACTGCAGCTGGTACATGGGAGACGCCTAGATGTGACAGAAGAAATGAGCACTTTATAAGCTAACGATGGAACGTAGTGTGTAGTTCGTGCCGACACAGATAACCTGCGGCTTCCTTCTGGCTTTTGTGGGGAACAAAAGGTATTTTCCTACTAGTTTTAATTCACTTTGCTGTGTTTATTGTTTAATTTATTTGTAGACGATTTCGAAGCAACTGCGGTTTCATCTTCTGGCGCTTTAGCACTGTTATCAGTGTCATGTACCACCGGAAGTATAAGGTGAGCACAAAGTCTTGCCCTGATTATAACAATTTATAACAGAATAACCGTTTGACATAATAATTTACGTTTGATGCCGTTACAAGGTTAGTGTTACTAGTTTCTTTTAAGACCACTTACGTTAGTAAACCTCAACGTGTGCTCGCTTGGTAGCTCGGGGAATGTCGGGCGGTATTCCAGTTCCTGCCAGGTGTTTCGTAACATGTTTTCTGTCACAGTACCCACAGCAGCTTGTGACCTAGCCTTCAGTTCGTCGACGTCGGCAACTGATGTGACGAAGACTCTGTCCTTGATGTAGCCCCAGAAAAAAAAGTCGATCCGGAAATGTTTCATCCAGCACTATCAAAGCCCTAGTTAGAAGAATATCAACCATGGATAATTTTCCAGCAAGATGGAGCAACCCCCCCTCCCCCCCTGGGCTTTGATAGTGCATGATTTCCTGGATGAAACATTTCCGGATCGGTGGATTGGAAGGAATGGTCCAACACCCTGGCCACCCCGCTCTCCAGACATTACGCCCCTTGACTTTTTTTTCTGGGGCTACATCAAGAACAGAGTATTCGTCACACCAGTTGCTGACTTCGACGAACTGAAGGCTATAATACAAGCTGCTGTGGGTACTGTGACAGAACCCATGTTACGAAACACCTGGAATACCGCCTCGACATTCTCCGAGCTACCAAGGGAGCACACGTTGAGGTTTACTAGGGTAAGTGGTCTAAAAAAAACTAGTAACACTAACCTTTGTAACAGCATCAAATGTAAATTATTATGTCAAACGGTTATTCTGTAATAAATTGTTATAATCAAGGCAAGACTTTATGCTCACCCTGTATATTCGGCTCATGTACCCAAGATTCCTCTAGTGTGCCAAAAAGAAGATTGGTCTCGTAGCCACCAATCTAGAGAGTGCTATGGTATATTAACAGGATATATTATCGGTGTAATGTCACATAAGTAACAGTGATTAAGGGCCTGAAGATGAAACGGCAGTTGTTTCGAAATCAATCGCAAATGAATGGAAAGAATAAACCCAGGTGAGTGGAACGAAAACATTGTTTGTTCTCCCTAACAAGAAATAGAAATGGTTATACACGGAACTGCACACTAGGTTACTTCAGCTTGTAGGGGCGGCTATATATGCAACAAACGGTATTGTGAACTTTCCATTTGTCTACAAATCGCAGAGGCAAGCAACGAAAGGTCTCTCGACGGCGACTGTGATCTCTTAAAGAGAGCTAACTGGTTTTGAAGCTCACTGCTCGTGTCTTCAACGGCGATAGGAGAGAGCAGGGATGGTCAACTATCAGCCGAAATTGTAAAGGAAGAAAGCGCAGTTTTGATCAAGTATGCGTGAACTATTCGAATCGCTGCACCTAACCAATGACCAAGCGCCCTCGGTCTCCGTTTCGCTTTGACTTCCCTAGCACCAGATTTTGCTGGGAACGCTACAGTCGAGAAATTGAGACCAGAACAGCGGTAACAGAAAGAAGTGTAATACCACTTACACAGTCAACACATAAAGCACTGAGAAGCAACCTGGGTTAAATGGAGAGAAATCGTGACAGAGGGACAACAAGGCATAGACGAAAGCAGTTGTCCACAAAGAGACAATACGAAGTTCATCCGCTGGATTGGAGAGGGTGAGTTCCGCAAATGAGGCCATGCAAAATAACACTTCTGCTCGGCCGATGTGACTGGACATTGCGTGTACAATTGCCGTGGCTGAACGAAAACAGAGAACGAAGGCTTCGCAAGCAAATTACGTTGCATTTAATCACGTGCACACGTGCAGAGAAAGAGAGAGAGAGAGAGAGAGAGAGAGAGAGAGAGAGAGAGAGAAAATGAAAGCTCAAACACGGAAACAGATAATCATGACTAAACAACAAAACATTATAGTACACTACGCTGGGACATAACCTTCGTTGATCATATGGCGTAAGACAAAGTGACTACGACCATCGTGTGCCGGCAGCAGCACTTAACACGTAGTAGTAACAAGTAGTGTGAACTGCCTGCAACGGTATTTAGCTCCCTAATCAGACTATCTGCGAGTAAATGAGACTGATGGAGATCTAGAAACTTTCTTAACGAATGGTTCCGGTTCTAAGAAAGAATAGGGAATAACGAACCTTCGAGAAAAAAACAAAAAAAACAGGGTAGTTAGAGACGGAAGGAATGTTCGAATGTGGGAAGAGAGGAGAAGGAAATCACTCAGCTGGCGGCTACATGGGTAGCGGAGGCTCTGTGGCGTGGACTGGGCGGTTTTTTAGGTTAGAAGGCCTCGGGAAGGTACGGGGTGGGCTGCAGTCTCAAAGGGTGCATGGCAAATACAGGACGTGCTTGGATCAAGGAACAGTCGGAATTGTAGTTGTAAATTGTTTTAGTTTTGCTGGGAAAGTCCCTGAGCTTCAAGCGCTAATAGAAAGCACAGAAGCTGAAATCGTTATAGGCACAGAAAGCTGGCTAAAGCCTGAAATAAGTTCTGCAGAAATTTTTATGAAGTCTCACACCGTGTTCAGGAAAGATAGATTAGGCAGAATTGGTGGTGGAGTATTTGTGTCTGTCAGTAGTGGTTTATCTTGTAGTGAAGTCGAAGTAGATACTCCGTGCGAATTGGTATGGGTGGAGGTTATACTTAACAGCCGAACTAAGTTAATAATTGGCTCCTTCTACCGACCCCCAGACTCTGACGATATAGTTGCTGAACAGTTCAGAAAAAAATTGAGTCTCGTAACAAATAAATACCCCACTCATACGGTTATAGTTGGTGGGGACTTCAACCTTCCCTCGATACATTGGCAAAAATACTTGTTCAAAACCGGTGGTAGGCAGAAAACATCTTCCGAGATCTTTCGAGATTGTCCTAAATGCTTTCTCAGAAAATTATTTCGAGCAGTTAGTCCACGAACCCACGCCAATTGCAAATGGTTGCGAAAACACACTTGACCTCTTAGCCACAAACAATCCAGAGCTAATAGAGGGCATCATGACTGGTACAGGGATTAGTGATCACAAGGTCGTTGCAGCTAGGGTCAATACCGTTTCTTCCAAATCCACTAGAAACAAACGCAAAATAATCTTATTTAAAAAAGCGGATAAAGTGTCACTAGAAGCCTTCCTAAGAGACAGTCTACATTCCTTCCGAACTGACAATGCAAATGTAGACGAGATGTGGCTCAAATTCAAAGATATAGTAGCAACAGCAATTGAGAGATTCATACCTCATAAATTGGTAAGAGATGGAACTGATCCCCCATGGTACACAAAACCGGTCCGAACTCTGTTGCAGAAGAAACGGAAAAAGCATGCGAAGTTCAGAAGAACGCGAAATCCCGAAGATTGGCTAAAATTTACCGACGCTCGAAATTTGGCACGGACTTCAATGCGAGATGCCTTTAATAGGTTCCACAACGAAACATTGTCTCGAAATTTGGTAGAAAATCCGAAGAAATTCTGGTCGTATGTTGTAAAGTACACAAGCGGCAAGACGCAGTCAATACCTTCGCTGCGCAGTGCCCATGGTACTGTTACCGACGACTGTGACGCTAAAGCGCAGTTATTGAACGCAGTTTTCCGAAATTCCTTCACCAGGGAAGACGAATGGAATATTCCAGAATTTTAAACACGAACAGCTGCTAGCATGAGTTTCTTAGAAGTAGATACTTTAGGGGTTGCGAAGAAACTCAAATAGCTTGATACGGGCAAGTCTTTAGGTCCAGATTGTATACCGATTAGGTTCCTTTCAGATTCCGCTGATACAATAGCTATCTACTTAGCAATCATATACAACCTCTCGCTCACCTGTAGATCTGTACCTACAGATTGGAAAATTGCGCAGGTCGCACCAGTGTTTAAGAAGGGTAGTAGCACTAATCCATCGAACTACAGACCTATATCATTGACGTCGGTTTGCAGTAGGGTTTTGGAGCATATACTGTATTCAAACATTATGAATCACCTTGAAGGGAGCGATCTATTGATACATAATCAGCTTGGTTTCAGAAAACACCGTTCTTGTGCAACGCAGCTAGCTCTTTATTCGCACGAAGTAATGGTCGCTATCGACAGGGGATCTCAAGTTGATTCCGTATTTCTAGATTTCCGGAAAGCTTTTGACACCGTTCCTCACAAGCGACTTCTAATCAAGCTGCGGGCCTATGGTGTATCGTCTCAGTTGTGCGACTGGATTCGTGATTTCCTGTCAGGAAGGTCGCAGTTCGTAGTAATAGACGGCAAATCATCGAGTAAAACTGAAGTGATATCAGGTGTTCCCCAGGGAAGCGTCCTGGGACCTCTGCTGTTCCTGATCTACATAAATGACCTGGGTGACAATCTGAGCAGTTCTCTTAGGTTGTTCGCAGATGATGCTGTAATTTACCGACTAGTAAGGTCATCCGAAGACCAGTATCAGTTGCAAAGCGATTTAGAAATGATTGCTGTATGGTGTGGCAGGTGGCAGTTGACACTAAATAACGAAAAGTGTGAGGTGATCCACATGAGTTCCAAAAGAAATCCGTTGGAATTCGATTACTCGATAAATAGTACAGTTCTCAAGGCTGTCAATTGAACTAAGTACCTGGGTGTTAAAATTACGAA
Organism: Schistocerca piceifrons; assembly: GCF_021461385.2. Taxonomy (NCBI): domain Eukaryota; kingdom Metazoa; phylum Arthropoda; class Insecta; order Orthoptera; family Acrididae; genus Schistocerca; species Schistocerca piceifrons. The sequence goes on from NC_060143.1 coordinate 570,039,674, forward strand.
CAACTTCAGCTGGAAAGACCACATAGATTATTTTGTGGCGGTGTTCGTAGCGACAAGCAATTCGCTGTAGAAACGGCTTACGAAGTCACCGCCACACTTTTAATAACGGGCCGACCGGTCCGCTGGAACAGTGAACAGAAAGATGAAAACCCAAATACTCTGATTAAATAAAAGTCGGTACTTATCTTTATTAACGAGATACAGAACACAGTATTGGACTCCGTGTCTACAGAGATCTGTCTAGTTAGAGTCGGAGCGGCTAGGTCAGCGTCGGCTGACGACAAACAACAACTCTGCTGCGATGAACACACAACTGACTAGCAAGTGCACAATTCGGTGGCGAGTATACAACTGAGCGGCGAATACAGAACTGTCCTAGCGCTCGCGACTCCAGCGCTTAAGAAGCCAGCGGTGGCGCGCGCAGACTTGCGGCGATTTCCTGTATCGCTGGCGCTGCTTATGCGGACGGCGTCCGGACTTTGATGCTGCCAACCTTTTGGCAGCGGACTCGGGTGGCATTACTGGCTAGGATATAACAGATTATATCGTGGGGAAGGCGAGCCAAAGATTGCGTTTCATTGGCAGGACACTTGGAAGATGCAACAAGTCCACTAAAGAGACAGCTGACACTACACTCGTTCATCCTCTGTTAGAATATTGCTGCACGGTGTGGGATCCTTACCAGGTGGGTTTGACGGAGGACATCGAAAGGGTGCAAAAAAGGGCAGCTCGTTTTGTATCATCACGTAATAGGGGAGAGAGTGTGGCAGATATGATACGCGAGTTGGGATGGAAGTCATTAAACCAAAGGCGTTTTTCGTCGCAGCGAGATCTATTTACGAAATTTCAGTCACCAACTTTCTCTTCCGAATGCGAAAATATCTTGTTGAGCCCAACCTACATAGGTAGGAATGATCATCAAAATAAAATAAGAGAAATCAGAGCTTGAACAGAAAGGTTTAGGTGTTCGTTTTTCCCGCGCCCTGTTCTGGATTGGAATGGTAGAGAGATAGTATGATTGTGGTTCGATGAACCCTCTGCCAAGCACTTAAATGTGGACTGCAGAGTAATCATGTAGATGTAGATGTAGATGTAGACAAATTTGTTTGCGTGGCAATCGTCCACAGCAAGCTCAGAAATACTAGTTATGTAAATAAAACCATCTTTTCTTGCTGCAACTTAACATGTTTTTCCCAGATGCGTTTCGCCTTTCTCTTGCTCTAAGGCTTCATCAGTGGGATGGTGTGCTGTGATCTGTTTTTCCTCTCATCTGGTCTGGAGGTCGCGTTACCACTTAATTACCGACACAGTGTTCACCATGTTTCTCCTTCTTTTTTGTGGTGTACTATTATTCTTTTGCCACTCGATACAGCTATTTCTTCGGACGCTGTGCTTTTATCAACGCGTTTTTTCTTACCACAAAAAGAAGGGTATCATGGTGAACATTGTCAAAAAGTTCGGAATACAAAATTATGCTTATGTGTTGGTAATAAAGTGGTATTGCGACCTCCAGACCACATGAGAGGAAACGCAGATCACAGCAAACCATCCCACTGATAATGCCTTACAGCAAGAGAAAGGCGCAACGCGTCTGGGGAAAATATATTAGGCTGCAGCAAGAAAAGGCCATTTTACTTACAAAACAAGAGAAGCAAATCGACGTCTTCAACTCAGCCGTACCGGCAGCTGCACTCCTCGTTTAGGGAAACAGTATAAAACGAAAATCTGGGTGATCGTACATGAAATCCTCCCCAATTTCCAGTGTCTGAAGGCCACAGATCTAGACAGAATAGCATTACTCGATGTTAACGCATCTACCAATTCAAGGATGGAATGCTGTTCGCTGTAACATACTTGAAACAAGAAACAACTTCCTGACTGGAAGAAGATACGAATCGTTGTTACATTAAATCTTTAAAATAACAAAGACTTCCAGAGTGGAGTCTTAACAGACCTGGTGCGAACAACACTACGTGCTTACATGGACGACTTTTGATTTATGGCAAGGCTACAGCTAAAATGACCTTTTGATATTATTAATTACCAATATCCACCGCTGAGTCAGTACAAATGAGTATCTTGCAGCAGTATTAACCGACTTAGTTAACTACTTCGTAACCTATACCTACTATATGCAGCTAACAAACTGCAGAGACCCAAAATTCTAGCCGACGTTGCGAATATCTACTTAACCGACGTGACTGCGTCAAACAGAACACCACTAATACTATACTCTATCACTACAACATCGTTTCTTCTACTCATCTGTATTAACTTAGATTTTAGCACATTTAGAGCAAGCTGCGGTTCATCACACTACGTAGAAGCTCTGTTCAAGCTACCGTATATTCTCCTAAAATCACTCAAAGACGACGTTCGTCAGCCAACAGTCGCAAATTGCAGCTTACCCTGTCCGTCAGACAGTTTATGTACATGTAGAACAAGAGCTGTCCGATCACACATCCCTAGAGCACTCCTAACGACATATTTGTCTCCAATAGACTCTCGACGTCCAGAACGACGAACTGGGCTGTGTTATTCAAAAAACCTTCAGCCACTCACATATCTGAGTATCTGTTCCGCATGTTCGGATCTTCGTCTGCTGTGTGGCACAATATGGCTTTCCGAAAATCTAGGAATATGGAATCTGTTTGTTGCCTTTCATCTGTGGTTCGCATCATGTATCTCTATCACTCTAACCGAAGCTACAGTCATAGGTATACTTCCAATCTAAGTCATGACTTTAAGCTGTTTCTCGGAACTGTTGTTCCAGTCGCAAATATCAGTGGACCTCCTGTTCCGTTACGGTGGTAGATAAAGTGCCCCCTTAGTATCCCAAAAATCGAGATCTTTATTTTTTTGTAGCTTCTACAAATCTTGTCCCACCACCACATCTTAACATTTCTGATGTTGATTACGCACGTTCTCAATTGTTAAGTTTCGTTGTAATTATTTCGTTCGTCTATTCTTTCAGCACTTCCGTGATAACGCTGAGACGCCGGAATCTATTACCCTCTCGAACCTACGCTTACCTATTCTCATACATGAAGCAAACGTATTTGGACACTCCGAATGGTATGTGAATTCACTAGAGCAGTTGTGTTGCATCACAATTTTTTTTACAAAGAAGGTTTCATTTCCTTTGTGCTGATTACACAGTGAAGAACAGTAACGTATTCGCTGCGCCTCGGTTATCATCACTTCAGGCGCTACTTGGCACAAAGAGCACCGCATTTCAATGAACTCCCATTATCACAGTGTTGTAAGTGTTACGAGTTCTTGCGTCTTTCCACTCCCGCGCTCTGAGCTGTGCAAAACGGAAGATTTTCCACCGTTTATTCTGCTTATTCCCAAACCGGGCTTGAGGGTTAGGAATGACTGTCTGGCCACTTCAGTTGTGAATATCTACTTAATGTTACATGCAGCCTGGTTTAATTTTCTACAGTAATCCGACCGCTGTTGTGACGTAGAATGGCAGTGTGGAGCTAGAGAATGTTTCTAGATGTGTCACTAACTGCAGTTCTTCGTCTGCTGAACTGCAGTAAGAATACGTGAGTTTGTGTTCGGGGCCCTTCCTTCTTGCTATCAAATCATGAATACTTTTTCTGCGAATTGGAAAAAAAACCTACAGCAACGTCGGTTTCTCCCAGTCCATAAAGACATTGCGAAATTGGAAACCATACGCAGGATCTTCTACGGAGGAAAGAGGCCTCTGTTATTGCCTTGCGAATTTCAGCACACAGATACGCACTGCACTCGATATGCTGAACAGGAATTAGAACCTACTTCTCTGTTTCAGCACATCGAAAGAAGAGAGGTGAAAATGATCGCAACATATTTATTAGAACTTAAGTATAGCCAAGCAGGCATTTTACCGCAGATGCGTTAAAGGGTTTTCTACTCGTTAGATTCAGACGGTCAGTGCCTGGTAAGAAGAGTGGCAGCTGAGTTTCAACATAAACAAACGTAAAGTGATGCTCGGAAATAGACGAGAAGGTACGATATCGTTGCCGGCCGCGGTGGTCTCGCGGTTCTAGGCGCGCAGTCCGGAACCGTGCGACTGCTCCGGTCGCAGGTTCGAATCCTGCCTCGGGCATGGATGTGTGTGATGTCCTTAGGTTAGTTAGGTTTAAGTAGTTCTAAGTTCTAGGGGACTGATAACCACAGCAGTTGAGTCCCATAGTGCTCAGAGCCATTTGAACCATTTTTTTGCGATATCGTTTCAATACAGGGTCGATAATCGGTCACTAGAATCACTCACAATCCGCCATTATGCAGGAATTTCTGTCAGGAGCATCCAAATGAATCGAACCTCGGGAAAGACAGTTGATAGATTGTTTGGAAGAAATCTGAGGAAGTGTAAATGACGAAAGAGTTCTGTTATAAGATGCTCATGGGCCCGGTTCCGGAATACTGTTCGTCAGTCTGGGCCCTTACCAGGTTGAATTAACGGAAGGAGATACTTGGGATACAAAGAGGAAGTACACGAGTTGTCACGAGCTGCCCAGTCAGTGTGAAAGTGCGACGAAATGCTCAACGCACTGCAACGGAGCACTTTACAAGAGAGACCGTGAACACCGCGAACAGCCTCACTCAAAAAATTTCGAGAGTTGCCGTTTCAAAATGAATCAATAAACACACTACTTGACATCTCGAGGAACAGCGAGGACGGTAAACTCTGTGAAAAATTGGAGACCATACAGAGAGATATCGACCGTCTCTCCTGCCACCCAAATTCTTTTAAATTAATTGGAAAGCGAAGCGGAGGTGCCGGGTGACCGAGGGGGGCTATAGGAGAGAGTAACAGTACTGGTAGTAGACATTTTGCCCTCCAAAATATATCGAAAGTAAGTTAGATTTTCACCTCATGAACCGTGGAATTGCCTAGGTGGGGCAGCTTGCATGCCCCAGTCACACAGATAGCCGTACACCGTAATTGGAACCACAGTGGAGGCGTATCTGTGGAGGGACTAGAGAAAACCGTCGTGCCGGAAGGGGATCAGCCATTACAGTCGTTGCATGGGCATCAGTGTGGGTGATTGACTGATATGGCCTTGTAGCATAAACTAAAACAGTCTTTCTGTGCTGGTACTGCGAACGGCTGACAGCCAGGGCAAGAAACAGCCGTGATGGTTTTTGCCGACTGTATGCAACTCTTTTGTGTGGCTTTATGATGATGACATCTTCTTAGACAACATATTAGGAGGTGGAAAATTTGGAAATTTGTGGTAAGGTCTTATGGGACCATACTGCTCAGGTCATCGGTCCCTAAGCCTACACACTACTGAATCTAACTTAAACTAACTTACGCTATGGACAACACACACACGCCCATGCCCGAGGGAGGACTCGAACCTCCGACGGGGGGAGCCGCGCGGACTTTACAAGGCGTCTTAGACCGCCCAGCTACTGCGCGCGGCCTCGGAGGTAAAACAGTCCTCCATTCCGATCTGCAGGAGGGGATTGCTCAGCAGGAGGTCTTCATCAGGAGAAACAAAGTTGGGGTTGTACGAATCGGAGCGTGGAATGCTAGATCTCTTAGTGAGGAAGGCGGGCTAGGGTATTTAAAAAGGGAAACTGACAGGTTGAAGTTAGATATTGCGATAAAATTGAAGTGCAGAACAGGACTTCTGGTCAGATCCCTACTGGGATATCATCACAAAATTAAGTAGAGGTAATGCTGGAGCAGGCCTGATAAGAAGTAAATAGGAATGCGGGCGAGCTACATGAACAGTACAGTGAACGCATTATCGTAGGCAAGACTGACATGATGCCAACACCTACGACAGTTGTGCAAATCTGTATGCTCCGTTGATAATGAAAATACTGAAAGAATGTATGAAGCGATGAAGGAAATTGTTCATATACTGAAGGGAGACAAAAATTTAATTGTGGTAGGTTACAGAAATTCGGTAGCAGAAAAAGGGAGAGAAGGAAAAACAGTGGGCAAGCTGCTACTAGTGTGGGGAGGGGGGACGGGGGGGGAGGGGCGAGGAATGTAAGAGGAAGACACCTGCTAAAATTATGCAGAGAACATCTATTCTATTTTAACCTGCGTTGGTAGGGCGCAGCTTGTGATCACTCGCACTGGCAGAAGCACAGCGACAGATGGAAGAAACGGCCGGTTACTGAGGTTACGAAGTGAACAGCTAGCCAAAACCCAATTTAGAGCGCAGCAAAATCGTCACAAGCGTACATAAATAGTACAGGGAGCAATCCCAGTCAGAGCGTAATATATGTAAGGGCAAACACTCTAGTAATCAGTGGCTCGTATCTGAGGCCTCAAAGAACTGACGAGACTGAGCGGCAAGCTTTGTGGCTGCGGTCTTTACAGGCAGTGTCTCAGTGTCCGGTGCCACGTAACACGTACGGCTGTGACGGCACCACGCGCGCTGGCAAGTTGCGCACAGAGTACCTCTGACCTGTCCTCCATAACGGTAATCGGGATCGGCGGCGAATCCGAATCACTGTCGGGCGCTAAATCATAGTTCGCTAATACTTTAAGGATCATGAAAGAAGGTTGTGTATTTGAAAGGGACCTGGAGACACTGGAAGGCTTCAGATGGATTGCATAATGCTAAGACAAGCATTACCCAACCATATTTTAAATTGTAAGACATTTACAGGTACAGATGTGAACTCTTACGACAATTTATTGGTTATTGACTGTAGATTAAAACTGAAGAATTTGCAAAAGTTTAGGAAATTAAGGAGATGAGACCTGGATAAGCTGAGGAACTACATTTGTTGAGAGTTTCGGAGGGAGCATTAGGTAGTAATTAACTGACACGGGGTAAAGGAATACATCATAACACGAATGAGCAGCTATGAGGGATGAAATAAGGCAGGCAGCAGAGGATCACATAGGTAAAATGACAAGGTCTAGTACACTCCTGAAAATTGAAATAAGAACACCGTGAATTCATTGTCCCAGGAAGGGGAAACTTTATTGACACATTCCTGGGGTCAGATACATCACATGATCACACTGACAGAACCACAGGCACATAGACACAGGCAACAGAGCATGCACAATGTCGGCACTAGTACAGTGTATATCCACCTTTCGCAGCAATGCAGGCTGCTATTCTCGCATGGAGACGATCGTAGAGATGCTGGATGTAGTCCTGTGGAACGGCTTGCCATGCCATTTCCACCTGGCGCCTCAGTTGGACCAGCGTTCGTGCTGGACGTGCAGACCGCGTGAGACGACGCTTCATCCAGTCCCAAACATGCTCAATGGGGGACAGATCCGGAGATCTTGCTGGCCAGGGTAGTTGACTTACACCTTCTAGAGCACGTTGGGTGGCACGGGATACATGCGGACGTGCATTGTCCTGTTGGAACAGCAAGTTCCCTTGCCAGTCTAGGAATGGTAGAACGATGGGTTCGATGACGGTCTGGATGTACCGTGCACTATTCAGTGTCCCCTCGATGATCACCAGTGGTGTACGGCCAGTGTAGGAGATCGCTCCCCACACCATGATGCCGGGTGTTGGCCCTGTGTGCCTCGGTCGTATGCAGTCCTGATTGTGGCGCTCACCTGCACGGCGCCAAACACGCATACGACCATCATTGACACCAAGGCAGAAGCGACTCTCATCGCTAAAGACGACACGTCTCCATTCGTCCCTCCATTCACGCCTGTCGCGACACCACTGGAGGCGGGCTGCACGATGTTGGGGCGTGAGCGGAAGACGGCCTAACGGTGTGCGGGACCGTAGCCCAGATTCATGGAGACGGTTGCAAATGGTCCTCGCCGATACCCCAGGAGCAACAGTGTCCCTAATTTGCTGGGAAGTGGCGGTGCGGTCCCCTACGGCACTGCGTAGGATCCTACGGTCTCGGCGTGCATCCGTGCGTCGCTGTGGTCCGGTCCCAGGTCGACGGGCACGTGCACCTTCCGCCGACCACTGGCGACAACATCGATGTACTGTGGAGACGTCACGCCCCACGTGTTGAGCAATTCGGCGGTACGTCCACCCGGCCTGCCGCATGCCCACTATACGCCCTCGCTCAAAGTCCGTCAACTGCACATACGGTTCACGTCCATGCTGTCGCGGCATGCTACCAGTGTTAAAGACTGCGATGGAGCTCCGTATGCCACGGCAAACTGGCTGACACTGACGGCGGCGGTGCACAAATGCTGCGCAGCTAGCGCCATTCGACGGCCAACACCGCGGTTCCTGGTGTGTCCGCTGTGCCGTGCGTGTGATCATTGCTTGTACAGCCCTCTCGCAGTGTCCGGAGCAAGTATGGTGGGTCTGACACACCGGTGTCAATGTGTTCTTTTTTCCATTTCCAGGAGTGTAGAAATCTCTGGATAACGCAGGAGATACTGGATTTCACTGACGAAAGAAAGAAATATAAAAATGGAGCAAATGAAGCAAGCGAAAGAGAATATAGACGTCTAAAGAATGAGATTGACATAAAGTGGAAATGGCTTAGCAGAATTGTTTAGAGGACAAACGGAAGGCTGCAGAAGACTAGGTGAAAGATAAATATCGCCTCTAAAAAATTAAAGAGCCCCGCGGAGGAAGAGAAGTAGCTGTATGCAGAGCAACTGCTCAGATGGCAAGCCCGTAATAAACAAAAGTAGGCAATACTCATAGGCTGAAGGAGTATACAGGGTGATATTTTTCCAAAAAATGTGTGTGCAATCTTATGGGACTTAACTGGTAAGGTCATCAGTCCCTAAGCTTACACAGACACCCATGCCCGAGGGAGGACTCGAACCTCCGCCGGGACTAGCCGCACAGTCCATGACCGCAGCGCCATAGACCGCTCGGCTAATCCCGCGCGGCGATTTTTTCCTTCTTGTACAAACTCTAGAGGTTGATCGATGAGAGGATACAGAACAAAAGAGGTCTAATGAACTTACGTCCGGAAATGCATGGTTTCCGTACTAGAGACCATTTACTTAATCATACATTGTTACAGAGACTGCGGTCTAATACGCACTGCAGCATGCAGCCACAGTTACCGTGTGTGGTGAACATGGTTCCCATGTGCCTCAACGCATGAATGTACGCGCCGTAACGTGTTCTGCCTCACACCTTCAGGTCGGCCAGGCTGTCAAAGACAGTGAGAATACTCTGCTCGGTGTCTCCACATCTGGAATGGGCTCTGCTTACACGACACTTTTGACATGGCCACATAACCAGAAATCCCACAAGTTGAGATCGGTGAACGAGCAGGCCATGCACCTGGACACCGTGTCCGATCCGTCGACCAGGGAAGAAACGGTTGAGGCGCATCCGGTCGTTAACGGCGAAGTGGGCTGGAGCACCATCATGTAGCAGCTACATAACCCTTTTAATCATCAATGACAGTTCTTCCAGCAGGGGAGGCAAAGCCTCACGCGGGAAACGCCGATAGTTCCGGTCCGTTAGGCAAAAATTGGAAATTTGTGGTAAGGACTTGTTGGACTAAACTATTTAGGTCATCGGTCCCTAAGCCTACATACTACTTAACCTAACTTAAACTAACTTACGCTATGGACAACACACACACCCATGCCCGGGGGAGGACTCAAACCCCCGACGGGGGAGCCGCACGGACCGTGACAAAGCGCCCAGACCGCGCGGCTACCCCGCGCGACTCCTGTTAGGCGAGGACTGGTCCCAAAATACGGTCGCCAACTATACCAGTCCACACATTCCAGCTGCACCGATGCTCATGATTCGCTGTCACCATACTACCCCACAGATGACTGTTATGAAAGTTTGAGATGCCACTCCACTGGAAGGTGGCCTCATCTGTAAACAGGATGGATGACACAAATCCCGGAATCGTGGCTGCTTGGTGAAGAAACCAGTGACGAAACTGCTCCTACAGTCACTCAACTTCGACATCTTACCTTACACCACGGCATCATCAGCAAAAATGAGCAGATTGCTGGCCACGCTGTCCGCCAAATCATTTACGTATATAGAGAACAGTAGCGGTCCTATCACATTTCCCTGGGGCACTCCTGACGATACTCTACCCTTTGATGAACACTCGCCGTCGAGGATAGTACACTGGGTTCAATCATTTAAGAATTCTTCGAGTCACTCAAATTTCTGTGAACTTACTCCATACACTCGTACCTTCATTAACAGCCTGCAATGGGACACCGTGTCAAATATCTTGCCACGGTTCGCGCGGCGCCCCCCGTCGGGGGTTCGAGTTCTCTCTCGGGCATGTGTGTGTGTGTGTGTGTAGTCCTTAGCGTAAGCTGGGTTAAGTTACTACTGTCTAAGCCTAGGGAGCGATGAACTCAGCAGTTTGGCCCCATAGGAACTTTCCACTGCCACTGCCACCAAATGCTTTTCGGAAATCTGTAAATATGAAATCTTCCTATTGCTCTTCATGCATAGTTCTCTGTATATCACGTGAGTGTTAGGAAGTCTTTTCTGAAAGTACTTGTCTGGAGTATAGCCAAGTACGGAATGGAAAGTGGACGATGAGTAGTTCAGACAAGAACAGAACAGAAGCTTTTAAAATGTAGTGCTATAGAATAAAAAGGAGGCTTTGATGGGTAGACGGAATAACAAATGAGGAAGTTCTGAACATAACTTGGGGAATAAGAAATTAATACCATAATTTGATTAAAAGAAGGGATCGGCTAACAGGAGACATCCTGAGGTACGTAGGAATTGTCTTTTTGGTAATGGACGGAAACGCGGGGGATGCAAATTGCAGGGGGAGAGACGAAGCCTTGAATACAGTGAACAGGTTCAAATACATGTAGGTTGCAGTAGTCATTCAAGTGATGAAGAGGCTTGCACAGGAAAGAGTAGCGTGGAGAGCTGCATCATACGAGTCTTTGGACTGAAGACCTCAACAACAACAAATTAGGTGTCACTAAATTATGAACATTGACGGTCCAGTTACCAAGGACTGTGTGCCACGTTTATCCTGCTGATGAGAAGGCAGTTCACCGGAGAAGCCAGAGGAAAAATGTTGCGTCTTTCGTTGCGATAGAAGATTTCACAACGGCATGTTCTGCGTTTTCCAACATCCCTGCACTAATCGAAGTTTTGCCCCTCCTATTTATTTACTGTGACCCTAAGTATAACATTATTACATTAATGTAGTCAGAACAGTAAGGTTTACGTTGCCGTCTGTATCTGTAACAGCAGTGAAGCGAGAATTGTTTGATATTGCGACCCGCTGGCGGTGCATAATCCCGTAACTCGTATACTCAGGAGTCGATTATATCTTGAGGATTTTAACATTGGTTACAGCACTGTAGAGGAAAAGTCGTGGGTATAAACGCAGTGACTGTCTGGGCTCTGATCTAGGATGGCTGAAACTGCTCTTAGACGTTACTTTCAACATCGATCTGTGGTTAACGATTTTGTATTGTCCATTATCAATTTTTTTTTAATTTTTTTTTTTACGGAGTATCTATGTTACGTTCCACAAAGATGTCTAAATCCCAGATGGTTTTAGAACAATGTGGTTCTTCCGAAACGAATGTCTAAAACGGGTCTTCCTTGAGAATTTCTTTAGTAAAGCCATGTCGTTGAGGGTCAATATGACTCAATTACTTAACTGACAGTGTTTTGTCATCGTGATAATTCTAGACGTTACATGTTTCGAAGGAAGTAATTGTGTGGTTGTACTGTCTGTACATCTTCACGGTGGGATAGCCTCTCTAACAATAGATTCAATGGAAAAACAAGCTTGGCGTGCTATGTCATATGAAATGATACAGAAGCTTCGAATGTATGGAAAATGATAATCTGTCTTGTTGAGACGTTATGGCGTCGCTTGTGATGGTGGAATTGCGCAATATTTGGGGCTCAACGCCCGCAACTCGTCTTCGGGCGATGACAGGACCTGCAGTCGCGTGACGCCAGAGCAACGGTGGCGAAACTGGAGTTTCTACTCTGAGCGTGTAATGTCTACGTGGTCGTCATTCTAACCGAAGCGAAGCCAACATTTAATACTACAGAAATTCGCCGAACAGCATAAATATATCATGTTCTTAAAACTAAAATTGTAGGGGAGACCGAATTCGCGTATAACTTTCCTCTATTGATGTATTTCACTCGATTGACGCGAGCATCTTCAGAAATTTAGTAGCAAGGGCCGCACGTTAAACTTACCTAGCTGTGTATCACGCCGCCGCCACACGTAATTCCTGTACATACACACGTCTGTGGAGTGAAACATGTCAGTAAATGAATGTTAGATACTACTTGTGACTCTTCCACAAATTCGTTTTCTAACGGTCGCTGTTCCCCCTGCAGGCCAATCCTGCGCTCGCTATTTCATCTTTTGACATCCAATATTACTGATGTAACGATAAACCTTTAAACGATAAACCTTTAAACAGTCAAAAAATGAATTATTGGATGTTCAAGAAATGAGACAGGAGTGAAAGTCTTTCAGATAACTCGAAGACATCGGAAAAGGAAAAAGAGTCCGCTAGGGAGGTTTACTTCACGATTTTACATGCCTCACCAGTTTAGTATTTCGATAAACATAGGGGTATTTTGTCCTAAAAGCTGGCCAAAATTTCACTTTTCAAGTACGAGTAATTCGCGGAATTCTTTACTTCTTGCGGTAGTCTGATAGAGAGGACATTGCTGAGGCAGTGTGTTATTTGCTTACTCCACTGATACACGGTAGAACTTATCTGTATTTACTCCTCGCTAACATTGCATCCGCAGCTTCTCTGCTGGCTTGAAATCACTGTGCGTTTGTGAAGGATTCCAAAGAACCGGGTATGTGCTGTTATTTATAATTATTTTAATTTATGTTATTTACTACTTTTTTAGTAACCATTCTTTTCGTTATAGTTCAAGATTTTTCCCTGCATATTTGTTAATACATTGTGATAGAAAAATCATTCCTTTACTGGAAATTTAAAAAGTAGCCGCAGAAAACCGCAATTTGATTTTTAAAATTATTTGACATTAATGAGCTGTCAGCTATAAAAAATGTCATCTCCGAAATGAGTTCTGACAGCATATTTTTTTTATCTCCGTTCTTCAAACGTCAAAATTATGACAAGAAAAGGTCCCTATGACATTATGAAGAGCTGTTCTGAGAAAGAGTTTGTAAACATATTGGACTTTATATAAAATTATATGTTGTCATATCCTACGGTTCCTGATGAAGAGAAGGAAGATTTTAAACACAACCTGTCTTATACAAAGTCGCAATTAAAGAAATCATGTCTTGCTTCATACAAAGTTGATAGTACCTTCTTAAAAAATAACGATAACTGGCAGCACAGTACCGTTAAATTCCACGTTGCAAACTCGAGTTGTAGGCCATCAAAGTCGCTCATAGAGTTAAGCGAACGCAGTAAACGGCGTAAGACACAGCCATTAAGAGTTTCTGAGCCATATAATTAACGTATCAGTCCTCAAATCAAGCCCCGAGAATCTGGCAATGTCGAGGATTCCAAAGTGGTTAAAGGTATTATTACAACTCCTACACGAGTGCATGTACTCGTATTATATCGGAATCACAAAGACCAACAAGCAAAAAATCGAGTTTCACCTATCCAGACTTGTCAATCTTTTTAGAAGCCTCGTCGACAAGCAAACGATATGAAATAATCCGAACAGCTGATAAGAAGATCTATCCCTGTTAAAGTATCCTTCACGAGGTTAAAAAGCAATGCTACAGTGTGACTGAATCCTGTCAGATGACTGCTACATGTGCGGAGATTCAACTTCAAGTCTTGCTTAACCAAACATCTACACCTGCGTCTATACTCGGTAACCAGTGTGAGGTACATGATGGAGGGTACGTCACATTGCGCCACTTATTAGATTTTCTTCCTGTTCCATTCACGTATGGAGCGCAGGAAGAATAATTGTTTGAATGCCTGTATGCGTGCAGTATGGCTCTGAGCACTATGGGAGTAAATATCTGTGGTCATCAGTCCCCTAGAACTTATAACTACTTAAACCTAACTAACCTAAGGACACAAACATATCCATGCCCGAGGCAGGATTCGAACCTGCGACCGTAGCGGTCGCGGGGTTCCAGACTGAAGCGCCTAGAACCGCTCTGCCACACCGGCCGGATGTGCATGCAGCAATTATTCTAGTCTTATCCCCACACGCCCTGTGTGAGCGATGCTTAGGGGGTTGTAGCATATCCCTAGGGTAATCATTTAAAGCCGGCTCTTGAAAATTTGTTAACAGACTTTCTGGGGACAGTTTGCCTTCAAGAGTCTGCCAGTTCAGTTCCTTTAGTATTTCTGTGACACTCTCCCACGGATTAAACAAACCTGTGCCCATTCATGCTGCTCTTCTCTGTATACTTCCAGTATCCCCTGTTAGTCCTATCTGGTACGAGTCCCACACACTTGAGCAATATTCTAAGATGTGTGAACTATTAATATTATATTTGGAAGAAGTTTTAAATGATCTGCCAAATGATGACACAAATGCATTTTAACTTACCTATAAATAGTTCACAGCAAATTCAGTTAAGACAAAAATTTGAAAACAACCCCGATTCCGATGCAAACATACTTCAGACATCTTCAGTGCCTCTCCAAATTAATAGTCGAACGAATAAAGATCTAAATGGCCTCGCTGTTGCAGGCCAGTACGAATTAGGTTTACTCGTGAAAGAGCTGAGGTTACTAATGAAGAAATTGGATATACCAACAGGCAAATTGAAAAAACGCAAGAAACATAACTTGCAGGAAGACTGTGATTTATCCACAAAACACACAGTCCTGATGACTATGGTAGATGCAGAGGTCTGCAACAGAGACAGGATCGACCATGAGATGCTACATTTCTCAAAAGACATCAATGACTTGCCAAAAAATTTTTGCTGCATATGTTCTATAAAATAAACAGCAAGAAATGACAAATTCGCGCAAAAGAAGGAAAGAAACTTGTTCAAGGGAGGAAAAAAGGCACACAAGAAATGTTCGGAAATGAATTATGATTAATTGTAGATGTTCCCAAAGAAGTTCATAGAAGTACACTCATGGAAATATCAGTAGAAGATTTTTTGCGGAACATAAAAATCAGCAGAAATATCAGGTGTAGATCTGCAACTCATCTGTCGATTCAGGATTATTCAAGAAACTGTTTCCAGTGGACGTAAGATCGACAAATTTTTGCTGATACTGTTGAAACAGCAAGACTGTATGCTGATTTACATCAGTGGCATCCTATGTCTCTCACTACACATATATTTGGTGCATGGCGCAACTGTCATTGAACATGCTCTCTTACCCACAGGCCGGCAATAAGCATTTTCGTCTGTACAGACAAACGTTTGCCAGGAAATTCTGGCAAGAAGAATACAATATGGTGATAATAAACAGCCTACTACTGAGATATTATCCATTAACAAAAGGTATGAGACCGAAGCCAAAGGAAACCAGCAAACCGTTCTTAAAAGAAACATTACATTTCCGCTCTCAAGCGAAGGATCGATTAGGCGCCTCCCTCAAGCTGAAAACGATGATGAAGAGGAATCCCCAATAGAAACAGACTGCTCGGACGTACAACACTGGGAGACATAATGTGAATAATACATAGTATTGTAGCTAAGGAATAAAGATACCATAATATCGTTTAATTTCGTATTTAAAGTATGTAAATTCATTATTCAGTTGGATATATCGGAACACGCGAGGCAATACTGACCCTAAGACTTATCTTAGAAGCTAGATTAAGGAAAGACAAACCCACGTTCCTAGCATTTGTAGACCTGCAGAAAGCTTTTGACAACGTTGACTGGAATACCCTCTTTCAAATTCTGAAGGTGGCAGGGGTAAAATACAGGGAGCGAAAAGCTATTTACAATTTGTACAGAAACCAGATGGTAGTTATAAGAGTCGAGGGACATCAAAAAGGAAGCAGTGGTTGGGAATGGAGTGAGACAGGGTTGTAGCCTCTCCCCGATGTTATTCAATCTCTATATTAAGCAAGCAGTGAAGGAATCAAAAGAAAAATTCGTAGTAGGTATTAAAATCCATGGAGAAGAAATAAAAACTTTAGGTCCGCCGATGACATTGTAACTCTGTTACAGACAGCAAAGGTATTGGAAGAGCAGCTGAACGGAATGGACAGTGTCTTGAAAGGAGGGTATAAGATGAACATCAACAAAAGCAAAACGAGGATAATGGAATGTAGTCGAATTAAGTCGGGTGATGCTGAGAGAATTAGATTAGGAAATGAGACACTTAAAGTAGTAAAGGAGTTTTGCTATTTGGGGAGCGAAATAACTGATGATGTTCGAAGTAGAGAGGATATAATATGTGGATTGGCAATGGCAAGGAAAGCATTTCTGAAGAAGAGAAATCTGTTAACATCAAGTATAGATTTAAGTGTCAGGAAGTAGTTCCTGAAAGTTTTTGTATGGAGTGTAGCCATGTATGGAAGTGAAACATGGACGATAAATCGTTTGGACAAGAAGAGAATAGAAGCTTTCGAAATGTGGTGCTACAGAAGAATGCTGAAGATTAGATGGGTAGATCACATAACTAATGAGGAAGTACTGAATAGGATTGGGGAGAAGTTTGTGGCACAACTTGATAGAAGAAGGGATCGGTTGGTAGGACATGTTCTGAGGCATCAAGGGATCACCAATTTGATATTGGAGGGCAGTGTGGAGGGTAAAAATCGTAGAGGGAGACCAAGAGGTGAATACACTAAAGAGATACAGAAGGATGTAGGTTGCAGTAGGTACTGGGAGATGAAGAAGCTAGCACAGGATAGAGTAGCATGGAGAGCTGCATCAAACCAGTCTCAGGACTGAAGACCACAACAACAACAAATTCATTCTTATTAAGAACGTATGTTTTGTACATACAACTACAGAAAATACGAAATATTAATTTTGGCCAACTTTCTGCATAAAATACACTCATGTGTGTCAGTAAAACAGAGGCGGACGACGGTCTGCAGACCACGGACGATATTATGTGGGGACAGTTATATCCTCGTTAGCGACTACCCATCGACGGGAATTAAAAGCGAGTAGATTCACACTAACCACAAGACAGAGGACAAAGAAAAATAAAGAAGACACTGCCATAAGGTATTTGCTACATAAATATTACTATGTTGCTAAGACCTTTTATCGGCGGCTGTTACTCTGTTTGAATTGTTATTAAAAGATGGTTTTGATAGCTAGTAGAAATTACAGACAAAAACAAACTCTGCACCGGAGCGGGGAGGAGATAAATGGCAACAGAACAGGTTCAACGAGACGTTTCCAACACCTGTTCTGCACTAAGAGACCTGTCGAGTGATGATGGCGATATAATAGAGGCAAACATGTTCGCATCAGACTGTGTAAATCAAGCTGTTAAGCTCATAAAATATGTGACTTGACAACGACAGCGGCGATACGTTGTTCAGAGAACTCTGTTTTATCAGAGTGGCGACCTCTGTCTGTAGCAATGTCCTCTGTCTGAGAATAGTAATGCACATCAGTTTGAGTTCACCGCACCCGGTACTCTCTCACCGTCTCTCTCTCTCTCTCTCTCTCTCTCTCTCTCTCTCTCTCACTGTCTCTCTCTCTCTCCCTCCCCTCCGCTTCTTCATTCCTCTCACCGTCTCTCTCTCTCTCTCACTGTCTCTCTCTCTCTCCCTCCCCTCCGCTTCTTCATTCCCCCTCCCTCCTATCTCTTTCTGTCTCTCTCATACACAGATATAACAGGAGAAATTGTAAATCCTTGGTGGCATGGGAGCCATTATATTGAGACCGTGTGTGAAACGTCTGTAAGCTTGATCTAAGTTCCACGCCTCTTGTCTTCGTCCACATTTAACAAAATAGAGAAATCACAAAGATAATGGATTTTGTGTTTTATCAAAAAGTGATTCAAATTACCGCCCGGCCATCAGCTTTCACAGGATCTACAAAATCACCTGAGGCGAGTGCCGTGACAGGCCCTTCAATAGGCTAAGAGCGGGGTTTCCTGCAGCCACGTGCCGTCTGCATTGAGATCCCCGCCGATTAGACGCTCAGATCCAACTTCCCTTCCTATATCTGTACATCGAAGAAGCAATGATGGAAGTAAAAGAAAGATTCGGGAGTGGAATTAAAATTCAGTGTGGAAGGATATCAATGATACGTTTCGTTAATGACATTGCTATCCTGAGTGAAAGTGAAGAAGAACTACACGATCTGCTGAATGGAATGAACAGTCTAACGAGTACAGAATATGGGCTGAGAGTAAATCGAAGGAAGTCGAAAGTAATGAGAAGTAGCAGAAATGGGAACAGCGAGAAACTGAGATTGATGGTCACGAAGTAGATTAAGTCAAGTAATTCTAGTAGCTAGGCAGCAAAATAACCAACGACAGATGAAGCATGGAGGACATCGTTGAATAGACTAGCAATGGCATTCCTGGCTAAGAGAAGTCTGCTAGTGTCAAACATAGGCCTTAATTTTAGGAATAAATTTATGATAATGTACGTTTGGAATGCAGCATTGTGTGGTAGTGAAACATCGACTGTGAGAAAACCGAAACAGAAGATAATAGAAGCATTTGAGATGTGGTGCTACAGAAGGATGTTGAAAATTGGGTGGACCGATAAGGTAAGAAATGAGGAGGTTCTGCTCAAAATCGGAGAGGAAAGGAATTTGTGGAAAACACTGACAACGAGAACGGACAGGATGATAGGACATCTGTTAAGACATGAGAGAATGACTTCCATGGTGCTAGAGGGGGCTGTAGAGGGCAAAAACTGCAGAGGAAACAGAGATTGGAAAACATCCAGCAGGTAATTGAGGACGTAGGTTGCAAGTGCTACTCTGAGATCGAAAATGATTTTTTAAAAGAGTAATTTTACGTGCCCAATAGTTAGAGCAGTCCCAAATTAGTTTAGTGCGATAGTCGGTTTATAGATGTGTAATAACAGTGACATTAAAACAGGAAGAATAAACAATTCTCCAAGACTGACTCGACTGCCATACTGACCTGTGCTCCTCAATTGCTGCTGAAGTACTGGTCATTCTCTCTTAGATAACGTATAACGGTAGTAGGTCGCTGTAAGTGCTGTTCTGCCATCTTAATGCGTATATAACGGTAGTACGTAGGCGTAGTAATTGTTCTAGTGCTGTCTAAAGGCCGCTTACAACACTCACGATTTCTGCTCTTGCAATTACGTTTAGTACTTCAGATGTTATTCTAGATTCAGTAATTGAAGTGCTTAAACACAACTACCTCTTTAACAACCGCTAGTGACCTCAGATGCCGCGTAATGGATAAAGCTCGGTCAAATGATAAGTTACCGTATAGTCTTGGTTGCAGCTTTTTACTGAAAAAGGTAAAGAAAAACACGGTCGCCAGCCAAAATGACGAATCGATTGACGTTATTCAACAAATTCACCAGATATGGTCTTTACTATATTTTGGTTCTAATTAAAACTTATTCTCTTTTAATAATTTCCATCACTGAAGGAATAGGCTAATTCACGTCGATAGCGGAATAATGACTGCTTTCAGAGTTGGTCACGCTCACACACTTAGAAACTTTTGGTCCACGAAAACAACGCCGGAACGACATTATTGCCTAGTTACGTTTCTGAACGTAAGATCAGCCACACTGTCTCTGAAAACAGGTATTACAGAAAAGAAATATTTTACGATAGTTTTGTTAGTATCTAAATGATTGCAAAAGGTTTTATACTTGATTTTTCTCTGTTTTTTTGAAATAGTTACGTTACGTAATTTCTTGAACAGTAGGTCTCAATAACCAAGTTCACACACTAGGTAGAATTGTTATTTAGTTTACGTAATTTCAATGTAATTTACAACTCTCCACATTTACATTAATTGCTGCACTTGAATGAGAATTTAAATTTACTTTGAAAGAAAACACTCAGTTGCGCAATAATGTTTCACACCAATGGATTCTTGGTTTCTTTCTCTTTAGTATAGGAAAGGATCCCTACTTGGAACACTTTAGGTTAAATGAGTGGCTTTGAGTAAAAAAAAAAACCATTAAATGATTACTGAATAAAACACACAAAACTTGTCAACACAGCTCGTATACAGAACTATGGACGGTTAAATGCGGTATTGTCGTCGTGAGCACAATTGCTGGAGGTTTAGGGGCTTTGAAGGCACGTACCGTTTGGCAGCGAAGGACATTATCACTTGTCTTCGTGGCGTCGAATTATGCGACTTATATCAGCGCAAATATGAGTTTGGCTTCTCTGGGGACCTGCGTCAGTGTAAGTAATGGATGCCTTAGAACATTTCACATCCAGGAACAGACACTCGTTACAGTACTAGAAGTGGCTAAAGAATGTCTTGGAACAGTAGTGTGTAAAAGTAGGATGAAGCAAACAGCTTGGTGGAATGACACAGTGAAGGCAGCCTGTAAAAGGAAAAAGAAGGCGTATCAAAAATGGCTACGTACTAGAACTCAGGTAGACAGAGAAAGTTATTGGAAGAAAGAAACAAAGCCAAACAGATAATTGCAGCATCCAAGAAGAAATCTTGGGAAGACTTTGGAAACAGGCTGGAGACTATGGGTCAAGCTGCTGGAAAACCATTCTGGAGTGTAATTAGGAGTCTTCGAAAGGGAGGTAAGAAGGAAATGACAAGTATTTTGGACAGATCAGGAAAACTGCTGGTGAATCCTGTGGATGCCTTGGGCAGATGGAGGGAATATTTTGATGAGCTGCTCAATGTAGATGAAAATACGATCAGTAATGTTTCAGATTTCGAGGTAGAATGGGATAGCAATGATGATGGAAATAGGATCACATTTGAGGAAGTGGAGAAAATGGTCAATAGATTGCAGTGCAATAAAGCGGCTGGGGTGGATGAAATTAAGTCGGAACTCATCAAATACAGTGGAATGTCAGGTCTTAAATGGCTACACAGGATAATTGAAATGGCCTGGGAGTCGGGACAGGTTCCATCAGACTGGACAAAAGCAGTAATCACACCAATCTTTAAACATGGAAACAGAAAAGATTGTAACAACTACAGAGGTATCTCTTTAATCAGCGTTGTGGGTAAAATCTTCTCAGGTATTGTTGAAAGGCAAGTGCGAGTATTAGTTGAGGACCAATTGGATGAAAATCAGTGCGGGTTTAGGCCTCTTAGAGGTTGTCAGGACCAGATCTTTAGCTTACGGCAAATAATGGAGAAGTGTTGTGAGTAGAACAGGGAATTGTATCTATGCTTTATAGATCTAGAAAAGGCATATGACCGGGTTCCTAGGAGGAAGTTATTGTCTGTTCTCCGAGATTATGGAATAGGAGGCAATCTTTTGCAAGCAATTAAAGGTCTTTAAATGGATAGTCAGGCAGCAGTTAGAGTTGACGGTAAATTGAGTTCATGGTTCAGAGTAGTTTCAGGGGTAAGACAAAGCTGCAACCTGTCTCCACTGTTGTTCATATTATTTATGGATCATATGTTGAAAACAATAGACTGGCTGGGTGAGATTAAGATATGTGAACACAAAATAAGCAGTCTTGCATATGCGGATGGCAGATTCGATTGAAAGTTTGCAGAGTAATATTTCAGAGCTAGATCAGAAATGTAAGGACTGTGGTACGAAGATTAGCATCTCCAAAACGAAAGTAATGTCAGTGGGAAAGAGATATAAACGGATTGAGTGCCAAATAGGAGGAACAAAGTTAGAACAGGTGGACGGTTTCAAGTACTTAGGATGCATATTCTCACAGGATAGCAACATAGTAAAAGAACTGGAAGCGAGGTGTAGCAAAGCTAATGCAGTGAGCGCTCAGCTACGATCTACTCTCTTCTGCAAGAAGGAAGTCAGTACCAAGACTAAGTTATCTGTGCACCGTTCAATCTTTCGACCAACTTTGTTGTATGGGAGCGAAAGCTAGGTGGATTCAGGTTACCTTATCAACAAGGCTGAGGTTACGGATATGAAAGTAGCTAGGATGATTGCAGGTACTAGTAGATGGGAACAATGGCAGGAGGGTGTCCACAATGAGGAAATTAAAGAAAGACTGGGAATGAACTCTATAGATGTAGCAGTCAGGCCGAACAGGCTTAGATGGTGGGGTCATGTTACACACATGGGAGAAGCAAGGTTACCCAAGAGACTCATGGGTTCAGCAGTAGAGGGTAGGAGTCGAGGCAGACCAAGGAGAAGGTACCTGGATTCGGTTAAGAATGATTTTGAAGTAATAGGTTTAACATCATAAGAGGCACCATTGTTAGCACTGAATAGAGGATCATGGAGGAATTTTATAAGGGGGGCTATGCTCCATACTGAACGCTGAAAGGCAAAATCAGTCTTAAATGATGATGATGATGACTCTAAAGGCGCTTCTGTCTGGAACCGCGTGACCGCTACGGTCGCAGGTTCGAATCCTGCCTCGGGCATGGATGTGTGTGATGTCCTTCGGTTAGTTAGGTTTAATTAGTTCTAAGTTCTAGGCGACTGTTGACCTCAGAAGTTGAGTCGCATAGTGCTCAGAGCCATTTTTGATGACTCTAAAGCGTTGCAAACTTGTACTTTAGCACTTCCCCTTCATTCACATCTATTAAGCAGTTAAACTTTTGCTTTGTTTAAACAATACTGCGGAGTTCAGCGCGCGTCAGCTTTCGCCTCCACAGTGTCTTGCGCCTGTCTGACCCGCTCTGTTTCTCCCCTCTCTTAACTGCTTCCGTTAGCAGCAAAATAATCCACCTTTTCCGATATTCCAGAACATCGGTAGATCCCTGCTGGTTTCCATCTATATTTAGCCGCGAGCTGGTGTTGACTTTACAAACAATTATACATAGTTAAATGAAAGATAATTATTGTTACTTACATAGCATTATAAATATTTGTTAATTACATATAAACATTAAACTTCGCACAGTCAAAGAAGATTGTCTTCTGCAGACACTCTTATACACTACATACTGTACAAATCGCATTCTTTGCTTCATTAGTGCAAAGTCTCTCGACTCTAAAAAGTTCTATAGTGTTACAAACGTATATCGCTAAGCCAAATATCGCCTTAGACTAATTTGGGACCGCTCTAATGTGCTCGTAAAATTCCGCATTTGAAAATCATTTTGGTTGTAACAGCAAACAAATCGGCGTCGCGTGAAAAACTTGATAGAAGTATTTGTTTGGGCTGACTCCAGTTACACATAGCAAAGACAAAATTGCAAATATCTGCCGAAATACCCGAAAAAATTGAACGTAACAACTCTTAGAGGGATGTACTGTATAATGAAATTGCTTACACATTAGCGAAGTTCTTCGTTTTGCCTTTGATATTCAAATGTTCAAATGTGTCGGAATTCCTAAGGGACTAAACTACTGAGGTCATCGGTCCCTAGACTTACACACTACTTAAACTAACTTACGCTAGGAATAACACACACACCCACGCTCGAAGGAGGACTCGAACCTCCGGCGGGAGGGGACGCGCAATCCGTGACATGGCGCCTTCAACCGCGCGGCCTCACAACGAAGCGCTTTGAGATGCCTTCAGTAACAGTGCTAATGAGTTCAGGTTATCGTCGTCCATAAGTTCAATAAAGATGTTTCCTTTTCCTGAGGAGCAATGTCGTTAAGTTTATTGAGTCACGATACTTAGTCATTACGCACGTACAGTAAGCTGGCATGTTAATACAAATATAAAAATTTTGGTTCCACTATTTGCCGATAAAGAAGAAAACGTTACGAATCTGATGAAAGTGTAATTTAGAGAGGACTAGCATGCCTACAGCAAAATAACTGATGATGGTCGAAGTAGAGAGGATGTAAAATGTAGACTGGCAATAGCAAGGAAAGCGTTTCTGAAGAAGAGAAATTTGTTAACATCGAGTATTGATTTAAGTGTCAGGAAGTCGTTTCTGAAAGTATTTGTATGGAGTGTAGCCATGTATGGAAGTGAAACATGGCCGATAAATAGTTTAGACAAGAAGAGAATAGAAGCTTTCGAAATGTGGTGATACAGAAGAATGCTGAAGATTAGATGGGTAGATCACGTAACTAATGAGGAAGTATTGAATAGAATTGGGGAGAAGAGGAGTTTGTGGCACAACTTGACTAGAAGAAGGAATCGGTTGGTAGCACATGTTCTGAGGCATCAAGGGATCACCAATTTAGTACTGGAGGGCAGCGTGGAGGGTAAAAATCATAGAGGGAGACCAAGAGATGAATACACTAAGCAGATTCAGAAGGTTGTAGGCTGCAGTAAGTACTGGGAGATGAAGTAGCTTGCACAGGATAGAGTAGCATGGAGAGCTGCATCAAACCAGTCTCAGGACTGAAGACGACAACAACAACAACAACAGCATGCCTACTCTACCGCTCATGAATTGCAGCCTGAAGTTCCTCGTACATGTAAAGGGCTGTAAATGAAACAGTATAACTGCGGAATTATGTGTGACCTCTCTCACAGAGAATGCTGCGCAGAGCAAAAAATGGAGTCAAAGGAGCATGCCCGGCATACGTTGGATACCAACATCACCGTGCAAGCTTTAGATTACACATCTTTGAGGAGCAGATCAATGGACTGGCCAAGGACAAGGTGGTGCAACCAGAAGCGTCAATCCGAAAACAAAAATCCAGAGGAACAACACGAATGAGAGTAAGATCTTGCGTTTAAATGATGGCTGCTTGGAATTAAGTACGAAGTTGATTTTCTAGACCCTTATTATCTTTTCAGTTTAAATAATTACAATATCACGGTCTTACTTTACCTTTTTCATTCTTTTTTTACTGTACGTTGTGTAGTTCAGTATTTATAAAATTCTGTACTACATTGACACGCAGTGCATGACAGATTAAAAGTATTGTGACCACTGTAGACGTTTAGGCAGGGCTCATAACTGCAAGCTACACACTGCGATCCCCAGGAATTTCGTCTCCGAACGAAAACAGTGTGGCGAACTTACTCTGGTGCATCGTACGGTTCTTTTCATAATTCATTCTTTGTCATTACTTCAGAACGTTCCGAATGACAGAGATTGAGTCAAGGTTGACCCGTAAGGGCCATCCATATCAGAGCACATTACGTAACTTGGTTCATTATATGGGCCGTAACTTGACAAGTATGAGTTATCTGGTGCTGCGTGGTCCCACACGCCTTATTAACGCCAGATTGATGTCTGTCAGTAGTTCCAGTTCAGTAAACAAGTTTTCCAGCGTAGCATCACAAATTCCAAAGAAGAATGGGTGTGTAATGAAGTGTGCCTCGCGGTACTAATTGTTGAACCAGAGTGAAAGTAACATGAAAGTTAAAATAACATATTTCTTATGTCCGCAACATTTACTAGGTGAATCAAAATAGCGTGACAGGAGGAAGAGGGAACCGCCATTTAATTTTCTATGTAGTCGCCTTTACCAGTGAGACAGCCACCACAACTCTTAATGATTTTGGAAGGCCAGTCTCATTGATATCCGGTTTGTGTATGAAGCTGGTTGCCAGATCGGGACTGCATGGAGTAAATTCGTTCCTCTCCTGTCAAAGCTGTCCATAAGGACTGCTGCTGTTGGCAGGTGGTGGATAGTGACCTGTCGTGAGGAAGTACAAGACCCAGCACAGCAATCCGTTCTCTTTTGTCGAAGAGCGAATCGCATAGTGGCTGAGCTTTTACCGCCCACCCCCAAGGCCACGGAACGACACAGATTCTTTTATCACAAATTTAACGGCTATGGGCATGCAAAAAGGAAGAAGTGCGGACGCTTATACGTGCCAAAATCTCGGTCATTTAGTAGACGTGGGTGCCCTCCGCAAACTGGCTCAACTGCTGCTTCGCTGGCCGCCTATCTGTGATAAACTGTCAGCGGGAAAGCTGTTCAAAAAGCCGAGGATTCGTCGAGCAGTCAGTCTTTCGGGCGACTCACACTGGTTAGTTTTCTATAACTGTGACTATTGGGTCAGCGCGACAGACATATGGATGGAGGGGTTGGCGTAGCGTGCGTATTTTGTAAATTTGTACTTGGGGGCAAACTGCTGAAAGTTGCTTACTTGGTGTTCATGTATTTCATTTCTTCATGTTCGCAGCTCGTTCGCTGCCTAATAATTAACACGTGGTGCGCGCAGCTGTGGATAACCCATTATACACTGAAGTGCCAATAAACAGGTACACCTGCCTAATAGCGTGTAGGGCCCCCGCGAGCACGAAGAAGTGCCACAGGACGACGTAGCATGGACTCGACTAATGTCTGAAGTAGTGCTGGAGGGAACTGACACCACGAATCCTGCAGGGCTGTCCATAAATCCGTGAAAGTACGAGGGGGTGGAGATCTCTTCTGAACACCACGTTGCAAGGCACCCCATATATGCTCAATAATGTTCATTTCTATGGAGTTTGGTGGCCAGAGGAAGTGCTTAAACTCAGAAGAGTGTTGCTGCAGTAGCTCTGTAGCAATTCTGGATGTGTGTGGTGTGGAATTGTCCTGCTGGAGTCGGAATGCTCAATGGACATGAATGGATGCAGTTGATCAGACAGCTTGCTTACGTACGTCAAAATCGTATCTAGACGTATGAGGGGTTCCATATCACTCCAACTGCACAGCCCCACGTCATTACACAGCCTCCACCAGCGTGAACAGTCCTCTGCTGACACGCAGGGTGTATGGATTCATGAGGTTGTCTCAATACCTGTACACGTCCATCCGCTCGATACAATTTGAAACGAGACTCGTCCGACCAGGCAACATGTTTCCAGTAATCAACAGTCCAGTGTCGGTGTTGACGGGCCCAGGCAAGGCGTAAAGCTTTGTGTAGTGCTGTCATCAAGGATACGCTTTCGGCTCCAAAAGGCCATATGGAAGATGATGCTGATACTTGTGGATGGCCTAGCATTGAAACCTGCAGCAATTTGCGGAAGGCTTGCACTTCTGTCACGTTGAACGATTCTCTTTAGTCGTCCCATCGATTGTGCGCTGATTATAGCGCCAGGTTCAAACTCACTTAAATATTGATGATCTGCAGTTGTAGCGGGAGTAACCGATCTAACAACTGCGCCAGACACTTGTTGTCTTATATAGGCGTTGCCGGCCGCAGCGCCGTGTTCTGCCTGTTTACATATCTCTGTATTTGAATACGGATCCCTGTATCTGTTTCTTTGGCGCTTCTCTGTGTAAATCACATTTTATGCGACCTTGCAGACAGATGGAATCAGCTTGAGCTCCTTCTTCGCTAAGAAGTTTTTTAAGAAAACGTTGCACTCTCTTCATGAGTCATGAATGCGGTTTCAGAAGTCAACTGGATAGGCACTTTGGTAGCTTCATTCCGAATGCATGTCCAGTGTCTTATCGACTGAGCCCCGCGATCAGTAACAACAATGTTTCCAAAATGAGATTTTCACTCTGCAGCGGAGTGTGCGCTGATATGAAACTTCCTGGCAGATTAAAACTGTTTGCCGGACCGAGACTCGAACTCGGGACGTTTGCCTTTCGCGGGCAAGTGCTCTACAAACTGAACTAACCAAGCACGACTCACGGCCCGTCCTGACAGCATTACTTTTGCCAGTACCTCGTCTCATACCTTCCAAAATTTACAGAAGCTCTCCTGCGAACCATGCAGAACTAGCACTCCTGAAAGAAAGGATATTGCGGAGACATGGCTTAGCCACAGCCTCTGGGATGTTTCCAGAATGAGATTTTCACTCTGCAGGAGACCTTCTGCAAAGTTTGGAAGGTAGGAGGCGAGGTACTGACAGAAGTAAAGCTGTGAGGACGGTCCGTGAGTCGTGCTTGGATAGCTCACTTGGTAAAACACTTGCCCGCGAAAGGCAAAGGTCCCGAGTTCGAGTCTCTGACCGGCACACAGTTTTAATCTGCCAGGAAGTTTCAACATCAGTGTTAATCACTCATATTTTGCTTTTCAATGACGAAGAATTTAATTTTAATTTTATGTATTGCCTTGGACTAAATTTGTCCAGGTATTCCTGTAAATATGTCACCATTATTGCATATTTTGTTTCAATCTTTACAGAAAGTAAATTTCTGAATTTCTTCGTTATAATAGGCGTTGCTTATTACTCGTTATGAGTAGGTTTAGAGCAGTTTAGGTCGTGTAGGACAGGGAGGCCCGTTCGTATTGTGCCAGCTGTGGGCGGCATCTTCCGGTGGCGATGTATGTACTGTCTGTCTGTACAGCCTCCGTAATACTCGCTGACAGACGTCTGCCTTTTTAGATGATTGTTTGGTCTGTGATTTCGCATAGAAGGAACAGTCGAGTACAAGATGGCCGACATCTTCCAGTTGGAGGGGATGTGCTTTGCAGTGTGGCGTGGGGAGGATCTTACTTCATTGGGAGTGCGACAAGGTAGCAGCCTTAGCGGTTTCTCATTTTGATTACGGTAGCGGGCAGTTGCCGTTGAAACGACGGAGGTGAGCAAAGATTAGGGTGTAGCGTGTGGTGACGAAATATATCCACAGAAGTTCACTGAGAGACTTCGGTTTAGAAGCTTTGCTTCCGGTTAGCAGTGCTCAGAAAATGGCACCAGATATTCACGTTTTAGTGAAAGACAAACTAAATAGTATTCATTGACATGCTTGTTTCTGTGTTTAACGAGTGAATCTGATATTCACGGAAAACATGTTGATGTCAATTTAAATTTCGTCCGAAAACAAGGTTCATCGTAAGGGTATATCAATCTTAACAAATATAATCTTTTGTGGTTAACGTCTGTGCCTCATCAGTTAACTGATAAGAAATGACATTGAAATTAGATTTACACTTGTAAGTTGGATTTCAATGTCATTACACCTTTAGGAGACAAATTTGACACGGAAGGCGTTAATTAGCCACCGTGAAGCGCTACATCTCCGCAGAACTATTAGCAGCCCTAGAGCAGACAGCAGTGTCTGCTGTCGAGCTGCCTTGTCCGTCCTCTGCCCGCCTCCCCTCCCCTGCCAGCCAGTCACCCACCATTACTCGCCATGAGCCGACCGCTTGTTCACTGATGATGCCTAAAGCCGTCGGCACACGGACCGTGCTGTCGAACGTTCACGTTGAGCGTGCCAAGTTCAACGTGCTGCTGAACGCTCAGGAACGATGCGACTTGTGCATGCGGTGCGTGGGCCCCAACGTGGTATACGTCATCGCAACGCACTCCGGCGGCAGTTGAGGGATGTTTCTAGTTCGTAAATCAGATTGTTTACTCAACGGGCGCGCGTAAAATTCCCACTTTAGCTCTATTAAAACGCACATTTCCTCCATCGTCCACGAAAAGGAAAGTACCATGTCCAGTCAATAAAGACGTCGGTACACGGATCGTGATGTTGAACGTTAACATTGAGCGTGCTGAGTTCAACGTGCTGCTGAACGCTCAGGAACGATGCGACTCGTGCATACGCTACGTGGGCCCCAACGTGGTATACGCGATGGCAACGCACTCCAGCGGCAGTTGAGGGATGTTTCTAGTTCGTAAATCACACTATTTTCTCAACAGGCGCGCGTAAAATTCTCACGCTAGCTCTATTAAAATGCACATTTCCTCCATCGTCCATGAAAAGGAAAGTACCATGTCCAATCAATAAGGACACAGGCTTATAAAAGTTCCATTACAAACAGTGCATTACAAATTTGGAATACTTCTCTGCATAAGATAAACATTATTTCAGCATTCCCCCATTTTACTAAAACCCCAAGGTCAGTCTTACTTGATCACTGTTCCTACACAGTAGCAGAATCTTTCCAACATGTGAATTACGAAGCGTAAAAGAAAAAGGAGCAAAATATCTTTATACAAGTAGCGCAAGCTGTCCTGTAGATTAAGCCAATCGGACGAAGTCACCCCTCAAAGAGAGGTGAACTTATATTTACATAACGTCAAATATTATAGTATATGCTTATATTAAACTAATAATAAAGTATCAGAACCTAATAAAAACGCGAATGTTAGGGGAAAAAAATTGGGAGGGTGAAGACGCGAACCACTGCCCCAATAAATAACTCTTCCTACGACAGTGACGCTACTCATTACGCCGCACACACACACACACACACACACACACACACACACACACACACACATCGCTGTTTAGTCCCCCTTAAACATCCCAACAACCACCACCACCACCACCACCACACACACACACTCACACACACACACACACACACACACACACACACTCTCTTCGTAATCATATTATGTTACCCCTTGCTGACAACCTTAATCGTAGATATGTTACTAATTGAAATTTAATTATAACAAATTGTACCAAGAGCAATGCGTTTTGGGTGGATCTTCAGTGTGTCGCTGAAGTAGCCTACTCCTTCAAGTAGCCTACTCTCATAATACGCAAGTTACAATAATTCTTTTGTCACAAATATGATGTTTCTCATTATTTTATTGGAACGAGTCACACAGTTAACAAAGGTTTTCCAGTGATTCTCAATTTGCTGGTGCTCATAAACGGCATATATACATATAGGCTTGAAATGAATGCCAATTTGGCGCATAACAACTCTGTACTGAAGGGAGACGGCGTGCGTGTGACATAGGTGGCGTTGTGCCATCTCATTGGTCAACGCTCAGACGCACGCTCTGAGTATCTGACATGCCAGATATTGCTCTGCACATTCGGAGAGACTCCCGAACGTGCTATTCTACGCTATGACGTCAGAAACTCGGCACGCTCAACGCTCAACGCTCGGAAGCACGGTCCGTGTGCCGACGGCGTAAGCGTGAGCCAGCTCGCACGAGCTGGTCGGTAACGATCTCCTGCTGTAGATGTGCTCCTCGAACCTTCTCGAGAAACTGAGATTAAAAATTTGACGAGCACGTTGAAAACTTTGCAAGAGCGAAGGCCACCACGGTCTCGTCATTATTTTTTATCCAAACCATATCTATCGCGACAATGATGAATGAAGTTTTGGTTGACGAAGGCCGAGCAATGTCCATGAGGAAGCTCGTACTACGGTTTGTCAGCCTTATATTGTACACTTTTATCCCTATGTCAGTCCATTGCCTGAACAGACTGGAGAACGCTTGCGACCAGAGAGAGTCACGTGAAAACTGCATTACTATCCGTTTCCTGGTGCTACATCTTTTGGCATTTCCGATATTCATACAGTATTGAAATTCACATCGTCTCCGTGAAATTTTTTTCAGAACTGCCATTCTCTTGAAATGTAAATAAAGTGTGTTTTCCGCTATCATTATTAAAAATAAAATGCGCGAGTCGATAAGAGCCATTACGGGAATTTGCTTCGTGCAAGTCTGTACTACATTTCTCTTGCTGTTATAGTTGATGCCATCCCAAATGCTGTCCGTCCACCAATAACCACGAAGAACCTACGTGTACTGACTTAAGTGCGATGAATGAATGAATCGATAAATAAATATTCATTTCGTCAAGATTCCTTATTCTTCCTCGATGAAGAAGTTCGAACCCAGTGCGGTCACACTTCCAGTCTAGGGCGTCGGCCTCGCTACTACACCGCTGTACCTCTCGTTTGGTGTGTAGCAGGCTCGCAAAACTTTGAACCTCGATCTCTCGAAAACGCTTCGGTAGTACATCGTAATTGAGCAGCATCTTGCACTTCTACCTATGCACGTATGCACTGCAGTCGTGCGAAAGATGAGCAAAATTTGCTTATATATATATATATATATATATATATATATATATATATATATATATATATATATATATATATATACTCCTGGAAATTGAAATAAGAACACCGTGAATTCATTGTCCCAGGAAGGGGAAACTTTATTGACACATTCCTGGGGTCAGATACATCACATGATCACACTGACAGAACCACAGGCACATAGACACAGGCAACAGAGCATGCACAATGTCGGCACTAGTACAGTGTATATCCACCTTTCGCAGCAATGCAGGCTGCTATTCTCGCATGGAGACGATCGTAGAGATGCTGGATGTAGTCCTGTGGAACGGCTTGCCATGCCATTTCCACCTGGCGCCTCAGTTGGACCAGCGTTCGTGCTGGACGTGCAGACCGCGTGAGACGACGCTTCATCCAGTCCCAAACATGCTCAATGGGGGACAGATCCGGAGATCTTGCTGGCCATGGTAGTTGACTTAACCTTCCAGAGCACGTTGGGTGGCACGGGATACATGCGGACGTGCATTGTCCTGTTGGAACAGCAAGTTCCCTTGCCGGTCTAGGAATGGTAGAACGATGGGTTCGCAGACGGTTTGGATGTACCGTGCACTATTCAGTGTCCCCTCGACGATCACCAGTGGTGTACGGCCAGTGTAGGAGATCGCTCCCCACACCATGATGCCGGGTGTTGGCCCTGTGTGCCTCGGTCGTATGCAGTCCTGATTGTGGCGCTCACCTGCACGGCGCCAAACACGCATACGACCATCATTGGCGCCAAGGCAGAAGCGACTCTCATCGCTGAAGACGACACGTCTCCATTCGTCCCTCCATTCACGCCTGTCGCGACACCACTGGAGGCGGGCTGCACGATGTTGGGGCGTGAGCGGAAGACGGCCTAACGGTATGCGGGACCGTAGCCCAGCTTCATGGAGACGGTTGCGAGTGGTCCTCGCCGATACCCCAGGAGCAACAGTGTCCCTAATTTGCTGGGAAGTGGCGGTGCGGTCCCCTACGGCACTGCGTAGGATCCTACGGTCTTGGCGTGCATCCGTGCGTCGCTGCGGTCCGGTCCCAGGTCGACGGGCACGTGCACCTTCCGCCGACCACTGACGACAACATCGATGTACTGTGGAGACCTCACGCCCCACGTGTTGAGCAATTCGGCAGTACGTCCACCCGGCCTCCCGCATGCCCACTATACGCCCTCGCTCAAAGTCCGTCAACTGCACATACGGTTCACGTCCACGCTGTCGCGCCATGCTACCAGTGTTAAAGACTGCGATGGAGCTCCGTATGCCACGGCAAACTGGCTGACACTGACGGCGGCGGTGCACAAATGCTGCGCAGCTAGCGCCATTCGACGGCCAACACCGCGGTTCCTGGTGTGTCCGCTGTGCCGTGCGTGTGATCATTGCTTGTACAGCCCTCTCGCAGTGTCCGGAGCAAGTATGGTGGGTCTGACACACCGGTTTCAATGTGTTCTTTTTTCCATTTCCAGGAGTATATATATATATATATATATATATATATATATATATATATATATATATATGCTTGCCTTGCAAGTAGAGGCCTTACTTCCGTTAGGCTGGACTCAAGTATTGACACAAGGCTACGATGGTTCACTGTTCTCGGAAAGGATGGCAGTCTTTCGCTACGCAATTGCGCTACGAAGGAAGCCGCCACAAGATTGTTCCCCTGTAACGCATATTCACGGCTCCTGGGTAGATCAAAAACGAAAATAAATTGAGTAGCGTAGAAAAATTTATTCTATTGGTTGGAGACTGCTTATCCATCGCCTTTCCACTTCTGTCAGGTGGTGGTTGTTGTTGTTGTTGTGGTCTTCAGTCCTGAGACTGGTTTGATGCAGCTCTCCATGCTACTCTATCCTGTGCAAGCTTCTTCATCTCCCAGTGACTACTGCAACCTACATCCTTCTGAATCTGCTTATTGTATTCATCTCTTGGTCTCCCTCTATGATTTTTACCCTCCACGCTGCCCTCCAATACTAAATTGGTGATCCCTTGATGCCTCAGAACATGTCCTACCAACCGATCCCTTCTCCTAGTCAGGTTGTGCCACAAGCTCCCCTTCTCCGCAATCCTATTCATTACCTCCTCAATAGTTACGTGATCTACCCATCTAATCTTCAGCATCCTTCTGTAGCACCACATTTCAAAAGCTTCTATTCTCTTCTTGTCCTAACTATTTATCGTCCATGTTTCAATTCCATACATGGCTACACTCCATACAAATACTCTCAGAAACGACTTCCTGACACTTAAATCAATACTCGATGTTAACAAATTTCTCTTCTTCAGAAACGCTTTCCTTGCCATTGCCAGTCTACATTTTATATCCTCTCTACGTCGACCATCATCAGTTATTTTGCTCCCTAAATAGCAAAACTCCTTTACTACTTTAAGTGTCTCATTTCCTAATCTAATTCCCTCAGCGTCACCCGACCTAATTCGACTACATTCCATTATCCTCGTTTTGCTTTTGTTGATGTTCATCTTATATCCCCCTTTCAAGACACTATCCATTCCGTTCAACTGCTCTTCCAAGTCCTCTACTGTCTCTGACAGAATTACAATGTCATAGGCAAACTTCAAAGTTTTTATTTCTTCTCCATGGATTTTAATACCTCCTCCGAACTTTTCTTTTGTTTCCTTCACTGCTTGCTCAATATACAGATTGAATAACATTGGCGGAATGCTGCAAACCTGTCTCACTCCCTTCCCAACCACTGCATCCCTTTCGTGTCCCTCGACTCTTATAACTGCCATCTGGTTTCTGTACAAATTGTAAATAGCCTATCGCTCCCTGTATTTTACCCCTGCCACCTTCAGAATTTGAAAGAGAGTATTCCAGTCAACATTGTCAAAAGCTTTCTCTAAGTCTACAAATGCTAGAAACGTAGGTTTGCTTTTCCTTAATCTAGCTTCTAAGATAAGTCGTAGGGTCAGTATTGCCTCACGTGTTCCAATATTTCTACGGAATCCAAACTGATCTTCCCCAAGGTCGGCTTCTACTAGTTTTTCCATTCGTCTGTAAAGAATTCGCGTTAGTATTTTGCAGCCGTGATTTATTAAACTGATAGTTCGGTAATTTTCACATCTGTCAACACCTGCTTTCTTTGGGATTGGAATTATTATATTCTTCTTGAAGTCTGAGGTTATTTCGCCTGTCTCGTACATTTTGCCCACCAGATGGTAGAGTTTTGTCAGGACTGGCTCTCCCAGGGCTGTCAGTAGTTCTGATGGAATGTTGTCTTCTCCCAGGGCCTTGTTTCGACTCAGGTCTTTCAGTGCTCTGTCAAACTCTTCAGGCAGTATCATGTCTCCCATTTCATCTTCATCTACATCCTCTTCCATTTCCATAATATTGCCCTGAAGTACATCCCCCTTGTATAGACCCTCTATATACTCCTTCCACCTTTCTGCTTTCCCTTCTTTGCTTAGAACTGGGTTTGCATCTGAGCTCTTGATATTCATACAAGTGGTTCTCTTTTCTCCAAAGGTCTCTTTAATTTTCCTGTAGGCAGTATCTATCTTACCCCTGGTGAGACAAGTCTCTACATCCTTACATTTGTCCTCTAGCCATCCCTGCTTAGCCATTTTGCACTTCCTGTTGATCTCATTTTTGAGACGTTTGTATTCCTTTTTGCCTACTTCATTTACTGCATTTTTATATTTTCTCCTTTCATCAATTAAGTTCAGTATTTCTTCTGTTACCCAAGGCTTTCTAGCAGCCCTCGTCTTTTTACCTACTTGGTCCTCTGCTGCCTTCACTACTTCATCCCTCAAAGCTACCCATTCTTCTTCTACTGTATTTCTTACCCCCATTCCTGCCAATTGTTCCCTTATGCTCTCCTTGATACTCTGTACAACCTTTGGTTCTTTCAGTTTATCCAGGTCCCATCTCCTTAAATTCCCACCTTTTTGCAGTTTCTTCAGTTTTAATTACAGTTCATAACCAATAGATTGTGGTCAGAGTCCACATCTGCCCCTGGAAATGTCTTACAATTTAAAACCTGGTTCCCAAATCTCTGTCTTACCATTATATAATCTATCAGATACCTTTTAGTATCTCCAGGGTTCTTACATGTATACAACCTTCTTTTATGATTCTTGAACCAAGTGTTAGTCAGGTGGTTAGTTGTCACTAATTAGCCATGTGCAACACGCGACGTCTGGGTTTTAGTCATCTAATCGCTAATCTCTGGCAGGATCTATGGGGTGGAAATGAAGGATGAGGAGAGGCTTTATTAGTTTCACTAATATTATTATTCGTGCAGTGGATATTTGAATGTGGAATATGGCTAAAAGCTGGAAGTTGCTCCTGAGATGGTGTGCGTAACGTGTTTAAAATGAATAATCAATTCCCTGGCATGCGAGCTACGCTGTCGGACATAATCAACTGTGGGTCAACGTAACAATTAACTCTATTGGTTGGAGTCTCGGTGATGAGCAAATTGACGTTGAAGTAGTTAAATGTTGATGAGACTTCAGTCTTGTACAAAAAGTAGCACTTCAATTTACTCTGAATAGCCAAAGAAACCGGCACACCTGCCTAATATCGTGTAGAGCCTCCGTGAGCACGCATAACTGCCGCAGCACGACGTGGCATGGATTCGACTGAAGTAGTGCTGGAGGGAACTGACACCATGAATCCTGCAGGGCTGTCCATAAATCTGTAAGAGTACGACGTGGTGGAGATGTCTTCTGAACAGCACGTTGCAAGGTATACCAGATACACTCAATAATGTTCGTGTCTGGGGTGTTTGGTGTCGAGCGGAAGTGTTTAAGCTCAGAAGAGTGTTTGTGAAGCCACTCTGTAGCAATTCTGGACGTGTGGGGTGTCGCATTATCCTGCTGGAATTCCCCAAGTTCGTCGGAATGCACAATGAACATGAATGGTTGCAGGTGACCATATAGGATGCTTACGTACGTGTCACTTATCAGAGTCGTATCTAGACGTATCAGGGATCCCATATCACTCAAACTGCACACGCCCCACACCATTACAGAGCCTCCACCAGCTTCAACAGTTCCCTGCTGACATGCAGGGTCCATGGATTCATCACGTTATCTCCATACCTGTACACGTCCATCTGGCCGCAGCGATGTTTCGAGATTTGATGTTTTGCCGGATTCCTGATATTCACGGTACACTCGTGAAATGGTCGTACTGGAAAATCCCCACTTCCTCGCTACCTCGGAGATGCTGTGTCCCATCGCTCGTGCGCCGATTATAACACCACGTTCAAACTCACTTAAATCTTGATGATCTGCAATAGTAGCAGCAGTAACCGATCTAACAACTGCACCAGACACTTGTTGTCTTATATAGGCGTTGCCGACCGTAGCGCCGTATATGCCTGTTTACATATATTTGGCATGCTCATACCGGTTTCTTTGGCGCTTCTGTGTAAATATAGAGAAACTTAAAATTGTGCACTTCACGAGACGCAGGAATGTGGACATTAATGGATAGCGATAGGAGCCAATGAACCACGGAGTCATTGGATTGTTGCTCTGTCCGCCACAGTATTCGATGCGGACCAACATTATCTCCCACGAGAGCAGGTGTGCACGAACTGCTGCTGTGAAATGTCGCACATATGATGCCAATACTTCATTTCTATGTCCCTATACCCTAATGGTACTTTTCCGACGACCTTTGGAAATGTGAAATAACCCACACTCATCAGCTATGCCTCCCCATTTCTTATCTTACGGTACTTCCGTCAACGCTCCGGGAAGGTACTTTGTGGCTCGTACTGCCTAGGTCGTGGTCTTCTGCTTGAAAGTGTCTCAGGATTCCATCCTTTAAGAAATCCAGATGGCCTATTTGCATTGTACAGGCAGTTAAGCCACCTTTATATTCCGTTTAGCTAAATCCGATCACTGTTGTAATACGAGAACAGCAGCTTGAAACTCTTCGTCGTTAACGTTTAGGCCTGCCGAAAGCACTGTCCTAGGATTACTGTTTGTGGTTGACGCCCATAGCTTTCTTTCCCGATCAGCATCACCCAGTCATTGGTCAAGTTGATGGCAGCATTCCGCTACGGTTGGAGGCGACGTTACGTTTGCTCCACATATCGCCACAATTTCACGGTGAATCTGTGTGCGGTTTAGACACTTTTCCCACAGGAATCGTGCTGTCCATCTTACTTCAAATGTGGAGGAAGTTTCCAAATGTTGCCCCATTTCACTCGCACGCTGTGGTGCACCTGTTATCCGTAGCGCAGCAGAACCGTCTCTGCAGAAAACCAGGAACAAGTACTCTCATATGAGGATGCGACGCGCACTGTTGCGCAATAGTTTTAGCGTGATGCGACATGTGTAGCTTGCTTTCTAATGTCCTTATTTATGTTTCAACTAGGCGCTCGTGCCTGTTTCAAGGCAACTAAACAAGATGTAGTTGTTTACCAGCAGGAGGTGGACAGCGTCAGACTACGGTACGACCAGCCAATCAAACATTTTTCCTATAGGTCACGTGATGTCTCTTATGGCCGCCACAAGTGGCAGTGTGAGGCCTGACCAGCTCTCATGTACCGGCTCTCCCGAATAAGGGACGTCTAGCGTTTGTGCGGGTCGAGGGTTTCCAGTTACCACACTTTTACCACTGCCTCACGAATCCTGCTGTTTCCAGTTGTTTGCTGGGGAATAGCCATTAAGGCTGCCAAATTCGCATATCACCTGAGCGAGCGCTTCCGCACACTATTTTAGAGTAAATTACAGAAGCCGCGTTACGCGATCTGCAGTAAAGGAATTCTTTCGGCCTACCTCTTCTGAACCCGTAAACCAGTGTTACGCTATAAAACTAACCAAGAGTCGAGTATCCGCTAACGAAGGAATTGCCTACGCAGCTATCATGCGTCAGAGACTCAGATTTTCGTCATTTTTTAAACGCTTTACCATTTGAAACTAGAAGTCCTCCTGTGCTGTACTGGACACATTAAGTGATTCTGTAGATGAACGTGCGTTACTTAGATGAAAAGGTAATTAATTATTAATCAAATTAAGAGTGAGATAAATTTGGATTCTGAGAAATTCTTTGAAACAGATGCACATTGTTTCGGAGTTTTTAAAAGAAGGAGGATACCCAAGTGACCGGTAGGAACCGTAAGGTGTCTGACTGACGAAACGACATTTTGCAAGCACGTTAAATGAAAAAAATTCTCATAAATAAAGAACTCAGACACGTGTGTAACTTAACGGCAGAATTGTTTGGTACATATACAACGCACATGGCTACTAGACGCAAATAGAAGGCTGATCGTGAGATGTGTATAGGGACAAAATATGTCTCTAAATGCAACACTCTGGGCTGATGCCTAGGACCCTGGTCAACAGAAAGACGGGATCACAATAAGGAGATAGAGATAGGTAACGGCAAGGTTGAATTTACCACACGTTGGTGAGGCACAAAGCGCTGAATGTTATCGTTACTGCCGTATCTAGTAAAATCGTGGACACTGAGCTGCGTTTACTAGTAGGCTGAAGACTTTTGTAGTGTGAATGTACCGCCATATTCAAGAGGGGGTCATGTGTGGGTCACGTGATTCATAAGCCACTTCAGGGCGTTTATAAAAGTCTTGAAGTCATAACTACCATCGAATACATGGAAACAGAGTATCTACCGAAACGAGGAGAGAAACGAAAGAAGGCCATGTGCACACATAACGCACTATGCCATCCACGAAGGTAGTAACCATGGGAAAGTACTGAAGAGAGAACTGATCGCCAAAGCGAGTGGCGGAAGGTGGCCACTGTTCCACGTAGTATGGGAGTCAACTGTAAACGTGGAAAGGTGTAGCCTGTAGAAGCAAAGACTGTCGCTCCGCAAGAAAAATTATGTAATTTGCAGTTCCTTAAAGGAAAATGTGCTCATAGCGGCTCGGATCTCCTCGTTTTATGTAATGTATTCAGGCTTGCAGCTAGTTCCCACTAGGCTCTATCAGCCTCTCCAGATCGTTGAACACGCACCGCTCCTTTATTTTCACATCCGTTCACTCTCCCCCTCTGCTAACGGCTCATCACTTCCCCTCACCCCCTCCTGACACAAACTGAATACCTCCGTGTAATCTAAACATTCGACAAACTCGACTCCAAAAATGCCCTGTAGTCTCCAATCCTGGTATGATGGCGCGTCTCTACCACAAAATCCCAACAATCCTACACCCGCACAACTTGCACATCCTATGCTTACACATTTTTAACAGACTGCCCCTCGTAGGCAATGAATCCTGTCTACGAAACATAAACCACTCCCTTACCTTCCCTACACCCTTCCGACCATCTGCTACACTTTCCTCCTCATTGCCATGACCTGGTCTGCATCCTAGATACATATATCCCGAATCCCACGTCTGCCTGTCACCCATACTCGGACATTGCAGCTTTTCCACTGATAAGCCACACCTTTCGCCACCAGAACCACTCCCCCTGGAATCTCTCATATTATGCTCTACAGGTATAGGTCCCTCCATTTTTAATGCAGTGAAGGGCATCATCAGTTTTATTTTAAATATCATCAATGCGTACTGATAATTTTAATACTTTGGAAACGTTGTAAATATGTGGTCTTTATTGTCATTTTGAAAATATTTGTATTACGAGGGAATGCAGAAAAGTACTGCCTCCGAGATTTTTACTTGAAAACTCTTCAAGCTTCTTGAATAAAACAAACGCTATTAACATTCTACGACTTTATCCTTCATGTCTACATATTTGCAGTCCTTTGCCACTAGAGGGCTTCGAATTCTAGCTTATAACATTGCAGTGTGTAACGTAACTAGGTCGGTGCTTGGAAAACAGCGTGCTGTAATCTAGTTTCGAATCCTAAAAGTTCGTCTACTCACGGAGCAATCTCTTTTTCAACATGACAACTCCACATAATCCACGACTTCTAAGACATTTCAACAATCCGCCACCTTGGGTTCACTGTTATCGTTCATCCTCCATATAGTCCCCGGGACCCATCCGATTTTCATCTGTTTCCAGAACTTAAACAACTTTCACGACTTCACTTTGAAAATGATGAAGCAATGCGAGGAGAGGTAAAGCTACATCTTCTTCAACAAAGTCAAACATTCTTCAGTGACGGTATCTCGTTTGGGAGAATTATGTTCGTCGCCAGGATGGCTATGTTGAGAAATAAACATGTAGACA
Organism: Schistocerca piceifrons; assembly: GCF_021461385.2. Classification (NCBI taxonomy): domain Eukaryota; kingdom Metazoa; phylum Arthropoda; class Insecta; order Orthoptera; family Acrididae; genus Schistocerca; species Schistocerca piceifrons. Next base: position 570,080,326 of record NC_060143.1, read on the forward strand.
TGAAGAATAAAAAGGTAGAATGTTAATAACTTTTGTTTTATTCAAGAAGCTTGAAGACTTTTCACATAAAAAATTCGGAGGCATTGCTATTCAGCAGGGCTTCGTAATATAAATGCTCATGGATGAAGAGCGGAATTTTGTACCATAGGAGACCCATATACTCGCCCGACAGAGGTGTCGGGGTGGAAAGTAGACTAACTCGCACAGTAGAAGTTTCCGCCATTCCCAAGTATGCTGATATCAGAAGCCCAAAAGGCACCTGCTGCCCTCATTACAAAGCACGTACTTCAGTTTTTCAAGCTGTTCACTGTGGTGAGAAATTACTGTGATATCAGTGATAGGAGTCACGACAGTTGGTGTGCGGCGGTGTGCCATCTGTCACTGTAGCTGGTGTGACCCCATGCTGCGCCGCAGCTGCCGCTGTGATAACAGCGGCCGGCTAGCGCGCTCTGAGGACGGCCTCCGGTCCTGACTGGAGTATCTGCATCTACTGCTCGCAGGATGGGAGAGCGCCAGAGAGCCGCTAGCGACCGCCAGGCGTCTCGTCTGGTTTCGTAACACACCCCACGCCACAATTATATAAAAATCATGCGATCGCTGCGTAACCGGCGGAAACCTCTACTTCTCTCTACTTGTTTGAGTTTTCGGTTCATTTACAGGTTCTGAGAGCCTCCCTGTCACGGCACGAGTTTTCCAACAAGCTTTGTCCGTAACTTCTGCCCCTACCACTCGTTTTACTCCACTTCTTTTACGGTCACGAGTTACTCTACAGAACTGGCCGAGTCCTCCAGCTCTTAACGTCCTGTACAGTACCATTTACTGCAGCATACGTAAATGCCCTGTAATGATTGCCTGCTTACATTTCTCGATTAAGGATGCCTGGAACGTTTAGCACACGGTTCATTAAACTGTGCCTCGTTTTGTTTTGTACATCCACGAGACTTATTTCCAAATCCAAACTATCACCTCACCGCCTTGCATATGAACTGTCAAATTAATTTTAACAATGTTAGGAACAGGATACATTGCTACGTATAGATGACACATTGATTTACAGACAGGCACAAAGAAATGACTGACTACGTAATTACGTAGCTGGCCGAAATCTAAATGTGTAACAGTCGTATCGTTCTCTCTGTCTCCAACTCAATGCGTCGTATATACGGTGCGTAGCAATCTATACAATATAATACCGTTGATATTCCAACCTGGAGTATCCATTGCTTGAAATTAATTTTTAATATTTTCCCACAATATCACTCGTCGAACACTTGCGTATTTCCTATTTTCTCACATCATTCGTCAAGTACCTCCATACTCCTTTTTATCTCGATTTAGTATTTTAATTTGAGTTCATCAGGCTCTGCGAGACCATTTGAGCCAAACGTACTTGGTCGTGGATAGTCTCCACATTCTCAGCAAAAATTGTTAAGGACTTTGAAAATCAGAAAAGAAGATTACAAACATTAAAAAGAAGAAGCTTAGACACATTAGGCATCATGTCTCAGGGAACTATAGCGAGCGTATTGTAAATTTATTTATTATACAGGGTGATTCAAAAAGAATACCACAACTTTAAAAATGTGTGTTTAATGAAAGAAACATAATATAACCTTCTGTTATACATCATTACAAACAGCATTTAAAAAGGTTTTTTTTCACTCAAAAACAAGTTCAGAGATGTTCAATATGGCCCCCTCCAGACACACGAGCAATATCAACCCGACACTCCAACTCGTTCCACACTCTCTGTAGCATATCAGGCGTAACAGTTTGGATAGCTGCTGTTATTTCTCGTTTCAAATCATCTATGGTGGCTGGGAGAGGTGGCCGAAACACCATATCCTTAACACACCCCCATAAGAAAAAATCGCAGTGAGTAAGATCAGGGCTTCTTGGAGGCCAGTGATGAAGTGCTCTGTCACGGGCTGCCTGGCGGCCGATCCATCGCCTCGGGTAGTTGACGTTGAGGTAGTTATGGACAGATAAGTGCCAATGTGGTGGCGCTCCATCCTGCTGAAATATGAATTGTTGTGCTTCTTGTTCGAGCTGAGGGAACAGCCAATTCTCTAACATCTCCAGATACTGTAGTCCAGTTACAGTAGCATCTTCGAAGAAAAAGGGACCAAAAACTTTATTGGCTGCAATGGCACAGAAAACGTTCACCTTAGGCGAGTCACGTTCATACTGAGTTGTTTCCCTCGGATTCTCAGTGCCCCATATACAGACATTGTGACGGTTGACTTTCCCGTTAGTGTGGAAAGTTGCTTCATCACTAAACACAATCTTTGAAACGAAAGATTCATCTGCTTCCATTTGAGCAAGGATAAAATCACAGAAATCTATTCTTTTAATCTTATCAGCTGCAGACGATAAGGTTTCATAACTAACCTTTTTCTTAGGACTCTCCATACAGTTGATTGTGGAATTTGCAGCTCTCTGCTAGCTCTGCGAGTCGATTTTCCTGGGCTGCGAACAAATGCTTGCTGGATGCGTGCTACATTTTCATCACTCGTTCTCGGCCGTCCAGAACTTTTCCCTTTGCACAAACACCCATTCTCTGTAAACTGTTTATACCAACGTTTAATACACCACCTATCAGGAGGTTTAACACCATACTTCGTTCGAAATGCACGCTAAACAACTGTCGTCGATTCACTTCTGCCGTACTCAATAACACAAAAAGCTTTCTGTTGAGCGGTCGCCATCTTAGCATCAACTGACGCTGACGCCTAGTCAACAGCGCCTCAAGCGAACAAATGTACAACTAAATGAAACTTTATAGCTCCCTTAATTCGCCGACAGATAGTGCTTAGCTCTGCCTTTTGTCGTTGCAGAGTTTTAAATTCCTAAAGTTGTGGTATTCTTTTTGAATCACCCTGTATATTTGAACGTCATTTCACTTAAATGGTATCATCACCGGTTTCTTCCTATTACCTACTCATCAACAGGCGATATTATCAAAAAGAAAGAAGTAATGAAAGAGAACCCAATCGCATTTGGATAACAGCAGTATGATGTAAAGTGGTTTCATACTAGCTGTTTGATGTGCATTTGTTCGTAGTTTCTTACTTGCGGATCGCGTTTGCAGGTGGATTTCGTCCATTCGTCTTTTAGAGTACGTCTACGTTATTTACACCAGTAGCTGAGTAATTTTTACTTCTGTTCACTCCAAGAAAGCTCTCTATCATAATTTTATATTGTGTATATTAATAATATTATATTCGCGATTTAAGGGCTCCCAACTTCACACTACCACATAATTAACTGTAACCTTCAGTTCCACCAATCACAGTGCGGATATGTTTACACTGTAAGCACTTCTGCGATCTGTTCAGTTGACGTTCTGCTGTGCACTATATTCAAGTACGTAAGTTAGTCTCATTCATAAGTTACTTTCCTAGTATTCTACTATTAACCTCTTTCTTTCTTTTTTAATACATCATCTGATGATGACTTCGTAATAGCTCGTGACAGGCAATGATACCATTTTGCTGGCCGGACACTGAAAAATAATATATTTTTTTAATTACGTCCCCGTTGCCACTTTAATTTTTTGATGGAAGAGAACTAGAATTCGGAGACGAACATCGACCTGGATGAAATTTACAAAAATACTGCTCTTTTCAGGGTCGAAAATATTCTTTGTGGGTTCTGGGACTTGCCACAAAATATATCACAGGATATACAACAGTGTATGTATACAAAGTAGACAATCAAAACACAGCTAAAGAAAAATGAAAACAAGAGAGAACACCAAAGAACCCCACAGACACTACAGCACACACAGAAACACAAAACAGTAACATTCATAACATGACAAACAGAAAAAATGTTACATTTTAACTTACAAACACAAAGCAAGATACAACATAGCAAATATATGAAAGAAACTGGGATTACACATTTATTACAGAACAAGAAATACACGCCAGTCACATTTGCAAACAACAGGCGAATCAGATAAATACCAAGGAGCAGGTATATACCAGCTGGAGCGCCAAGAATGTAAATCAGTATATCTAGGGGTGAGACGTAAGAACTTCAAAACTAGATATAAACAACATATAAGAAGTCGGAAATATGAAAATAGCCATTTCACCTTCGCCCAACACCTAATAAAACATGGACATGACCGTAAAGTGGAACATGACATGATGTATATCAGAGTGAATAATCACACCAAAAACTCCTAACATTGCAAGAAGACTTTCACATACAAGGAGCCACTGCAATGAAAAAGAAAATACTCAAGGGCCAAATCCATATAAGTAATAACTCTCTGATTATATTAGCCCAAAAACAATAACAAACAGAGATCCGAAACATACCCAGAATAAATAATTTCACACACACACAAACACACAAATATCCATTTTTTAAAAGTCACAAAGAACGACACATTTACACACACACACACACACACAAATATCCATTACAAAAAAGAATCACACTTTCACAAAGAACGAGACGTATTCAGACACACACACACACACACACACGTATCAAATCACATACAAGACATAAACTAAAGACGACAGATAAACGCACAGCGACAGTTGGCAACAATGCAGACCGAAAACGTACACATGTTGACCAAAAAGATGTAAAGTGCAAGTGATGTATGCGATGTGTTGGATCAAATGTGCGTGAAAGAGCGCCAGAAATTGGCCAACTGGAGCATGGAGACTAATGAACACATATCCAGGACCACACAACGCTGGAAATCGTAACACCAAACGATAATATCACATCACGAAATTTGTGCTACAAAACTTAACTCTTACCTAAAATAACAAGAGAAAAATATGACAAAATGTAAGACAGTAACATATTGTAACTAGCACATAATATATTTATTATACGTATAAAAAGAAACATGTATTATAGGCCACTGAAGATGCTTCACAAATAAAAGAAGCGAAACGCGTATGGCAATAAAGAAACCATCTACAATTAGTTGCATAGACGGAACATATCTCCACGAAAAGTAAACAAGAATTTACGTTTCAGTGTCAGGGACACCGAAGGTTATTCTTATAATAATGATAGCAGTGTTCACTATCGCCCATTTCTATGACGTCAAGATTTTCTGATCGAAAGCAAGACTTACAACATGGTCAACTCTGCTTTTTGCACATGTCTTCGCCACCGAATATACGAGGCCTGCCCGCACAAGGCTGTTTGTAGCCTTATGTAGTTTTATTATCGCCTAAGCGTCCAACTAGTGGATTCTGTTCCACTCAGTAGGTGGTGAGATCTGAACAATTTTTCGTCATAGCTGCAGCTGTGGCGATCTCTACGCACTCCTCACAGTTTGAACGTCGCATGAATCTTCACCTGTTATAAAGGAATGATAACTAAATCTCACTTCAGCTTCACTTTACAATACATTCCATCAAATTAAATTTTTTTTGGTAGAATTAACGTTCAGAAGGAGACAATTGCAACGTGGCAATTAACTCTAACTAATGAAAAGTGTGAGTTCATCCACGTTACAACTAAAAGAAATCCGTTGAATTTCGGTTACACGATAAATAACCACACAAATCTAAAGACTGTCAATTCAGTTAAATACCTAGGAATTACAACTGCAAACACCTTAAACTGGAAGCATCACATGGATAATGTTGTGAGGAAGGCGATCCGAAGACTGTGTTAAGTTGGCAAACACGTAGAAGATGGAACACGTGTGTTACAGAGATTGCCTACATTACGCTTGTCGGTTCTCCGTTGGAATTTTGTTGCGCGGTATGGTATGTGGGATTGATGGAGAAGTCAAAAGAAAGGCAGCTCGTTTTGAATTATCACGAAATAGCGGAAAAGGTGTCACGTATATGATAAGCGATCTTTTCACGAAATTTCGATCATCTTTCTGCTCTGAATGCGTAAATATTTTATTGATGCCAACGTGCGTAGGGAGAAATGATCATTGTAATAAAGTAAGTGAAATCAGAGCTCGTACGGAGAGAGTTAAGTATACATTTTTTCCACGTGCTGTTCAGGAGTGAAACAGTAGAGAAATAATCTGAAGTTCGTTCGATGAAGTCTCTGTCAAGGACTTAAGTGGAAACTGCAGACTAGTCGTGTACACGTGGATCTATATATCTGTATGTCAGGTATCACAGGATGTTTCTCTTCTCTGACTGTTCCGTATTACGTCCTGCACTTACTATTGGGAGCTGTGATGACATAAGTTGATTACTTAACGACACCGCAATTACTGAGAGTCATATTAACGAGTTCTTCCGTCACTTCTAAGTAGAATAACTTCATATTTAAGGGCAGAAAGCAAGCAAATTGCGACTTGTTACGCTAATATTTCTTTACTACTAACTCTTTTTAATTCATTTGGACATCATCAGGTAACGAGTTATTAAAAATAAATTACTCGGCTGTATCAGTGGAACCGTTCTAATTTCACTGAATAAAAAGGTGTGATGTCGTGATAGGGGAAGGTATGTGAGTGGATACGGAAGATATAGGGCATCCAGTATTAGAGTCGAAACTTAACAGAGTTTGATGTAACAGGGGAACTGTGTTCATGGCCTTAAGGGGGATGTTATCTGACAAGTAAGCAGCGTCGCGTGACAAGTCACATTTAAAAGAAAAAATAATGCAGTATCATCTCTCTGTCCTATACGGCGCTATGTGCCGTCTTCCTGTATGTTGCTTAATCGCAGTTTTATGATTTGCCGATATTAGGTTTTTGTAACTGGGTGTACTTCTTACTTGTTTCCAGTGACGATGTTCGCTGTTTCAGGATGCATGCTCTGCATTACGGATACAGATGTTCGCTATTTATTGCGGCGAACGTGCATTAGCGATTAGTTGTCGGCAGACATCCTCCTGTGTCCTTCCACGAGAGGTGATCATTTCATTATTGTAGCATTCTGTTCTTGTAATGGGCGTCTTAAGACTACCTTAATCATGTTCCATTTTTGTAGGGCACTAGACAAGTTTTTGTTGATCAGTTAAACCGTCACCAAAGTCGTTCAACGTTCTTAGTCTGACTTTGTGAGTTGAAGACGAGTAACCGTCCAATGGTTGGAATTGGTCTTCCATCGTTGTTAGGAGCAGATATCACCTGTGCGGTTACGTGTATCGTAGTGAGCGTAGCGGTAAGCCAAATTCTGTTCTGTGAAAACTCCAGTTCCGCCTCTGACAATGCTCGCTGGTCTTTTTGAGTTGAGCCCATGTAACATTAGGACTGAGTGCCACAGCAGTGATTGTATTTTACCGAGGTTTCTCTGAGTGAATACCCAGCAGAATACCGCGTGGGATTCTATACGGCGGACTCTGGATAATTCAGTGTTTCCGGAGAATAGCACGCCTTGGCCTGATCGTTTCCCAGACCTCAGTTCCCTAGAGTTTTGGTTATGAGGACACTTGAAGGAAGTCGTCTACGCCACACCAATCAACGATGTGCGGAAACTACATGGCCTTCAACGCGTGCCAGAAGGTTCAATAACAACCGAGTATACGTCAAAGGGTGCGTCATTCCTTACGGCAGAGGGCAGAATGGTGAATTGTCATGAATGGACGCCACGTTGAACACCTCCTGTAAACATGTGCTCATCACAGAGAGTTTTCATTTCCGGACCCATATTTATTGGTCTTATCTCAGAAAGTATGAATTTCCGGACCCATGTCTATTGGACTTATTTTTCTTGTTTCGAGTGCTGCCACCTCTCAAAGTATTCGACAATTTTTTGAACACCCTGTGTATCACACCCACTGGCCCAGGATGTCTGTCAGCAGGAGTAACATGATTGGTGGTGATGATTTCACGTTATGCCCTCGAAAATACGTTCTACAACGATCAGTCAGTCTGACTGTATGCCCAAGGGACTTTCAAGCTGCATATTCGCCGAGAAACCTTACGAACACATATCTAACTTATATCTTTAAAACCTATCTCCTTCTTATCTTTGGTGACCACTTCCTAAGTTGCTGAACTTTGGTGATGGTGGAAGAAACGGCGTGAAAACGTAGATTTTTGTAATGACATTCTTCAATAAATGTTTCACACAGTCCTTGCCGCGTCATATTTGTGATCAGTCTCATGTTTTCGACGACTGCCTCTATCTTCGTTGTGAGGAAATTTCAGTAAGTGGATAGTTTCTTTATGTAGCTGGCCGAATTATGCCATGAAGACGTCACGAATCGGGGAACTTGCTACCGGAGTTTATGGTTCAAATGGCTCTGGGCACTATGGGACTTAATTTCTGAGGTCATCAGTCACCTAGAACTCTGAACTACTTAAACCTAACTAACCTAAGGGCATCACACACATCTATGCCTGAGGGAGGATACGAACCTGCGACCGCAGCGGTCGCGCGGTTCCAGATTATAGCGCCTAGAACCGCTCGGCCACAACGGCCGGCCCGGAGATTATGAACGTTGGTAGCGATGCTTATATCGTTGTACGGTGGATGACAGCTGATTTTAGCAGTATGCGGCCCTTTCCGTTCACCGCCGAAGGGTATGTAGCCGCTGACCTGTTGTTACACATTCTAACCTCAACGGCCTCTTGGTGACAGAATCTCAGTAGGCAGATGTACGGGATAATATTTCCGTTTCATCAAACGCTATCGAATGTTTGTTGGTGAGGCTGTGCCCAGCAACATCAGTTTTGTCGAAATCGAGGTATTTAACGCGCCGTCGGTGCTGTGCGCAGGATCCTGAAATCTTTCGTATTGCGTGAGCATTGTAACTGCTGCAACATTTAGAAGGTATTTTACAAATTCCTAACCTAAGCGTGGTGAATGAAGAATAAAAAAGGATCATTTTGTCTCACCTGCAGGGTTCGGTCACCCTCAGTATTCCGAAGCCCTACAAAAAATGTTAACTAGAGAAACACACCTACACGATGTTTCACTCACAGGTTGACTGATGAAGAGACCTACAAATGGGTGGGTATGGTGTTATGGCTGTGCCCTCTTGTAATGTTTTATGGTTCGTGGCTGGATGAGGAGAGGGTGGTATGATAGGTGGGTTGCCGGTTTCCTCTCACTACAACACAAAAAGAACAAGTGGTTAGAATATACTTTATTACAGGAACCAATTGCGCACTGAATTTTAATGAAGTCCAGTCTGAAGTTCTGTGGTTAACAGCAATCAAAAAACATGTACTAATTCTTGAATCTTGTCCGTGTCCATATCACAATTACAGACGAGGGTTGGAACTTTAATAGTGGCAACTATTTATTTACAGCTCGTCCAATATAGACACGTGTTTCAAAGTTTTACTGACCTTCAAAGTAGTCACCAGCATTGTGTGCAACCCGTCGCCAGCGATGTGGAAGTTCATAGGATACTCTTAGCAGTGCCAGTTGTGTTAACTGATCGAGCGGCGCGGCCTATTGCCCGACGAATTTGTAGCAGTTTTGAAGCGAATGCCGTGAAGTGTTTCCTTCAGTTTTGAAACCGAGTTGACCTCACGAGGGCTTAAGTGAGGGAAGTGCAGTAGGTGGTATAGCACTTAGCAGTCCCATCAGTCAAACAAATCAATAACAGCTTGCACTGTACGTCCTTGCGCATTGTCCTGCAGAAAGTGTCATCACTTCTGTCTCTAAGCCGGTCGTAGGTTGTGTTCACCCTCGCGGGTGAAGTACACCCCCTGCGGATTCTTCCACTGAATCTCAGTATGGCGAGTGATTTTTACGTGGGCGATCCATTTTAAATCGCCCCGCATACATACGCCTACTTATTTAATGTATGCGACTATATCCAGTGATGGTTCGGTAATCGTTTTATCGTACAGTAGTGTTAGCTTGTGCCTATTTATGAGGAGACTTATCTGTCTATAACAGGATGACGCGCGCCGGCCGCGGTGGTCTAGTGGTTCTAGGCGCGCAGTCCGGAACCGCGGGACTGCTACGGTCGCAGGTTCGAATCCTGCCTCGGGCATGGATGTGTGTGATGTCCTTAGGTTAGCTCGGTTTAAGTAGTTCTAAGTTCTAGGGGACTGATGACCACAGAAGTTAAGTCCCATAGTGCTCAGAGCCATTTGAACCATTTTAGCCAGGATGACGCGCGAGTAGCCTCGTGGAACATCCGCTGTCATCTATGTATATCGTTAAAATTAACGGTCCTGTAGCTCTCGCTTGTTCAGGGTTATATCGTGTGTCTTATTTCATAGGAACTGTTCAGTCCAGTCAAATAGCTGGTCCGATATTCCGTATGGTCGTGTTTTATTCATTAGGCCACTGTGCGGTGCTGTATCGAACACCTTCCAGAAGTCAAGGAACACGACATCAACCTAGGCAGAACTGCACGTGGAACAAATTTCATCGCGGTGTATAACTGTGCAGAAAAAGTACAAGATACGACCTGAGTTGCTCGAGACTGGAGCAGACGTTAGCCGTGACAGCGCTCGCCGGCGTGTCCGAAATGTCGTAGTCTGAAAGCTACGCGAATCCGCCCCCACAGTCCGTACAAGCACCCTCCACATGTCCACTGTTTCCCAAAGTTTCATCCTAAGTATCACTCAAGGTAAAATATTCGAGATTTGTTAGGTCGCGTCACTTCCCGCTTCTGATTTTTGCTTCACAAGTCGACGTTTCGATCCCACTGCTAAGGTCTCCTTCAGAAATTTCCTGCTGTGTCCGGTTAGCTCAACACTGTTGAAGACCATGTGGCGCTCAGTTATAAGAGAGAGTTTTCCCATAATTGTTCTGAAGAAGTGGGCTTATTGATTTTGCAGGCTACTCCTGGTGGGATAATCGTTATTGGATAGGTAGTGATAACAGGCAGAAAAAGAGAGGAAGCAGGTGTTTACTAAACTGTTATTGTCGTACCACATGGTCGGCTTCGTGGTAGTTGTTTGCATTTATCGCGCCCCTGGCTGTGTATCTACTTGCCTGATGATGGGAAGCCACGACATTTGAAGATTATAGCCGTCATATGTCTTGAAATTACATTCCTTCTTAGAGTTCTCAACATCTTCTCGGACTTTTCTTCTATAAATATTGCATTCCTTGGCTAGCACTCGTACTCTGATCAAATCTGTGTCCTAAACCCAGAGCTGCTGATGTTACGCTACTGTAGATCACATTTCATTTGAAACGTGTAGCATTCGTGCCCTTTAATGGGGTCTTTAAACTGCACTTTTAGTGTCGCCTGTATATACTTTGCTTGTCGTCATAGACTTGCGCAATGTTGATGTGATCAGGCACTTCATTTTATGTCGTTAAAAGGCTTATTTTGTATTGACTGAGAAATATAGTCTTTTATCATTTCTCCAAGACTTTTGTTTATTTGCTTATTAACTTTCGAAACGAGCGGTAACCTCTGAGAGCAAGAACGCAGTTCCTCGTTCTTCTTATTAGCATAATTAATACAGCTTCGTTTGACGGTAATACTGGGTCTTTTTTGAGAAATCAGCTCCGATCGCAAGCTGTGATTCTCACTGACACGGAAGACATCGGCAAACAGAGTTGACCGCTATTTACTTCTGGGCTGCGTTGAATTTCCAAATGAACAAGTGATGTGGAACTTTTGTTGACGCGTGTACAGTTACGAGAGTCTATTATGAGTCACTGTTGTTAAAAATGGTAAACTCATTTTTACACTCGTATAATCGTTCTACTCTTTAGGACTAAATAATGTAGTGCTAAGTGTCCAATATAGTGAAATTACACAGAAAAATGTATTTTACCCTTAGACAACAATGATTATTAATAGATCTTCTAACTTGATTTTTGTTACTGTCGTTACAGTAGCACCACCGGTTGGAGTAACAATTTTTGCGTTCGCTGCTGATGCGGAAAGAGATTAAAATCATTAGCAACCAAAGTTTCGTTTATTAGCAGCTCATGCTGTTGCATAAAAATGACTTTTTTAAGGTATTAATGTATCGCAGTAAGCTCATTTCTTCGGTGTTAGTGAAAGACTTCGGAACGTCAGCTACAGTAATAATAACGAATATAAATATTTTATATCTTCAGCTATAATTAACAGTCTTTCATCTTCGAGTGTCTAGACACAACGCAAAAATCATCTGATATCCGCGCTGTTACACACTGGTGTGCTAATCGCCCATTGGATAATCGCGACGTCAAATTCTTCAAATTGTCAGCCTTTACGAGATGAAAAATCAGTTCTGTGAACATATCTTAGCTGCCTTTAAAGACGTCTTACGCTTAAATTTGGAAATTTTAGGTAAGGTCTTATGGGACCAAACTGCTGAGGTCATCGGTTCCTTAGCCTACACACTACTTGATCTAACTTAACTAACTTATGCTATGGACAATACACACACCCATGCCCGAGGGAGGGTTCGAACTTACGACAGGGGGAGCCGCACAGACCGTGACAACGTGCCTCACGTACGCTTAAATGCACAGGCAAGCGGACAATGACGTAACACTTCGACGCGAACTATCCTCGAGAGGGCAAACTGGTTGTCGCCTAGACACGTATTCGTCAGTTATTTTATGTTCGTTGAGGTAAGTGGTGACCACCAGTTTCACACACAATAACTACGATGAACCAACGGTTGCCCAACGCTGTGACGGCATGGAACTTTGTACACCAGTATCTTGAGAAGGCACCATAATGGAAAAAAAAAGAGTGTCAGAAGCTATCTTGTCCGGGTGTCGGCCACATTCGCCTGTCCCATTCGTCTTTCGCACAGGATAAGCGGGGCACCGTCTCCTCTCGCTGTACAGAAACTTTTGTGGAAGCGCCATGTCGTAAATAATTTGTTTGGGTGGTTCTCCAGTCGGTAAATTAAGATCGGAAATTTATATAGCAGGTTTGTATGACACAGCACAAATCCTGTCCAGCCGCGCGGTCTAAGGCTCCTTGTCACGGTCCGCGCGGCTCCCCCCGTCGGAGGTTCGAGTCCTCCCTCGGGCATGGGCGTGTGTGTCGTCCTTAGCGTAAGTTAGATTAAGTAGTGCGTAAGCTTAGGGGCCGATGACCTAAGCAGCTTAGTCCCATAACATCTTACCACAAATTTATAAATTTACAGTCCTGTCCAGGCACCTCGAGATGAAGTTACCTAACTTCGAAATCTGTAGCTTGTACAACCAACCCCAGTAAATAAAGCTGAAGGAACAGAAACTATCAAGAGAAGTTATTTCCTGCCTGTCTTCATTTGATGTCAAGTCAATACGACGAACGTAATGTACCGGTCCTGACGAAGGTCCTAGAGAGAAATTTCCGTTATTGCTCCTTTAGCGTGCATTTCGCTCGGTATAGTATTATTGCTTTTTTCCGTGTAGGATTTGAAAGCCGCTACGCGAGGGACCGGTTAGTCGAGTTTTTGAGAACAAGCATTCGCGTCGTTGTTGATGTCAGGTAATGTTGCTGCATGTTCCTCCCATACGTAGTTTTATAATCTAAAAAATGGACAGCAATCGTCCCGGCCTGGCCTTGCCAGCTGCGTTCTGTTTATTGGCAAGCGTGTGCACCTCCGCAGAGTCCGAACAAAACAGCTCCCGCCGGTTTCCCTCAGATCCGGTTTTTATTTCGTAACGTCATTACTCGCCGGCTGCAGCATGTGTACGTGATACACATAGCAACTTTTTAAAATCAATTACCTAGTTAATCTGTGAGAAATATAATTCCGAAATCCTTCACAATCTGCATCCGTGCTTTAGCATTTTCCCATAAATTGCATTGTGAGCAGTTCTTGTCCGTCCTGAAGTTGCATTTCTGTTGTTTTTTTTTCATTGTGTCAAACTTATTTCGAACAAGAATTCTACCTTATGTCGTTCTGCGTAACTGTAATCACCACGTCACGACATTCAGATCAAAAAAATTAAAATAGCGAATAAAATACATGAAAAGACGATGTATATCGTAGGATATTGTATTTGCGAGGATAGTCGTGTACTGATGATAAATATACTGTTTTTATGGCTGCTCCTTATACAGGGTGAAGAGTACTTAAGCCCGCATCTCGTGGTCGTGCGGTAGCGTTCTTGCTTCCCACGCCCGGGTTCCCGGGTTCGATTCCCGGCGGGGTCAGGTATTTTCTCTGCCTCGTGATGGCTGGGTGTTGTGTGCTGTCCTTAGGTTAGTTAGGTTTAAGTAGTTCTAAGTTCTAGGGGACTGATGACCATAGATGTTAAGTCCCATAGTGCTCAGAGCCATTTGAACCAAGAGTACTTAAACCGACAAACTCTGGGAGGTTGTAGGGGACATCAAAACAGATATTTTCCGCTAATGTCATTTTTTCCTATGAGGATTATTTAAACCGTTAGAGGCCGTATTATGATCGTCAGTTGTTAGAGGCCGTATTACGCTCTTCAGTTGTTAGAGGGCGTATTACGCTCTTCAGTGTAGTAGTGCATTGTCTCTGTTTACTAATGGAGCGATACACCTGGAGTGAGTACACTGACATGCTTGGTGCGTACAACGTAGCGCACCACAACGGACGACCTGCACAGCGGGTTTATTAACAACAATATCCTAATCGCCGTATCCCGCATTATACGACCTTTGCTGCTGTGTACAACGTCTGCATGAGACCGGGTCATTTAGCAGATTACCTGGACAGGGACGCCGTCGCACGGTAAGAACGCTGCAATTTGAGGAAGCTGTCTTGCAGCATGTGGAGCGGGATCCTTCAATCAGTACTCGTGCAGCTGCACGTAACATGGGGACGAATCAGACGAATGTATGAACAGTCCTTCGAGAGCAATTGTTACGTCCATTTCAATTACAGCGTGTCCACAACCTGGAACCAGTTGATTATCCACCCAGAGCACAATTTTCACAGTGGTACCTGAAACAGTGTGAAATGCATCCTACATTTCCATCCTCTGAGTTGTTTACCGATGAAGCAGCGCTAGGGCGTGATGGAGTCTTCAACATGCACAATTCGCATGTTTGGAGTGAGGATAACCCACATGCCACAGTTACTAGAGCTCATCAAGTGTGGTTCTTCATTAATGTGTGGGTCGGTGTTGTTGGGGACTGCTTAATTGGGCCGTATCTGCTACCTAGGCCATTAAATGGCAGGCACTATTACAATTTTCTCGCCAGAGCATTGCCAGAATTGCTGGAAGACGTCCCGCTCCCTACAAGACAACGCATGTGGTTCCAACATGACGGGGCGCCGGCACATTTCAGTCGTCGTGTGCGTCGATTCCTGGACCGACGGTTCCCAGAAACGTGGATTGGCACAGGTGGTCCTGTACCATGGCCTGCTCGATCCCCAGATATGTCCCCTCTGGACGTTTTTGTGTGGGGGGAGATTCGCAACCTTGTTTACGCAACTCCTGTTGAATCAGAAGAGGATCTGGTCGCCAGGATAGTAGCAGCAGCAGGAACAATTCATGATACTCCTGTGATTTTTGTCCGTGTCAGACAGAACATGATCCGACGGTGTGACCTTTGTTTACGTGTCAATGGAGGCATTTTTGAAAATCTACTGTAACTGAAATTGGGTTGTCTTAATGTATTGTCTCTTGGTCATAAAAAAATGGAAAAGTGTTTGTTGGTTTAGTTAATTTGCCGCCAGAGAAATCTTCCGCTACCAGTTTATATACTCCTCATTGGAAAAAATGACATTAGGGAAAAAGATTTGTTTTGATGTCCCCTAAAACCTCCCAGAGTTTGTCGGTTTAAATACTTTTCACCCTGTATGGCGCGCTTATGAAAATGAGGCACAGTTGGTGGTGGTACAGACTTGAGAGTAGCATGAAGGGACGGAGGGATCGGGCTAAACTGCAAGTGAAGTCACGGTGAAGCTGTAGGGGCATTCATGCTACTTGTGGCAGTGAAATGGGGGCATACTTGTTTGGGAATCTAATGTGATGGTGAATCTGGAAGCTGTGAAGACACCGAGGCTGCAGGATGTGGTGAAGGTGCTGAAGATGCTAGCGCTTTGACGAATCGGTATCGGTGATGATGTTGTGGCAGGCATGTGTCTTGAAGGTAATGAGGCTCCAAAGGTTGCTGACGGTACTGGGATAGTGATGATACTTGTGGTGTTGGCGAAGGAACTTTATAGGCAAAGGGGCAGTGAAGCCTTTGAAGAAGCTATATCTCCTGAAGACAGTGAAAATGTCGAGGATGCTGTTATTGCTGGATGTGCTGTAACTACTTGAGTCCGTACAGATGGAGGCCGTGATGAAACTCAGTTCATGGCGACAGTGGATACGAAAAATGAATGATGAGGGTGGAAATGACCGGGGGGGGGGGGGGGGAGTGGGAGGGATGGTAAAGTTTTTTTTGTTATACGTGAGATGCTGACCAGAAATAGCTGTAGAACGAACTTGCTTTGGTAGTTACATGTGAATGTGGAATAGATAGAGGTTTTTCTTAAATTCATTTACTGCCGTGTCATTTGCAGACATCACTTACGCTAAAAGACAATCATACGACAATGTAAAAGGAACAAAATAAATTTGACATTTGTTTGAAAACATATGCTTGGAACTTCGTTGCAACACACAAAATATAGAAAAATAAAATTGGAATTGTATTGTAACAAATAAGCCCTCATCACAAATAAAGTCAAAATTGACCTGGTTTCGACGCTACTATGAGCGTCGTCTTTAGAATTAGACTAACTGCACTAAAACATTAGGTATATAGTACATTAATAAAATTAAAGTTTGTACTGACGCGAAAAGATGCAGTACTTACAAGTCACATATTTTCGCGTCATAGAGTGACTATGTTGCTGTTGATGTGTACACACCAGCGCTTGCAGTTTTAGAGGAGGGCGGAGGATGGGGGGGGGGGGGGGGGCTTATCACGTCGGTCACTGAGTTACGTCAGCAAGTAGTTGACGCATTTGGTAGATGTGTCTCAGTATTTTCATACATATACAGAAAAAATGAACGAAACCATTAATGTTTGGAACGTTTTAAATGTTGTGGCATCCAAGTAGGCGTTATCCAACGGAAGATGGTGTAGGACGGTTCAAATGGCTCAAATGGCTCTGAACACTATGGGACTTAACATCTGAGGTCATCACTCTCCTACAACTGAGAACTACTTAAACCTAAGGACATCACACACATCCACGCCCGAGGCAGGATTAGAACCTGCGACCGTAGCAGTCGCGCAGTTCCGGACTGCAGTGGTGTAGGACGGGATGATGATAATATCGCAATGCTTTTTGTGGATCTGATTATTCAGAAATATGACTATTCATTTGACTGCTCAACTGAAGTTACATTGTATAGGATAGCGAATGAAGAAAATAACTTCATGGATGATAACGCCATTTGTAGTGTCCAAGATTGTAGTGCTAGAGTCAGTGGCGGAAACAGTACTCCTCAGAAAAAAACCTAATAGTTCTGGTGACAGTGAACCTTCACCAGAGAAGAAATCCAATATTGTTACTATTTTAACAAAATTTTCGGAGGATGTCTTGAATGTTTTACGATGATTGTAATACATCTCCACGTAAAGTTACGACCTACAACTCATTATTGAGCAGACATCGATCTACAAAAAGCACATTGAACATCAAACTAATATTTGATTATGTGAAGAGAAAAAGACTTAGGGAACATCTATTTGCAGGAAACACGGCAGTCAAAAAAACTTGAGATAAAACAACACATTGTATTCCAAGTTAACATAACAGAGAATGAAGGAAAATCTGTCCATTACTGGCACCTGACAATTTGGGCAATGCAGAAACCAAGAGAACTTGGGCATACGAAGTTTAAATGTTCTGCAGCTTTCACAGCACTTCTCAAGAAAGAATGCAGAATGTGGCGTAGACACTTCACTGCTCTCACGACAAGAGGAGATGTACAGGAAGACCAAGATATTAGCCAGTCTGGGACCCATTTTGTCGAAGAAGTATACCAGAAAACTGCAAGTTTCCAGATACGGCCACAGTGCGTTTGGAACGCTGATCAAAGTAGATTTAATTATGGACTAACTTCTAGTGGGGCACTATCATAAAAAAAGGGAAAACCAATAGTTTCCTGGGTGCAGTCTGCACGCGATACAACGGATAGTTATGCACTTACACAATATATATGTTGCACTTTCAATGAGCGGACACCTAACAAAAAACTGTATATTGTCTTCAAGAAAAAACTTTCTGTCCGAAAGTTAAAAAGGCTATTGAAGGAATTCTTCCACCACACATACATGGAGGCTAGAACAAGTGGGAAAATGTCAGAAGACCTCTTAAAATCCTTTTTCGTGTTTGTCGTTAATGACAACGTCGCAAATAACTAGAACTGTATACTACTTTCTGATTCTTTGAGTTCTCCCAAGGACACAACAATAGTAAATGATTCATTTGCGGTTAAATACACTGAATACATGATCATTCCGCTAAAAACAGCGACATACGTACAGCCTTTGGATGTATATTTCTTCCGGCAATATAAAATATACCCTAGAAGGATCACAGATTGTAACGACACTCTGCAACAACTTCGACACAGAGTTAGGAAACAGAATTTTCATAATGAAAGTGAATTCTATTGTTCATACCCAGCTGTCTGCACCAGTGTAGCAGCCTGTACATCAATATCCCTGGCAAGCCACTAGATGCGATACTCCCGCACAAGTTGCCGAATTCAAGAACGTGACTCAACTGGCGTTTGATTTTACAGCTCAAGGATGTGATTCTGAAGATTATCCAAATATTGCTTTCACCAAATGTGACTATTGTGATTCTAAATATTGTTTCATGCGTTTTGTTGAGGAATCTCACGTACATTTTTAACTCCCATAGAGGGCAAACAAAGAGCGATACAATAGAATGCTTTCACCATCCTAATCACAGTGGTACTTAAAGCTTCTAAATACAATTGGAACATGGAATTCCTGTTCGAGCCGAGACACTTCCCATGTCAGTATTTATCCACAAATTTTCAGCTAACACCGACAGAAAAAAATCACGTGTCTGAACTACATAACGTCTGCGTTATTTCATAGCACGCAATTTGCACTAGGCTACATACCCAGGTGATGGATGTGAGGCAGTGTTGCTGACTGTCTCTGTAACAAGTTCACACTATAAATCCCTATTTACTCCGTCCAGATATTTTAAACGTCCTGAACACTCACTGACCAACGACTACTTGCGAGTTAACACAGTCAGTCGTTCACTAGGCTTCTTGTACAGAAGTGCTCGCCATAATTTCTCGTAATTTGTACGAACCACGCCACGCGGAGTTTATGTACGACTTTAAAGTTCACACGCGAAATCTCCTAAAATAAATCACTCACAAAATACTCAACACGGTAGTCGCTTTTCATCTACTACAGGAGAACCGATCAAACGAGCAAATTTCTTCATTTTGGTACAAATTTGATCAGCGCGATTAAACATAGGTGTTAACTAGAAGACGGCTTCCGAGCGACTGTATGTACTCATATATGTGTGGCACAAAGCCGTACTCGAAAGCGCGGGAAATGCTGAATTCCTATTGGCTAGTATGTTAAGCAGCCAATCAGATCATCTCGAGCACTTCTATACTCGCGGTATTTTTAATGTCAGCCAGTCAGATTACCACACGTAATTTAGAGTGGAAATTTCGTAATTACGAAAGTAAATAAAATTTAACAAAAACGAAATACGATACCTTTCCGCAAAACAAATTTCTAATTAATTTAATACCACCGCCCCTTCTGGCTGTCTTTTAGAAAATCAGTCTCCCTCGAACTTATATCACAAATTCCCCCATTATACAACAACTTTCTCACGCTTACATTTACATAATTTTAATAAAATATCGCATTGTCACTCTACGTATGCCCTCAATTCACTCTCTCAGTCTCTCCAAAACACACACACAACAAAACACTGCGAAATAGTAATTTTCCAATGTAGTGTTACTTACGTCATAAATCTGTGGCAATGAAACTAAAGAAAATCCCAGAAATTTACATTATATGAACCTGTCCTCTTGATTGTAGTTTCAAGTGATACTAGGACGAATACATTACAGTACCTGACTCGGTTTCACAATGCTATCACAGCTATTACGTGTTTTAGTTAAAAATTTATATCTCTGAAAGTATGGAAATAATTGATTTAAAATTTTGGTAGTATGGTTGTGTTATCCATAGAATTTGGTACAGAGAGTATGAAAAGAGCGATTAATATTTAATAGTACTTTTTCAGATTCGTAGAAAGTATGTGTGACGTGCTGCCCGCAGCATTAGTGAAGTACACCGCTCGCCCGGCCCAGTAGCCGGCGACTGCTGTGCGAGCGTGAGATCCAACATCTGCTCCCCTCCCACTTCCACGGTAAGCTGCGGGTTTCAATGCAAGGTGACAACTCGCAGTCATTTGACATATTACAACGAAGCGTCGCAGACTCGTAAGAAGGGACTTTGTTTTCTGATTTCTCATTGCGTTACGTCCAGCATGATGTGACTACCTGGCACAATATTTATACGGTTACCTTCCGCCGCGTCGATGTCTAGAGGGATCAAAAGAATACGCAGACATTTGCAGTCCATCAGCAGTTGCTCGTTGCCTTGCACAGACAGCACGTCGGTAAGCCACTGCAAAACGCACGGCTGAGCTACTTCGTGCTGATATCAGCCTCTCTGTTATCTGTCACCAGCTTACCGACCAGATAAGAATGACTGTCTGTATGGCTTGTTGCACGTACTAATCTGTCTCACTTCGTCGCCAGCAGGAGCAACAGATATGTAGCAAGGTAAATCTGAAAAGCCGATTGCCGGCCAGGGTGGCCGAGCGGTTCTAGGCGCTACAGTCTGGAACCGCACGACCGCTACGGTCGCAGGTTCGAATCCTGCCTCGGGCATGGGTGTGTGTGAAGTCCTTAGGTTAGTTAGGTTTAAGTAGTTCTAAGTTCTAGGGGACAGATGACCTCAGACGTTAAGTCCCATAGAGCTCAGAGACATTTGAACCATTTTTGAAAAGCCGATTATGGAAATTCGTGCAACAGCATTTCACGACAGCAATGTAGCCTTTTTTCCAGAAGCAGTATTTACTTTTCCTAAACGTCTCAGATTCTGGCCTGTTGCGACTCTAGCAGTGGGTTTCTTGATTAGTTAGATGTTTTGCGCCTTGCCTTCTTGATAAGGAACGGTATCCTAGGATTGGTTACACTAGCGTCTTATACGTGGTTTCATTTACAGATGCAAAACAATTTCACAGTACCGAAAAATTATTCTCATTCGCCTTCTATTTTATAAATACCCACAATAGCTTACATTTCATAACGATTCTTACTATTATTCCAGAAGATATCTACTTATCTTATAACTTTACACAATCGGCTTCTTTCTGACTCCATTTTTTAACTGATGACCTCCGGTAACTACCAGCTCAACACGCCCAGCATATACGTTATTCTAGAGCACTGTAAAAGACCGAAAGTAGTAAATTAAGGAAAATATACTACACGAGAACCGATCAAACGAGCAGATGTACGCCAATCACGTGAGCTAGGATAGAACTGTTATGAATTAGTGAAAACGTCAACTCCACTCACGGATTAGGCCTTACGTCTGTTCCGACCAGCCATCTGCTGCATACAAGGCGGTACGTGCAGCGATCTACGACCTTGTGACACGTCATCTGCCTGCCACCAATCCTTCCAGCCGTTATTGCCTGGTGATGCCGCTTCTTCTGTTTTCAAGCTCCACATTTGACCTCAGGAGGCAGATCGGACCACGTCGAAGAAAAACTCTGAGAAGGTACCGGGAATCGAACCTGAGTCCTTCCTACCAAAGGTACTGACTCTTTAACTTTCGGCTATGGTGTTTTATGCGAAACACAGTTCGTGCGAAACGAGTGTGGAACTGATTGCGCAAAGGCTGAAGACTGGAAGTCTTTTGGCAAAAGTCTTGAGTGCCAACGTTACTGGCAAAATTGGGCATAACGGGTTTTGTAGTGAATAAAAACCTTAAGTATCCGAAATGAGTTCGCGTACTGCGTCAATCTTCTTGTAAATAGTTTCAAGGACAGGTCATTTGTGCCCACACTGTAGCTGCTAATGCTGAGAGTCGACATCCCGTTATTCACTTTTGTTACGTGTTGATACCAGTTTTTTTGTGTTATCCTTATTTTTCTTGCTACGTACGTTATGTATAAATCTTTTTAAGTTCGAGTGTTTACAACCCGACAGCTGCAAAGAAACACTTGGTGCAGTTACGGAGACTCACTCACACTGCATACTGCCTTTGACGCCGCCAGAGAAAGCAGCTCTTGCTGAGAGGACTCACAACACCCTCGGTAATGGACACGTCAGTGAAAATAGTCACGTGGCATTGGTAGCCGGGAGTGCCAAAAAGGGAACATCTTTCACCACAAACTTCAAGGAGTTTGAAAGTTGTGTCTTGGTATTTGTGACAGCGATGTATTCTGTGTGTTTGTGGGGTTTTGGCATATTTGTACTGAGCATGACGACGAGAGAGAGATAGAGAGAGAGAGAGAGAGAGAGAGAGAGAGAGAGAGAGAGAGAGAGAGAGAAGGGCGAGGAAGAAGATCGGTGGCGGCACGCAGCCTGCAGCCTGCTCCTCTCAAAAAGGCGAACTTAATGTCCCTATTTGGCAGACAGAGGTCTGCATCAACAGCGTCATATGGCCTCACTCCATGAGGGAGAGGTTCTTAACTTAACGCGGGACATTCGCGGAAAGTCTGATAAGCGTGAACTTTAGTTCAACACCCTTTCACCCGTACCAGTGAAATGCCGCTTGTGCAAATTTCTTCCTACATCCCGATTCGAAACAGCGACCCTTCCTCCTCCACAATCGAGTGCGACTGTACTGACCTGCGGTAGCGGCCACAGCTGCACAACGGCGTGACTAGATAGTAGGCTATTTGCTGTGAATGTTTTTCATATTTCACAGATAATTAAGGCTTAAAAGAAAAATCGTTTGGTAGAATTGAAACCATGCTGATTGTCTACCTCAAAATAAACATTAATTTGTCTACTTAATGCTGTTTCAAACTCAGACAAAGTGTATTCACCCGCTGTCAATGGCCTTTAAAAAATTACAGCTGTTCATTACAAAGAATACACAGGATTACAAGATTTCTCTAAATTACAACACAAATGGCGATTTGGTTTCACTCGACTTGATGACTTTTGTTTCTTCAGAGTAGCATCATCTGTCGTGAGTTCTGCGTAGCGCCTGCAGTATCTTGTTGAACTGCTATATTTTGCTTATTTTGTAAAAAAAGAACTGTATTTGCCCATCTCCCGTTACGAACATGCTCATACGATTGCGATGGAATCTCGAAACAGGGCGTATTACTAACCGAGGGCCCTAGGACAGGACTGGTTATAACCTTATGTGGAAGATGATTGTCTACATAAAGATAAACGTTAATTTTACTAAGTATGCTGTTTCAAACTCAGACGAAGTATTATTCAGTGTAAATAATACACAGGGTGTTTGCTTTAACTTAGGTAACTAAAAATGTTGTAAGTCAGTATTAGTAAAGAGGACATCTGTCTGCGCTACAACTGACCACCTCCCAAGAGCTCATCCTGCATGAGCGGAGTCAACTTTGTATTTGCAAGTGAGACTCCCCCGTTTTTATTGGATATTCGGATTCTACGCTAAGAAATTCATACAGTTTACTCAAACCATTGTTTTCCATTCGCCGGCAGCTAGTGGTCTAGTAGCTAGCGTTGCTGCCTCCGAATCATGGGGTTCCGGGTTCGATTCCCCGCCGGGTTAGGGATTTTTCTCTGCCCAGCGACTGGGTGTTTGTGTTGTCCTCATCATTTCTTCATCACCATCAGTCGTGACAGTAAACAGATTGGCCTGTGATAAAATTGGGACTTTGTACGGGCGCTGATGACCGTGTAGTTGAGCGTCCAATGAACCAAACATCACATTTATCATTTTTTTCCATTCGTGGTAGATGGAGCTCCAATCGACAAATATCAACTGTGACTGTTTTTGTAATTGACGACCGATGTATTTGATTCCACATATTTAAACGATCTAAATGTAAGCCTTTGTGTTCCTGTGGTGTCGCCGCCAGACACCACACTTGCTAGGTGGTAGCTTTAAATCGGCCGCGGTCCATTAGTACATGTCGGACCCGCGTGTCGTCACTTTCAGTGATAGCAGACCGAGTGCCGCCACACGGCAGGTCTAAAGAGACTTCCTAGCACTCGCCCCAGTTGTACGGACGACGTAGCTAGCGATGCACAGTAACGAAGCCTCGCTCATTTGCAGAGCAGATAGTTAGAATAGCCTTCAGCTAAGTCCATCGCTACGACCTAGCAAGGCGCCATTAGCCTTACATAGCTTGTATCTAAAGAGTCTCACTTGTATCGCCACAATCTCCAGATGTACAACAAGGGTGGATTAAAGTTAAGTATTCCAGAAGCTACGTACTTTTCTTTATAGCATTCATTACGTATCCTGTTTCAGACCTCACGCCATCTTGCGTGAGCTTATAGCGTGTATTTCGGTCTCCTCAAACCACACTGTGTCGGCACTTCTGTCGACACATCAGTTCTAACGTTGATAGTTATGTTCGAAATTTACTTTAGTGTTGCAAATTTTACTGTACAGTAAGATATGGTTAGCCTTTTCAGTGTCTAATTAGAAACTACATTTAACGTGATTCACGAACAACGACATGGATGTGATGGTATTCTGTTCCCATCGGGATGCTTGATATTTCTGGAACCGCTCGTCTCTCACAATTGGGGTGAGTCCCCCTGCCTCTCACCATAATTTCAGTTCACGATAAACGCTGCGACTGACGACCTTCCATTTCGATACATTTATCAATTCGTGCGTGGAACAGACGCACACAACTTAAAAGCGTTGTGAATTACGGTTATGATGAGAAGCAAGTCGACTCACCGACTTCATGCATCCCAGTGGTGAGAGGCGGGGCACTTACCGATATCGAGCAGCCACACTCGTCGACCATAGCGCCATATACCGTGGATGCAAATTCATACTTTAAGAATAAGAATGGAGGCATCCCATTTTAAAATACAAAGCTGACCCCGCCCACGCAAGAGGGGTGGTTGTGACGTGAACAGTTGTAGCACGGACTGATGTCTCCGTCACCGATATTAACTTTTCACCTAGGACACTTTTTTCATACGATGCGTTATTTTCGAGATATTTAGTTGTGTCAAGTGAAAACAAACACCCTGTCTATTTATTTCTGTAAGACAACGGATAAGGAAGTTTCACATACTACCTGCCGAGTCCTGCACAAGTTACAGAACACAGCCACTCATAGGAGAGCGTGGGGCTGCCTAGTACTCAGCTACAACTGGGTTAAGGGTAGACTTCAATTGAAGGCGCGCGAGCCAAGACCTACTTCATGCATCCGCCTTGTGACGTGCAAATACGAGGGCAGTTCAATAAGTAATGCAACACATTTTCTTTCTGAAACAGGGGTTGTTTTATTCAGCATTGAAATACACCAGGTTATTCCCAAATATTTTAGCTACACAACACTATTTTTCAACGTAATCTCCATTCAATGCTACGGCCTTACGCCACCTTGATATGAAGGCCAGTATGCCTGCACGGTACCGTTCCACTGGTCGATGTCGGAGCCAACGTCGTACTGCATCAACAACTTCTTCATCATCCGCGTAGTGCCTCCCACGGATTGCGTCCTTCATTGGGCCAAACGTATGGAAATCCGACGGTGCGAGATCGGGGCTGTAGGGTGCATGAGGAAGAGCAGTCCACTGAAGTTTTGTGAGCTCCTCTCGGGTGCGAAGACTTGTGTGAGGTCTTGCGTTGTCATGAAGAGGGAGACGTTCGTTCAGATTTTTGTGCCTATGAACACGCTGAAGTCGTTTCTTCAATTTCTGAAGAGTAGCACAATACACTTCAGAGTTGATCGTTCGACCATGGGGAAGGACATCGAACAGAATAACCCCTTCAGCGTCCCAGAAGACTGTAACCATGACTTTACCGGCTGAGGGTATGGCTTTAAACTTTTTCTTGGTAGGGGAGTGGGTGTGGCGCCACTCCATTGATTCCCGTTTTGTTTCAGGTTCGAAGTGATGACCCCATGTTTCATCGCCTGTAACAATCTTTGACAAGAAATTGTCACCCTCAGCCACATGACGAGCAAGCAATTCCGCACAGATGGTTCTCCTTTGCTCTTTATGGTGTTCGGTTAGACAACGAGGGACCCAGCGGGAACAAACCTTTGAATATCCCAACTGGTGAACAATTGTGACAGCACTACCAACAGAGATGTCAAGTTGAGCACTGAGTTGTTTGATGGTGATCCGTCGATCATCTCGAACGAGTGTGTTCGCACGCTCCGCCATTGCAGGAGTCACAGCTGTGCACGGTCGGCCCGCACGCGGGAGATCAGACAGTCTTGCTTGACCTTGCGGCGATGATGACACACGCTTTGCCCAACGACTCACCGTGCTTTTGTCCACCGCCAGATCACCGTAGACATTCTGCAAGCGCCTATGAATATCTGAGATGTCCTGGTTTTCCGCCAAAAGAAACTCGATCACTGCCCGTTGTTTGCAACGCACATCCGTTACAGATGCCATTTTAACTGCTCCGTACAGCGCTGCCACCTGTCGAAAGTCAATGAAACTATACGAGACGAAGCGGGAATGTCTGAAAATATTCCACAAGAAATTTCCGGTTTTTTCAACCAAAATTGGCTGAGAAAAAAATGTGTTGTATTACTTATTGAACTGCCCTCGTAGTTCGCAAGTGAATATCTATCCGCCAATCTCACATAAAATCTGAGACGCCTCATCACTTACGTTTCTGATCAGAAACACAAATTTGTGCAGCGAAGTGAGTGTCTAAGCCACAGCAACACAGCAAGGCGCAGTATTCGCAAATGAGCAGGAGAAATCTTCAACCCAACAACACAAAAATACGCTTGGCACCAAACTGTCACAGCTCAGGACTAGCCAGATACTACAACGATGACATGGTCCACTAATTTAGACCTGCGGCTGTTTTTGGCTGGCAATCACAGAACACACACAATGTAAAATAAAAGAAAAAGAACCACTGAGTATGCCACAACTGTGTTGAAATATAGTAGATGGATGTTAAAAGAAGACAATAGCTTCGAGTACTTCCAAATAGGCAGATCCATCCTTAATTTATTAAACCCCTGTAAAAGGATTAATAAATTAAGGATGGGTCTGCCTATTTGGAAGTACTCGAAGTTATTGTCTTCTTTAACATCCACCCACTATGTTTCAACACAGCTGTGGCATATTCAGTGGTTTTTTTTCTTTTATTTTACATTGTGTGTGTCCTGTGATTGGATGATGATGATGATGATGTTTGGTTTGTGGGGCACCCAACTGCGCGGTTATCAGCTCCCGTACAAATTCCCAACCTTTGCTCAGTCCAATCTCGCAACTCTCGGAATGATGATGAAATGATGAGGACAACACAAACACCGAGATGACAGGGTGATTGTGTTATCATTTCATCATCATTCCCAAAAAGGCAGACCCATCCTTAATTTATTAATCCTTTTACAGACTTTAGAAATTTCATTTTCGCTGTTTGTATGCGGCTTTCATCTCTCCCTTTCATTATTCATGTTTCGCTTCCATAAAGCAGAGCAGGACGGCCATTACATTATAGTGTCTGAGCTGGGGTTCTTATGATGTTGCATATCATTTGGGGCTCATGTAATTGTTTCTATAGTCTCCTGTTCTCCCATCACCTGATTGTCATTGCACCCAAGATTTCTATACTACTCACTCGATCGTGAATTTCTGTTACACACACCTTCATGGTATCCATGACTTGTTCAATTTCTGAACAATTTATAAGACCATACGCCTACGTACATCATTTTCTATTTGGTTGACAATCTATTCCAACTTTGTATATTGCTTGAAAATTTTCTGTTAATAAATAATTGTATGTTGTTGCTAATCTGTATTGCTACCTTTTTGCCATAGCTGCTGCATAACCATGTTTGGTCCATTGACAAGGGTGTGTAACTGTCGTGTGTAAGCAGGACACATCATAACAGCAGATACATTCTGTGTTAGGGTTTACCTTTCCACCAAATTTCTATGTTTGACACCATATGTATTTAATGAATACAACATTAGCCATATGGCTTCATGTGGTGTGATTTGCCAAAGCCTCATTCCATTGTCTCAAACTATTCATGCCGCGCGGGATTAGCCGAGCGGTCTAAGGCGCTGCAGTCATGGAAACTGCGGCTGATCCCGGCGGAGGTTCGAGTCCTCCCTCGGGCATGGGTGTGTGTGTTTGTCCTTAGGATAATTTAGGTTCAGTAGTGTGCAAGCTTAGGGACTGATGACCTTAGCAGTTAGGTCCCATAAGATTTCACACACATTTGAACATTTTTGAAACTGTTCATGAAATATTATCGACGTATTGTGATGCACAGAGACGGCTGTGTGCTACATAGAATCCGTTTCTCGAGATTGGACACACGTATAGGTCACGTTCCAAGCATAGAGAGAAATTCATTATGTGACCTGCATTTGATATGTAGCAATGTATGACCAAACGTGCACCAATGAAAACTCATAGCTACTCCTATTTCCCATTGTAAAGTATATGAATGTCGTGGACTGGGTGACTTCATTTCAAATTATCGCAGTAATTACGACTATTAACTAAAAGGTAAAAAAACTTAAATATTTAGCAGATTGAGTAATACAGAAGTAAAATACGGACTGCAGCAAAGCAGATAAATAATAGGATGTATGAATTCTTTTTGGTGGAACGGAAGCATTTGTAACAAAAGAGTGGATAGGCTTTAAATCTGTCCTATGCTATGGAAGACATATGGGTTTTAGATGCTGACCTCAAAATAAGACTAATACAAGAATACAGAAAAAACTCTAGTGATGAAGCAAGAATGAGGTCAAATGAAACACTGATAGACATAACCGAAAGAAAATCACTGAAGTGGCATGGTTGAGAAAGCCTGATCATCGGGGACCAAAGAAAATTTTTGAGTGGAAACCAAAACATGACATACCACGACGTTCTTGGAAAGACCGCATCGATGAAGTGCAAGGAGGATGCCCTGAACAGAGAGGCTTGGCGGATGACGACAGGAATCTAGCAAAATGTTGTTGTTAATTGAGTTTTGTGCTAGTTAATCCAGTAATACAATGGTAATAACAATAATAATAACGACAATTAGACGTAGACTGTTCAGCTTGAATTTGACATATGAGGGTATAATATCTGAGACAACCAATTTTAGGGTTCCGTGCTGTCGTCGCTAAAAACGGAACCTTTATAGGATCAGTTTGTTGTCCGTCTGTCTGTCCGTCTGTTACGACCTTCCTTTTCTCAGGAATGGGTAGAAATATCAAGATGAAAAAAATAACTGCACCCGAACAGGCAATGAAGGCCCAACGGTACGGTAAATTAAGAACTGTGCTCGAAGTGTTAGAAATATGTAGAGTGCTGTCTGAAATACTTTGACGATGGATGTGTTAACAATGCATGGACATACTGCACAGTCATCTATCCACAATCACAATGATACTTGCAAAGTTGGGACGGGGTGGTTCAGCTATGATACTGACACTGGGAAACATGCTGTCACATCATTGGTCGGTGTTGAAATTACTGTAAAATTAGTAAAATTGCTCACACAATCAACTGAAATTCTTATTATTTCAGTACATCGCGGGTTTCTTTTCCATACCATCTGTCCAATGGTGCGCTGGAGGTTACCACATAATGATTGACTGACATCGCTTCTTTGAGTTGGAGAAAGAGTTCTGGTGGAGGGACACACCTTCTGGGGACGGATAGCACCGAAACAGTGATCGTGTACATGATTGAAGTATGAGGAATCAGTCGAAATGGAACACGGAGCCATCAGCTATTCCATCACTGTGATAGTTTAAATGTAGAGGTCGTCAATTACTTTCGGACAGCGGGTTGGAAACTCCCCATAACGCCGCCAAACTCTTCCATTTTCCTTATGTTGTAACTGTCTTTTATTTAAAATCATCCAGTGTGTGCGGCATGTTATGGTAAGTGCAGTAACAACATGATTTACACCATGCGACGTCTAGTTTTCTGCGAGAGGCAATGGATCAGAACGTGTTAATATCGGTTTGGAACCTGACGCAGACCTCGAAGTCATGATGGAAAAATAAAATATTTGGCAGTGTACAAAGCGTGTTTCAGCAGAAAAAAAACAATGTTTCAAGCAACGACACACGGTCACAGGGAGCGTCTCTTGCGACTTACAGTATAGTCTGTGGGATACGGTCATCCTCCTACAGTATAGGCGATGGAACTTTAAACTGGTCTGTGCAGTGGATCAATACCTGCATATTTAATAGGATAGTCACATGTGCTCGAAGCTGCCACACATGCGGTATTTGTTTTCGATATATGGGAGGATAGAGATGCAGTAAAAATCTTACTGACTTCTCTATCGGATGAAGTTAGTGGAGCTTTTATAGTTCATAATTTTTCTCTGGTGGATGTTACAGAATAATAATGATAGAATGCTTGGGTGTAGACATGAATGGGCTCTGAGGGACGCAGATCTTCTTAGGACTGCAGTATCTGTGTGTAGTTTGGAGAAGCACCACAATGCAGTAGCAAAATCCACGTCCTTCTCCCAGTTCCCATCCTGATTTACACTACCTCATGTTGCAGGAGCAGGCTTCGTTTCCATCGAATGCTCAGAACACAGTTCTGTCACAGTAACTCAACTTCGCTTGTTTCTACATGGGTTGCAGAAGGTGGTAGATATAGCTTTCTCTGACTTCTACTCAGTTCCGACTTACATGCGAGCAATCACATGCGCAAAGCTGCAGCGACCTTAGGGCAGAGTCTGAAGGGTAATTGCCAGATGCATAGAGGCTACCTAAAACCATGTTGGAATTTTACTGTAGCAGATAGGTCCGAGAAAGGTGACTCGTTTCGAGATATGAGTGTGCTAGAAATGTGATTCACTAGTGGCTGTAGTCATTAATGAACTTCTCCATAGGATCCAACGCAGGTATGTGGTTGGATAGAAAGACTTGATTCCAAATCATAGACATCATTTCTACTCAAAGCGTAGCACTAGAGATCTGGAAAGCTAGTGTACATTTCTTACGACCTCAATCATCACACCATCTACTACTGTTTGTGATCCTTATCAATCAACCATCGCCTATAACTCTGTGGATATATCGCAGAACCTCTGACATGGCATTGAGACATAATGCGTTACAAATACTGGAGAAATATCAAGCGGCGGTGACGTGAGGGAGTTGCAAATACTGGTTTCATACCATACTCCTTAGCTGAATCGCTCTCAAAATGTAATTTTATTACTAGGTGGCACTGTGGGCGACGTGTTGGTCTGATACTCCAGCGATCACCGTCTATAATCAGTGTCATGGTATTTGTCTGGAAAAAACCACTTCATTCTGAAGTAATGCCATACATAGATTTATAAAGCCAGTATAGCTTTTAACATGGATACTGTATGCATCTGTAGAACCAAGACCACTTGTAATGGTAATATTCTCGGTCAGTATTATTACGTATCGTCGGCAATCATTTATTGGTGAATTATTATACTTAGTAGTAGGGGGTGCATGATAGTTTCGCCTTGAGCATCAGGCTTATAAAGTATGTGTTTGTGTTCCGACATGTGCAAATGAAATGACTATGTCCAGTCCAAAGGAAGGTATGGATTTAACGTGGAATACTGTGATAGCAAAGGGGAGAGTATGTCAAGTCATAAGAATGGTACAGATATTTCTACTTACAGAGCCACAGCCGTCTGCAAGGTGTATTTCCGATACTTCACTCATTGTCGAATTTCGTTAAATTGAGACCGGGATAAATGTATATGTGACCGATTTACTAGGATAATTCTGCCTATGGGTGCTTGGCGTGCAGCGCACATGTCCAGTAGCGGTAATGATACACGTTTCCCGTTAACGGCAGGAGCTGTCCTAATGGAAAGGTCTGTTGGGAGTGTAGGAATGTAGCTGACTTAACCGTATCGTCCTCTAGATGGGTGAATAGCGAACTAATACTTAGTATGTGTTGGGTAGCTTTCGTGATCACGTGGATATCTGAGAAGATTCAACATGGACGTGTTTGTGCTGAACCATTATTC
Source organism: Schistocerca piceifrons (assembly GCF_021461385.2). Lineage (NCBI taxonomy): Eukaryota > Metazoa > Arthropoda > Insecta > Orthoptera > Acrididae > Schistocerca > Schistocerca piceifrons. The sequence continues at coordinate 570,112,331 of NC_060143.1, forward strand.
CCTCCCATGTAAATTGTTCAGTTGACTGCTTCTTCACATTTCGCGTCTTTATTTAGTTGAGAGGACATCGATTGGGGTGTGTGCATCTAGCAGGTGAGTGACAGGTGGAGGACACGTTTGCTGGTTCTGTTGACATGAGGAACACCTTAGTTGACTTTGTAAATTATAGGGATGATTCAGAATCCGTCACATCACTGACATCGGTATTCACGAGTGGAAATATCACTTTCCTCAACTTTTTCGAGTTCCCATGTAAAGGTCTTCGCAGACAGGATAAGTTTCTATTTACTTTATGGTTTACAGCACACTCCACCCAGCTACAGTTTAAGGTTTCTAGATAAATAATTTCCAGTCTATATCTTCGGAATTACGTCGTGCAAGCGATACTGATATGCAAGCGATATTGCTATGTGCTTCATATCGAGAAGTATCACGAAATTGGTATGATATTCGAGCAAAACTATGCGAAATTACTTATGTTCTTGTAATCCCAGAGTCTGGAGATGTGTGTAAAAAAGCAAGCAGGCAAGCAGGTCCGGACCAGGAACAGTAATGCATTTGTGCCAAGGAGGAAACGAGGCTATCCTTGCACAACAATTCTGAGAGTGACTTCGATCCAGTGAGGGCAGCTGATCACCCATCAGGGGTGAATGACCACTCAAACACGTGGGAAATATGTGGTACCACAAGTATACCTATGGTGCATGTGCTTATGCTGTATACCTTCGCAGTGTATATATGAATGATGTAAAAGGGGTGATTTTGTATGGCACAGGATATGAATTGTATGTTTACTACATCGACATGGTACACCGTGATATATTGATGGGTTGGGGATCGGTTTCACACTCTAATTTTCAAGTTCCTGTCCTCAGTTTGAGAGCAGTGTAATTGAGTAAGAGTATTTTCGTGTTTGACAACATGTAGGGCACTTTGTAGGGTTTAATTGTCGGTAGAATATGGCGATCTGTGAAAATAGTTTTTTGCCGATGAAAGTCTCGTCTGCAGAAAAAAACAAGGTGGACAGTGGTTCCACATCAGTGGCATCAGCAATTCGGTGGATAAATTCGATAAGAGCCAATCATAATCATTCATTCACAAGACACCCTTTGTGCTGGGATATAGGAGTCTCAACATAGCGGTGAGAACATTATCGGCACCCCTAAACGTACCCTCGCATTTTCCTTGTTGTTCTATCGATAGTGATGTCGATTACAGTACACCAACCTGCATCAGTGATGTCTTTCCAAGCATTAAGTCCGCCTGTGCGGTATTCATTATCGCATATAGTGCCAGACACATGTCCTTCATAACATTTGTTTGAGAGAATCTTGGCAGGATGCAGCACCTTCCAGAAGCGGTGATTTGAAAACTTTGTCAGATAATTTCATAGGACTGAGGAGAATCGAGACATATAGCCGGTGTGAGTGCAGGCATGCCATAATTTTTTCAGGCACTGTACAGATATAAAAGGTAACTGCACTGTTTGTCTGAAATGTGTATATGTTGCAGTGCAAAGTTACTGTGGCTGATGTGGCATGATCAGAGAAAATGAGTGTGAGTCCTATCGTGAGGGTTGTAGAGATTCAGCACATTGATAACTGTGAGGGTATGAGAGATAATTTTATGAGGAAAGTTATGTGTGCTGTAGATACTGAGATTCGTTCCAGAACTGCAGCTGTCAAGAGGAGACATTACCTGTACATCAATCTGTGTCAGACTGTAGCAGCAATCGTAATACTTAATTGTAGTTACACTGGTAAATATGTTCCTGGCTCCCAATATTCTTGTGAGTCTTATATGTATTTGGTGACAACTTTCGCGGGATTTAACTGCCAGTGCAATATGGCGATGTGTAGGAATAGTTTTTTTGCCACTGAAAGTCTCGTCTGCTGAAAAAAAAGGGCAGACAGTGGTCCCACACCTGCAGCAGCAGCAGTTTGACGGGTAAATTCAGTGACAGGCGTGCTGCTGCGGTATGATTGCTAGGAACAATGCACCCTTTACTATTCTGCGAAGCATTGCAACATTTCTCGACACTGCACCTGCACATGAGCTATGTGGCTTCGCACCAACAACGGTGCCTAGGTGAACACCTATTTCGACAAGAATTTCTCGGGTGTCAAGTATGAAAGGGATGCTGCTGCCTCATGCTCGTGGGTCCCGAATGAACTGCTGTGCGTCGCAAGGCAGCTGACGGCCGTGTCAGCACATCACGGGGCCCGCCAATGCACCTGGACTGCGGTATTGGATTCTGGTGTCGGGTGGCCAGATGTGTTTTCTATTAGCGATCTTTTGTTTAAACTATATTCCATCGATTTCACCAGCCAATAGGAGGCTGCAAATTAAGAAAAACTACCCCATACATGTGAAGAATACCGATCTAATTAATGTGGATAAATTTTTTATATCAATGTGGTGTTAGCATTACAATAGTTAAGGGGAGGGTGTGTGCGTGTATGAGTGGGTGACATGGAGCAGAACAGCAGGTTAAGTGCAGAACACTAAGTTAATTTGTGTAATTTTTATGTAAAACACAGTACAATAGTTTAAGCGGGTGGGTGACAAAGAAGAATGCTCAGAAATGGCGTTCAAAAGGATGTGAAATTCGAAAAGTATACCAGAAAATGGTGGAAGGACATTACTAATTACTTAATTTGGTATCAAAGGCGGTACAATAGTTTGAGGAAATGGTGGTGACATGGAAAACCACTTAACAGAACGGTTGGTTAAGTACCTGTCAATCAAAGGAGAATAATATGTTAAGTGCATGTCAATCAAAGGAGTTTGGCCCCTGACTGCATACCTGCCCCTGATGTAGGCAACCCGTGCCAACAAAATGAGCTACAAACTGCCTTGCCCCACTACTAATACGCGCTGCATGGTTTAATTTAGTGACGAAGCCCACTTTAATTTGGATGAGTTTGTCAATGAGGAGAACTGGCGCATTTGGGAAACTTAGAATCCACATTTCACAATCGAGAAATCTCTCGATCCTCAACCAGTATGGTGTGCAATATCCAGTCACGGAATAATTGGTCCGTTATTCCTTTGTGCAACGGTGACTACCGAATGGTGCGTGAAGCATTTGGGAGATGATTTTATCCCCATTATCGAAAGTGACTGTGATTTAGATAAGATGTGGTTCGTGCAAGACGGAGCTGAACTCCACAGAAGCAGGAGAGTGATGGCCCAGAAGAGCACTTTTGTGACAGCATTCTTGGTCTGAGGTCCCCAGAAGATTCTGGAATAGGCCTCGACTGGCCGTCAGGTTCTCCGGATCTGAACAGATACGACTCCTTCTGTGGGGCTATATTAGAGACAAGGTGTACAGCAATATCCCCAAAAGCACTGCTGAGCTGGAAACAGTGATTCAGGAGGTCATCGACAGCACCGATGTTCTGACACGTCAGTGGGTCATGGAGAATTTCGCTTTTCGTCTGCGCCACATGATCGCGAAAGGTGGCAGGGGTATTGGATAGTTCATAACCTAAATCGGAGTATCTGTAGTGACGTTTCATGTTGAATAAAGTGTGTGCATGGTTTTTTTTTTTCATAGTTCCGTATTTGTCACCCTGTAAGTACATTATTTTGGACGGAACCCTCAGAGCACCAGTGGCACTCGTACTTGCCTGTCCTTTCTACCGAATAGATTCTTCATTCGAGGAAGGCTGCAGCGCAGGCGGTGTGGGCCAGGTTCCTCCCGCACTGGCCCTGCTACACCCCGTCTGGCGGCTTAGCCGCCGCCCCGCACGCGTACCCGCAGAACTGTAGCCTAGCGCGGTGAGACTGCCGCCCGTCTCTGTGCCGTCAGACCTGAGTTCCGTCTGCTAATTCGCGGACCCACAGTATCGGACGTTGCGGGGACGGCTCCCGGCTGCGCGGTGTTCCGGGGTCGGAATATCGAGCCGGCGCTGTCCGGTGGCGGTGGCGGTGGCTGCGGCCGCGGCTTACGTAAGGGCCAGCGTGTCGGGCGCGAGCCGCGCTCACCATCAGTCCGTGAATGAGCGGACCGCGAGCAGCTGATAGCCGGGCGAGCGGCGGTGGGGGGCGCGCCGCGGCAGCGCCGGCCGCCGCAAGCACTCAGTCTGCCGACCGACGCAGCGCGCCGCCACGGCCACCACAGCTTCTCCAGCAGGTGAGTCCAGCCGCCGGCGCCCGCCCCGGGTCGTATACTGGATGCTGGCAGCTGCTTCTTTCCCTAAATCGCCAATGTTAGAAACAAGCTGTGGAGTCGTGCGTAGCTGCGAAACCGAATATTCTGGGCGCCCAACTCTCACACTTATCTCAGCCAGCGAATCAGGTAGACTATTCTTCCCCTGTCGATCCATTAACTGCAGTGAAACGTACGAACAAGTGATATTTTAGAACAGTGTTATCGGTGTGTACCTGACGAAGGGCGGTAAGCAAACCATACTACTCTAGACAACTGTCTGGAATCATCCTTTCTTCGCGAGCGCGCGCGCGTGTGTGTGTGTGTGTGTGTGTGTGTGTGTGTGGGTGGGTGGGTGTCTGTGGGCGTGTGGGTGGTTCAAATGGTTCAAATGGCTCTGAGCACTCTGGGACTTAACTTCTGAGGTCATCATGTAACTAGGCTGTTTAGGTTTTTATGTTGGTAACGCCATGTAGCGCTCTATATGAAAATCATTGACTGTGCTCTGTGCAGTCTGTGGCTGTTAACAGCCAACTGCCCAACACTACAATAGCAGATTCCAACAATGCAAACCAGCCACAGACTGCACACAGCACAGTCAATGATTTTCATATAGAGCGCTACATGGCGTTGCCAACATAACAACCCAAACAGCCTACCTACAATCAGTCCCCTAGAACTTAGAACTACTTAAATTAACCTAAGGACATCACACACACCCATGCCCGAGGCAGCATTATAACCTCCGACCGTAGCGGTCGCTCGGTTCCAGGCTGTAGCGCCTAGAACCGCTCGGCCACTCCGGCCGGTCGTGTGTGTGTGTGTGTGTGTGTGTGTGTGTGTGTGTGTGTGTGTGTATGCATCCTTTCTTCGACAGTGCATGTGTGTGTGTGTCGAGTTTTAGTGTATTTGATTCTTTATGAAGGTCGCAGAGAGATGAAAGAGAGCGAATCTCCAACCAGCAACGATCATTTCACCTGAGTCATCCACACATTGGATTTTGTGAATTTCTTCTTTTCACCTCACCGCCTCAGAGACTTCCCTTAAGCATCAACGAACTGCCTCCAAGCTACCAAAAGTATAAAAAACTGTGGTCTTGTATGTAGTTGCGAATTCAACTAGTCAGGATCCCGATCTCTTGCGCACACATAAGCAACGTCGCCTCTGCCCACGAATCACTTGCACAGTTTTCTTTCATTCGATCTGTTAAGTGGACAGAAACATTCGTGCAAGTGATACCATAAAACAGTCTTACTCGCGTCTGTGTGATTGAGGGGTAGCAAGCCGGCCGGAGTGGCCGTGCGGTTCTAGGCGCTACAGTCTGGAACCGAGCCACCGCTACGGTCGCAGGTTCGAATCCTGCCTCGGGCATGAATGTGTGTGATGCCCTTAGGTTAGTTAGGTTTAAGTAGTTCTAAGTTCAAGGCGACTGATGACCTCAGAAGTTAAGTCGCATAGTGCTCAGAGGCATTTGAGCCATTTCAGGGGCCGGCCGCGGTGGCCAAGCGGTTCTAGGCGCTCAGTCCGGAACCACGCGACTGCTACGGTTGCAGGTTCAAATCCTGCCTCGGACATGGATGTGTGTGATGTCCTTAGCTTAGTTAGGTTTAAGTAGTTCTAAGTTCTAGGGGACTGATGACCACAGATATTAAGTCCCATAGTGCTCAGAGCCATTTGAACCATTTTTGAACCATTTTAGGGGTAGCAAACAAACCATGACGGTTTGTAACCACCCAGACTTCGCCTGTGTATGTGTATGTGTATTATTCTTATTATCGTGTATGTGTGTATGTATGTACTCTTCTTATTATCTCACTACCCCAAAGACAGCTTTAGGCGGTTCAGAAACCGCCACCAATCCTGCAAAGGGCCAAAAATCTGTGGAGTTGTATAACACTGTAAATCCAAATATTGATTATGCCTGTTTCCGCACGTATTATACTTAACAACTTCACCTCAACCAACGAAACAGGTGGACCGTTTTCTCTGCATTGATCCACTAACTAGAATGAAGCATACGACCAAATGATGTTTTAGAACGGTATTATTCGTACTTGTCTAACGGAAACGTAGTAAAAAAGCCGTACAAATATTTAATAACTCTTCGAAATTATCCTTTCTTTGGGAGGAAAAAGATGTCCACCATCCACTGGCAAGGAATCTTCAGCCGTCCAACTGGAAAGCCTTTCTTGTTCCTACTGGTACGTCTCACTTATATTTTCAGAACTTTGTAACAATCGTGAGCCGCAAAAGCATGCTAGAAGCTTGTCTGGAACCAACCATTCTTTTCAAGAGACACAGAGACAAATACTTTTTTTTTAACAGTTGACAGCGACACCTAGAAGAAAACACCGCGGGATTGGCAGTTTTCAAGTTTGTCTCCCGGAGAACTGTCTCCATTCTCGTAGACAAACGGTGACTCTGTGGAAGGGCGTTTATTTTTACGTATTATGTGTGTAAAGACGTATGTGTGTGTGTGTGTGTGTGTGTGTGTGTGTGTGTGACTGATAGTAGGAGTTCCTGTCTCGTTTGAAACTGATTGTCTCTGAAAATGCTTGACACTCGTTGCCATTTCCGGTGTGTCGGAACGTCTTTACGATCCCTGTTCGCGGGCTAGACGGCTGCGAGTGACGCATCATTCTTTGTAGACACACTGGACAGCCCGCGTCGCTGCAACAACGGAGTTGGCCAACTTCACTCACGGTGTGGTCATGGGCGCTCCCAGACGCGGCATCTTCTTTCTGCCATTGTATTGAGCTTCTTCGTCGATCCTTCTTGTTGCACTCATTCCACGCAACTAACTCGTACATACATAACACTGCACTACCGAGAGTTAACGGTGGAGCGTAACATGAGCCCCTGCTACCGGGTCATCTACAGTGCTCCAAAAAGGTCGTTACTACATTTATTTCGATTTGTAAATGGACAGTGCACTCAATTAAGAAAGGCGGGCTTGCGGATTTTAGGAGTTGCGTAATGTTCTTTTAATATGCCTCGCATCTGAGTTAATTTACACGAGCATGATTCAGGCGATGTTCCACTGTGGCGCTTGTTGGCTCAGTAAGAGTCAGATTAGGAATCCAAACGTTCAGTTGTCGGTCATTCCCAGGAGCTTTCCTGTCATGTATCGCTTCTGTAGCAATCGAGTCTTCGTGTGGAAAACTGTGACGCGCTCCGCCCTCCATTCCTTACGATCTACCATTCGGCAGTAGGAGATCGTGGCTAATGGCGTTGTAGATGTTACACTTAGCTACGACCGCTGTTGGTTTTCTCTCTTGTTGAGTGCGATATTCTGACTACGGGAACCGGTCGGCGTGCGACTTTTGCTCGTGGCGGCGTCCTTGGTTCCCATTGCGCTCACGAGAGATGCCGGCAGCACGGACGAGCCCAGGTGACACGGCGAGCCGGTGCAGGCGTCGGGAAACCACGCTGCCGTCTGCACGACACCTCTCCGTTTACAAGTGGCGCTCTTTACACTCTACCTGTGTGTAGCACTGCTGGGGAACGAACCCGTGATCTGTTTTTTTTTATGTTGTTGCAAGTATGGGAGTGATAAACACGAGCGCGGTGGTATTGTATCTGAACTCGCGGAATTCTCCGTCTTTCACTCAAACGTCCTTGAGAGACGCGATTCCGCTGACGGTCCAGTTCCTTATCAGAGTGACGCACGAGATGTATCTCCGGCACAAATAAATGTCCCTCGGCTGCTGCCAAAGTGTGTTAGCAGTGCTGATGGCGTTTCCCCTCGATAAGAAATACGTTGTGTGTACTGCACGCGTCACTTCGTCTTTGTCCCTATCCTATCTTTGTTCCTGGCCTCCCGGCAGCTATTGAGCAGAGGACACGTTATTGAGTTCAGTAGTGCGCTGCGTCTCGAATCCGGCAATGTATTCTCGAAGTCAGGTAAATGTACGTAGACTCTACTGAAGTGGAGGCAGCTTTCAAATGTTCAAAAATGTTCAGCTGTGTGTGAAATCGTATGGGACTTAACTGCCATGGTCATCAGTCCCTAAGCTTACACACTATTTAACCTAAATTATCCTAAGGACAAACACACACACCCATGCCCGAGGGAGGACTCGAACCTCCGCCGGGACCAGCCGCACAGTCCATGACTGCAGCGCCTCAGACCGCTCGGCTAATCCCGCGCGAGGCAGCTTTCAGAATGGTTTTAAAGTCTTGCAAAATTCTTTCCTACACTTACCGCTTTTGTCAGCTAGCGGTTTCTGTATCAGTGGATACAAGCACTACAGTCGTCAGGGGTACGACGGGAGAATACCTACGCGTGCCCTCATCCCATTTTTTGCTCACGGCCTTTGTATAGGTTGTACAGGATGGAGCCAGTTCCACGTTAGTTTTTTAATACCTGTTCTCCAGCTACAGCCAACAGTCTTTTTGGAGAACAATGACGCGCATCCTCCAGAGAATGCACCTTAAATGCCGTTAACATGTCCTACAACACTATTCTGCCTGTAACACACTAATGTTACCCTCTTAGAGGATTTCGAAGATTTGACCTCGCGTGTGTCTAATGGACAAAGGTATCGGATTATAATTTCGAATTAGGTGAAATTAACAGAAAAACCAAATAGACTTTAACCTTGGGAGTCAATGAAAGTAGTAAAATCATAAATGAATAAAAAAATCAACAGTAGCCAGCCCAATTAGGAACATTAATTTGTAAATATATGTTTAAGAAAACTGAATATTGTTTGTTGAAGTTACTTTCGTTGAGATTTCTCTTTGAATAGCAAACAAAATACAAACTGACACAGTCTACTTCGAACTGTGTGTAGCAGCAGTTACCAATAGCGCACACACTAGTAAATTATAGGGAGTAGATTTGCACCAAGCTCATACTAATGACAACTACACTCAAAGGCATTACATAATCAGATGCTGAAATGTTACTGCATGAAGTGCAGAACTAAATTTGTACATGAGGGCCTTTTGACTTAACTGACATGACAAAAATAAATAAAGATTAATAATATCACAAATACAATGTTTAAGCTCCTCTACAAATATCCGTTTTCCTTTGCAACAGTAATAGTTCAGTTGTTTCCTAATAAGTGGAGAATATGATGCGGACGCATAAACTAATATAGTTTCACTAGTCAACGCTCTCTGATTATTACACTAGAAAAGACTAATTCAAAAAGGTAATCATTCACTTCACTTAGAGTAGTTCATAATTTTTTAGACAATAAAATACAAAACTGGGCTTAATTAACTTCAAAAAAGGAACCATACATGATATAAATCAAAACCACACTATTTTTGAAAGTGAGCTTAACTTATTTGCCTTTTTATCACCTGTGAAACAGGTATTCTAGACAATAATATTTACACAATCTTGCACTGAACTCCTACAAAACTATATTTTGAAATAAGCTAAGGATACTTTACCAAAAGCCTCTCCAATTTCACTTTTGTGGTTTTAACTTTAACTTTTACTCCTTTTATATTAGACAAAAAAATCACTTTTAACCACTTGAACGCAATAATTGTTCATTTAAACCAAGATACTCAGTTTCAGTAACACTTAGGTAAGGACCCTGCATAGGTTCATGGTCAGGGTAGAAAATATGGTTCCTGACACTGGTTTATAATGATGTGATTACTATTAAAACAACACACAAATTAACTGGTCCATGCCCATCTACATTCCTGAACGTATGAAGTTAGTGAAGCAGAGGCGAAGATTAGTGGCAAGCGGCATGGCGGCTGACTGACTCGCGGCTCTTCATGTTCGAATGATCTATAAAATCTCTTCTCGGCGTCGGATTTTCAACATATTAGCCGAGAATACCAAATAATTGCCAGATCCTCATCCAAGGCAAATCCTTTGTAAAGCGGCTTCCAATTGCCTCTCTTGCACCGTCGAAGTGTACCGTGGTACGGCTAGCCACATACTCTATACCGTTCACTGCATACCGTTCACACAAAGGAGACGCTCAGTTCCACTGCCAAAACCAGCTTTTACATCGCGCCATTCCACTTCCGTAGCGGGAGGACGTCCGTACAACTTTTACATGTTACAAATACAAGTGCCCTAAGGATGAACCAGCTTTCAATAAACATTTTCCTTTTTATGAAGATACACATATTATTGTAATTTTTCATTTTAACATATCCTTTCGCTTTTTTCATAATGACATTACCAAGTTTCTTGCCATATCTCAAGGACTTTAAATAACAAAGCATAAACACTCCATAACTGCAGATACACAGTTACATAATACAAACCTACTTCTAATGGATATAAGTGTTACAGTCTGTTTCACTTACGTATCGGTTGCGCTGAGCTGTTGCTATCCTAGCAGTGCGATTTCTGTTTTACGCCTGCTTGATGCATCGCACTCTCCCTGAGTCCTTCCGAAACATTTAATTTTCCCATTTGCCTTCCTTATCACATTTCAAACCACTTCATATCTTTACCCTCAAATAATAAAACAATGTGATGAGCTTTAGATGTTTAGCACTAACCCTGTAAACAGAAACTATCACGGTTGTTTCCATTGTTCAACATATTACACTGGATTTATCCAGATTTAAAGAGAGCAGATTTAAGAATATCTAGAGGAGACACTATTCAGTTCCTAATATCTAAGCTTTTACTGTCGGAAACGTCACGCTTATTAAAACATTCCGGACAATTTCCTATTGAAACACAATGTTTCATCCCCATCTGTGGAGGACATCTCCACGGAGGGCTGTAGTTTCTTCGACTGTCCGACAGACAGTTTTACCCGCTATCTGACTAATGTGAAATTCTGTTTCCGTATGCTCTCGCGCAGAGACGAGACGTCTCATGTTTTGAAAACAGGTGGGGACGAAACGTTGGGTGCCGGAGAGGAATTCTTCCGACCACAAAGTAATACCGCAGAGTATTTTAGTAAGTGTGACAATCCGATGTGTTCCGCAATTGTAAAGAATTATTTTTCTCTTCAGACAACGACATTGTTCCGTGCTTCATCTGCGGCGCTTTCTCGTGTTTCATGTAAATCTGTTAAATGCCATTCGCTTAATATTTCGAAACGCTGAGTGAAGGCTGGTTTCCAGGTCAGGCGTCCTTGTAAGGCGGGCGAGAAGGCCCGTGTCGTATAGAGCGGCACACACGACTCGCGCTACACGTAGCACAGCCGAACCCGCTGTCGGAACACACGGCGCTGGACCCTGTACCCCGTGACGCACGCAGGGTCTGTTCCCTGCACTGATTTCGGGCGAACAGGCAGGGTGGTAAAGTATTTCGGACGATGAGCTCATCTTCCGGGGAGCGATAGTCAGATCCCCAGCTTGAATCTAGATTTGCTTTTTGCGTGGTTCTTGCAAACCATTTCCAGTGAATGCGTTTTTACGCTAGACCGCCAGGCTTGACGAGACGGCGATGACATTACTTGTTTCTTTCTTTTTAGCTACTGACAGCCCAATGAATATACGGACTACCGTAAGCTGAAAGAAATGTGAAAACTCTTCTGAGTCACTGATGTGTAGGTATTTTTTCATCACTTTTTTCTATATTTCTTTACCTTTCCTTTTAAAAATACCATGTGATTCCGCAAGTCTAGCACTTGAGCCATTTTTTCTGCGATCTACTCGTATCTGAACGTACTCGCCACATATACTGTCCTACCACAAAAGGAGCGATTACTAAGGAGCTGTCGCAGGTTCGAATCCTGCCTCGGGCATGGATGTGTGTGATGTCCTTAGGTTAATTAGGTTTAAGTGGTTCTAAGTTCTAGAGGACTGATGACCTGAGAAGTTAAGTCCCATAGTGCTCAGAGCCATTTGAACAATTTTTACTAAGGAGCTGTTTGTAGCGCCGTGTTAATACGAGTTTGTTTTCCGCCTTATGCTGTCAAACGTTTCGACAAAATCCACCACCTCGTTGAGAGTAGGTGAGGGATTTGATACAGAAGTGGTCTTAAGTTTGGCTGGAAAACGTGTCGACTGTCTTACAACGAAGACGATTAGACCGATGATCCGAATTTGTATGCTCGAAAGTTCCTGGTGCCGTAGCCTTCTCAGTAGAATCCATTAATGTCCACACAGGACTGCAGTCGTAGCTTCTGCTGCTCAAAACAGAAGCACGAGTTAAGCAAACAGCTTGTCCGTAATCACTGTACTTATTCCAACAAATGGTAACTTGCACATACTAAGCAAGCAGTCGTAGGGAAGAAAAAAACAGCAGGTAACTATTTCGCCCACAGTTACTAGTTCATCTACATCTACATCATACTCCGCAAGTCACCTAACGGTGAGTGGCGGAGGATACTTTCGGTACTAGTGTCAGAATTAATGCTATTTTTCTCGTTCAAATCGTGGCAAGGTAGTATTACGTTTATTATCGTTAGCAATTAATTTAATTATTTTCCTGTACACACCCTAGGGACACGTACAGTAAGATAATTATGTTACACGTAAGCACTACTTAACGAAGCAGCGACTTTGCCACACTGATGTGCTCACGGATTCTGTTCCTACGAACTTTTGTATTTTTTATTTATTCATTGTCCTTGTTTACCGATTAGCTTATTCTTTGTAAACCGCTCACACTTTCAGAATGGCACAATGGCGCTCGAATATTTCTAATTCAGTTTAAGGTGCATGACGGAACTACGTAAAGTGCTGAGCTTTAGGTTTTTTTTTGTGTGTGTGTTCATTCTCCTTCATAGTTAGGAGATCCGATAGAATATCGCAGATACACTGGATCGTAAAATAATTAATGAAATACATCGAAATTGGACAAAAGGTTACTGTGTCTTATTCAGAAGCCAAGTGGTACTATATGTTCCTCGTGGGGAGTACCTAGTGCAACAAGAGAGAATACTTATGTCGAAAATGTGACATATTGACCTAGGGCTACAGCCATTCAATGGAGCACGTCCAGTCGCCACACGAGCGTCGGCTATCGAGAATTGCTCGCAATTTTCCTGGAGATCCCCCCCACCGCCGTCAGTCAGTGTGGTTCAGATGGAGGGGTAGGGATTAACTCGTCATTCGTGTCCAAGTGGGAACGCCGTCAGCGCGTACACTTCAGTCTAGTGCAGTGCGGTGCAGTGTGCATAGGCAAGGCAGGCAGTATGGGCGAAGGGCGTGCACTGTGCTGTTCCTCCGTGGTGAGTCTCGCAGCACACGCACCCGAGCCCTGACTGTGGTCGCTAAACCACGCGCTATGCTGCTATTATGTTTCTGAACGAGGTTATTTTCGCAGTGTGATGTGCTACCAGTGCCAAACATAAGCGTTATTTCTGAGAACGGAGTCTGCGTTTAAGAGTAGACTACTTTTACCACTAAACTAGTAGTGCTTTATGGTGTATTCATTCATCTGACACGCAATATTCTTCGGTTTAGTGACCAATAGAAGTCATCAGTAGAGTCTTTGAAGTGTTAAGACGTATGTGAGTCCTCGTTTCTTTCTTGCAAATGTCGATCGTACATTTTCTTTTTAAAACCTCGTTTATTTCTTGTGTGTGGTGCCTTAGATCACGTTGTTCAGTAGACCAGCATAGGTCTAGTGGAGACAGCGATCCACCAAGGAGAATTATTCTTCATATTGTGACGTATACTGCAGCTGTATCTGTTGTTTTTTATGAGGCTTTGGTGACAGACTGGACTGTCGCAGTCACTCATATATAGGTCAAGTTGGAACGTGATAGTCTTGATATGTGTTGCCAAAATATGTCATGACAATCTTTTTTGTATATATTACGCATTCCAGTTATATTTGTACCCCTCATCAAAACCCATAATTTACCACCGTTGTCTAATATATTTAAGCCTTTGTATACTCGAAAGCTTTAATAACAGGAGCATTTAGGGCTCGAAACACCCTATTCCCGTTGATGTCATGTTTGTTGAATTTCGTTTTGCTAATGTTTTCGTGTTAGTGATGTCAGCCGTTGGTCGTTTCTTAAGGCTCGCATCTCTGCCAAGCTAAGGACGACATCGGCGTATCGATGCAATACAAAGCTGGTACCTAATGCCATATTACGTGCTATAGTTTTCGAGTTCTCGTGTAATTTAGTGTGTTCTTCGATGTGTTCTAAAAGTAAACAGAAGCGGTCATTAGAGCTTCGCCATCCCACAACCAAACTGTCACCTCTCACCCTAACCAATATCTCGAGAAACGTTACACACCAGTGTTCCACCACATCGAAAGGTTTCTTTACATTAGTTGGGTTCGGGAAATATGTCAACGAATCTGTCATCTTCCGACCAAAGTCAGATCCTTCGCTGCGTTGTCAGTGTGTCACCAGAACCTATCTTCCAAACACTAACATAGGCGCAAAATAAATACTGCCATTCTCTTGTTTTCTTTCTGTTTGCGTGTGTATGACGCCACAGGATACACCATCAAGTTTCGGGACGAAGCCGACATTCAATATCGGTAGGTTCAGTTGACAGAAATTTGTGACAAGGGAAGTTTATTTTTCCCGGGGAATAGGTTAACCAGGCACCATGAAAGGGCTGTTAAGTAACCAGATACTTGTTAGGCTACTAACAGATGGTTATTCAAAAGCTTTTCGTGACTGTAACTCCTAGGTTATATATATATATATATATATATATAATCTTCTGTAACTTCAGCTGGTAAAATGTACAGTGTAGGTGTCGCGTGTGTCTTCTACGTGAGAAAACTCGTTTTCGCTACTCTGTCTTGTTGCGAGCAGATATTCGAATCGATGTATGCCAGCATATTGGCAATGCTTTCTTGGTGATTTTCGTTAGCTGGGATTTAGGTCGAGGTCTAAGATGTATTTGTTAACAATGTTCCGTCCCCTACTGGTGAAGAAGTCATCAAAAGCTATAAAAAGTAGTTCCAAACCCAAAAAATTTCGGTTAGCCGAACTGTTTATACATATCCCCTCAACGACCGGTTTATTACGTAACCACACCGTTACCTAACATCACGGAGTAACGCCTCGGTGTGCGCTATGAAGCTTACAGGGCAGAAGTGCTGGCGTTCTTTATTTATCACTATGGTCCACAACTTCTCCGGTATCAACAGTTTTTGTTTCCTGTTTAAATTCTTTTTCTGATTTGAATTTCTATGGCGTCTTTGTACATCTTGGCATAGTAATAACTGCACCTTGATAGCGTCGAAGAAACGAAATTGGTAGTTACCTGGTCCCCGCCGGCGGTCAGCTACTGTCGATTTATCAGTGTAGCGAGACAACTAACTTGTGTCCTTTAAGCAGTGTCAATGCTTTTTATTTTTTTTAGTTCCCATGTTGACTTCATCTATTTCTATACCCTGCAAAGCACTGAAGTGAATGCCAGAGAATACTTCCGATTGTAGCATTTATTACGAATTTTACCCGTTCCATTCCCGTGTAGAGCGTGAGAAGAATTAGTGCTCAAATGTGTGTCTGCAAGCACATTGAGATCAATGCGATCTTGTCTCCGCGATCCCTGTGGGTGCGATACGCAGGAGGCTGTTGTCATTCTTTCATTCATCACTTAAAGTCGGTC
Organism: Schistocerca piceifrons; assembly: GCF_021461385.2. Lineage (NCBI taxonomy): Eukaryota > Metazoa > Arthropoda > Insecta > Orthoptera > Acrididae > Schistocerca > Schistocerca piceifrons. Next base: position 570,127,962 of record NC_060143.1, read on the forward strand.
CTAGAAACTTCCTAAGCAGACTTTCAGGTGAAAATGTCACTATATTGCAATGTGCGCCAGTTCTTTCCAGCATCTCCGTTACACTCCCCCACGTGTCAAAGAAATCTCCCACGACACACGTGCTGCTCTCTTTGTACAGGTTCAATATCCACTGTTTCTCATATTTGATACGGGCTCAACAGACTTGAACGGTATTCTACATCTACCTCAATACTCCGCAAGCCACCTGACGGTGTGTGACGGAGGGTACCTTGAGTACCTCTATCGGTTCTCCCTTCTATTCCAGTCTCGTATTGTTCGTTGAAAGAAAGATTGTCGGCATGCCTTTGTGTGGGCTCTAATCTCTCTGATTTTATCCTCACGGTCTCTTCGCGAGATATACGTAGGAGGGAGCAATATACTGCTTCACTCCTCGGTGAAGGTATGTTCTCGAAACTTCAACAAAAGCCCGTACAGAGCTACTGAGCGTCTCTCTTGCAGTGTCTTCCACTGGAGTTTATCTATCATCTCCGTAACGCCTTCGCGATTACTAAATGATCCTGTAACGAAGCGCGCTGCTCTCTCTCTCTCTCTCTCTCTCTCTCTCTCTCTCTCTCTCTCAACCCTATCTGGTACGGATCCCACACTGGTGAGCAATATTCAAACAGTGGAACAGTGGGCGAACAAGTGTACTGTAACCTACTTCCTTTGTTTTCCGACTGCATTTCCTTAGGGTTCTTCGAATGAATCTGTCTCGCATCTGCTTCACCGATAATTAATTTTTTATGGTCATTCCATTTTATATCTCTCCTAATGCCTACTCCCAGATAATTTATGGAATTAACTGCTTGCATTTGCTGACCTGCTCTATTGTAGCTAAATGATAAAGGATCTATCTTTCTATGTATTCGCAGCACATTACACTTGTCTACATTGAGATTCAATTGCCATTCCCTGCACCATGCGTCAATTCGTTGCAGATCCTCCTGCATTTCAGTAAAATTTTCCATTGTTACAACCTCTCGGTATACTACAGCATCTTCCGCAAAAAGCCTCAGTGAACTTCCGGTGTTATCCACAAGGTCATTTATGTATATTGTGAATAGCAACGGTCCTACGACACTCCCCTGCGTCGCACCTGAAATCACTCTTACTTCGGAAGACTTCTGTCCATTGAGAATTCTAGAATGGGTCACACGGGTCGTTTGTAAGCAGGTTAATTTCATTCCCCCAGTCTACCACCTGTTCTACCGACAATTGAGTCTATAGGATCGTTCCATTTCATAGCCGTACAGAAATCAACCGAGGTATTTGTATGAATTGACCTTTCCAACGATGAGTAATATCTTAGTCATAGGATACTATTTTTTGTTTTGTTTTACGAAGTGCATTAGTTTACGTTTCTGTACGCTTAAATCAAGTTATCCATGTCTTTGTGCCATACTGAAACCTTATGAAGACCTGACGTTCGGCTTTCCGCCAATGCTTCATTGTAGATAACTGCGTTGCCCGAGAAAAGTCCGAGGTTACTATCATTATTGTCCGCAACGTGGTAATAAACATGAACAGCCCAGGTTCAACACATTTCCTTGGGGCAAACCTAAAGTTATATCCACATCTGTCAATGACTCTCCATCCAACATAACATGCTGCGTTCTACCTATAGAGAAATCCTCAATCCAGTCACAAATTTCGCTTGATAACACATCCGATTGTACTTTCAATAATAAGCGTAGGTATGGTTGTGGACAAATGTCTTCCTGCAGTCAAGAATCATTACAACTACCACCCTTCTGTGGTCGAAAGCTTTCAGTATATCATTTGAGAAAAATGCAACTTGTATTTCACATGATCGATGTTTTCTGAATCCATGCTGACTGCATGAAGGAAGTTACTCTGTTAGATATGTCTTATTACGTTTGAGTTCAGAATATATTCTGAGCTTCTATAACGAATTAATGTAAAGGGTAGTGGACAGGTTTTGTGGATCACCTGTGGTGCCCCTTTTTTTAGGTGGGTGTGACCTGCGCTTTCTTGTAAACATCGAGCACAGTTATTGTTGGAGGGATGTTCGGTATATTATTCTTAAGAGGTCTAACACAACCGAATATTCCGTGTAGAATCTGGTAGGGAGTGAATGAAGCTCTGGAGCGTTGTTCAGATTTAACGATTTGAGCCGTTTCTCGAAGCCACTTACACTTACACAGCGGCGCGAGAGTCAAATTGGGGCAATCTTCTTGGGTTTTCCTTTGTTAGCGATTACAGAAAAAGAAAGACACGTTCATAGGATTTTGACGACTTGGAAAAAGCGTTCGACAATGTAAAATCGTGCAAGATGTTCGAAATTCTGATGGAAAATAGGGGTGAGCTATAAGGAAAGACGGGTAATATAAAACAGCCGAGAGGTAATAATGACAGTGAAAGACTAAGAACGAAGTGCTCGTATTAAAAAGTGTGTAAGACAGCGATGTAGTCTTTCGCCCCCAATGTTCATTCTACATATAGAAGGAGCAATGATAAATAAAAAAAATTAAGGGTGAAAGGATATCAATAATAAGATTAGCTGATGACACATTGCTATCCTCAGTGAGTGGAGAATAGTTACAGGATGTGCTGAATGTGATGAACAGTCTAAGAGTACGGAGTATGGGTTGAGAGAAAATCGAATAAAGACGAAAGTAATGAGGAGTAGCAGAAATAACAGCGAGTAACGTAACATCCGGATTGATGGTCAGAAAGTATATGAAGTTAAGGCATTCTGCTACCTAGACAGCAAAATAACCAGTGACGGACGGAGTAAGGAGAACATCAAAAGCAGACTGGCACTGGAAAAAAGGGCATTCCTGGGCAAGATAAGTCTACTAGTACCAAACATGGGCCTTAATTAAAGGAAGAAATTTCTGAGAAGGGGAGGAATATTTTATGGTAGTGAAACATGGACTGTGGAAAAACAGGACAGAAGAGAATCGAAGCATTTGAGATGTGGAGCAACAGACGACTGTTGAAAATTAGGTTGACTGATAAGGTATGAGGAGGTTCTGCGCTGAATCAGAGAGGAAAGGTATTTGTGGAAAACACTGACAAAGAGGAGGAACAGGATGATAAGACACCAGGTAACAACTTCCATGGTACTAGAGGGAGCTGTAGAGGGTAAAAACTGTAGAGGAAGACTGAGACTGCTATTCTGAGATGAAGAGGTTGGCACAGGAGAGGAATTCGTGGCTGGCCGCATGAAACTAGTCAGAAGGCTGATGATTAAAAAGAAAAAGCATTTCTGCTTTTTGTACCCTCAGTTAAATTTCCTTTCTCGTACGTGTTTGGACAAAACCTTGGTGGTATTAAGAGCCTTTACATACGACCGGTAACGAAACACTTGACTGCGTGTGGAAAAGGTTTTGCAAACCCCTGCAGCGGCAAGATGTATTCAGATATTTGCGCACGTTCCTTGTGGGTTTAATTAACTGTCATAACTGTGTTCTCTTAGCATTCTGCTGATGCGATATGTGGCTGTTTTTACTAACTGGAATAGAACCTTCCATTTAGCTGGTTCTTTCCCACTAGAAGCCCAGTTCTGTCAGGACGTAGTGCCATATTTATCTCAAGGAAACCATGTCCCTTGAAAGTATTTCTTACTCGCCGGAGTTTTTACAGCGTTCGATGTTGTCTCGAGCATTAATAGACACAACGTCGGTCACATGAACATGCCTTAGGGCACGGCCTAATACGCACCAAACAGGACTCACCTAGGACATTGAAGCCTGTGCCGGCAGCGTTTACTTGGCTTCCATACTATTTACAACGTGGGCCGTGATGACACACTCATGTGTAACGTAGCTCCATGCCAAGGTTGCGCTGAAGGTGACAGATGGGTTCTGAGTTGACACAACCTACGAATGCGATATAAGAGGTGTAAGTCTTCTTGTGGTGAATTTGATGGAATTCCGTTTCATATAATAATGGTAGCGTCACGACGACTTATGTCGGATGGCGTTGTCCTTCGATATTTGCCATTTTACTTATTTAGCCCGCTTTATCCGCTGCCGTTTGCTATATAGTATTTTGGATGTTTTTCTTAAAAGGTTTCTTGCATATGATTTGTTAAATACTATAATATCTGGGAGTTTGCTTCAATTACCTAGCGAGGCAGGGATCAGAACCGCATGCAGTGTAGACATCAAATAGATCGGCACACAGTTCTGTGGGAATACGGTTATTAGCGAGTTTCCTATACATATTGGGAGTGTTCGCAGTTGATTTGTCTCCCCAGAATCAGGAACTTAACACCCGATCAGCTGTAGCACACAAACGCATAGAATAATGTCTTCTGTGATTTAGTGTTACTATCTTTACATAGGGGTGATGGCCTGGTATTAGGATTGGCATCCGGCTACATAAATAATCCAAATACACGCTAAGGTGTCTCATCAGAGGCTAACCCTTAACCGAGGAAGCCAGTGAATCATCGATAAAATATGCCCGGTATCCTAAACATAATATTCTGTTCATTCCAATTTTCTGACTTCCATCGTGTGCCAATATAAGACCAGTAACTTTCTTTTTGATTATCTTTTCCAAAAGCAAACACATACTCAGATAGTAATTACGAACACTGTAGTCAATGATAATGCCTATTTGAAGTTGCGAAATGTCTCTTTATAGAGCTTGGTTTTTGTTTCCGAGGGATGCAGATAGAAGTGCGTCCTTTGTCTTTATTTGGAACAGCTTATTTGATAACGATCTAGAAAAGATAGCATTTTGTTATTAACTTCAGCCATATTAGTCGCTACGTATTAGCTTTCACACAGGTTGCTGTAGTGCAATGCTACAGAGTACACGTTACAATGTGTTTACATTCTGTTACCACTTTGTCACCAAACCATCTCCAGAAAGTTGGTATTAGTATCCAGTCCGTCGAAGTAGTTCGTGGTGCTGTGATTTCATCAGCGGAGAAGAAAACTGAGCCTTCTGCATCTTTGTTTTGTTTTCATAAAGGTGATCAAAGAGCACGAAATTGTCTTTAGCATGACAGACCGTGAAATTCTACATCTACATGATTACTCTGCAATTCACATTTAAGTGCTTGGCAGAGGGTTCATCGAACCACAATCATACTATCTCTCTACCATTTCACTCCCGAACAGCGCGCGGGAAAAACGAACACCTAAACCTTTCTGTTCGAGCTCTGATTTCTCTTATTTAATTTTGATGATCATTCCTACCTATGTAGGTTGAGCTCAACAAAATATTTTCGCATTCGGAAGAGAAAGTTGGTGACTGAAATTTCGTAAATAGATCTCGCCGCGACGAAAAACGTCTTTGCTTTAATGACGTCCATACCAATTCGCGTATCATATCTGCCACACTCTCTCCCCTATTACGTAATAATACAAAACGAGCTGCCCTTTTTTGCACCCTTTCGATGTCCTTCGTCAATCCCACCTGGTAAGGATCCCACACCGAGCAGCAATATTCTAACAGAAGACGAACGAGTGTAGTGTAAACTGTCTCTTTAGTTGACTTGTTGCATCTTCTAAGTGTCCTGCCAATGAAACGCAACCTATGGCTCACCTTCCCAACAAGTTGTTCGTAATTTTAACACCTAGGTACTTAGTTGAATTGACAGCCTTGAGAATTGTACTATTTATCGAGTAATCGAATTCCAACGGATTTCTTTTGGAACTCATGCGGATCACCTCACACTTTTCGTTATTTAGCGTCAACTGGCACCTGCCACACGATACAGCAATCATTTCTAAATCGCTTTGCAACTGATAATGACCTTACTAGTCGGTAAATTACAGCATCATCCGCGAACAACCTAAGAGAACTGCTCAGATTGTCACCCAGGTCATTTATATAGATCAGGAACAGCAGAGGTCCCCGGACGCTTTCCTGGGGAACATCCGATATCACTTCAGTTTTACTCGATAATTTGCCGTCTATTACTACGAGCTGCGACCTTCCTGACAGGAAATCACGAATCCAGTCGCACAACTGAGACGATACCCCATAGGCCCGCAGCTTGATTAGAACTAGTTTGTGAGGAACGGTGTCAAAAGCTTTCCGGAAATCTAGAAATACGGAATCAGTTCATATAAAAAAATCGATCAAATGCAAACGCAGTTGTTAAATTCAAATGAAGTAATTTATTGATTACTTGTCGCCCTAACAAAAACCGGAACTTGCATTAGCAATCACGCTACATTGGAAACTAATTTTAAAGTTCGTTTTTCGATCTGTATATGGTGCGTGCGACATGATCCATAATACGTTAACAGGTGCAGTCATTTTGTGTGTGTGTGTGTGTGTGTGTGTGTGTGTGTGTGTGTGTGTGTGTGTGTGTGACTGACTGACTGAATGGCAGATTTACTTGGATTTTTTGGACACTTTGTTTGATGAACACATTGATCTGAACGGACTTCCTGCAAAGGTAGTTAAGCATTTTTATTGATCAATGTACAGAGCCATAGTTCAGTGCGTCATTACGGCGTTCTTTTCTTTTTATAATTGATAGCTGGATTTTGACTGCATTCTAAGTAACTGCACTTGTCGGAGGACAATCTTCGCCACCCTGTCCTCCCGTGCTAGTGGGAAGGCATGCTGACACTTCGTAAGGGTCCTGATGACCTTGGTATTTTGCTTCCGTAACGATCATCATCATCACATCATGATCGGTACTGGGCGGCAGAGAAAATGTTAATCTTTCTTCAAAACGCCTTAAATGTGATTTCCTGGATTGCAAACGTTCGTGTTTGTCAGCTGATGCGGTTCACTCATTCTTGGACGGCGTTTGTGAAATGTAGCGTTAATGACAAGCCATTGTGTAAGCAGGCTGGTTAATATATAGAGAGATTGGTAGACTGACAGATGGGTGGATAGAGGCAAGACTACGGAAGGCGTGTGGCTGGGTGCTCTCAGTACGTTTTCTGTGTGGTCCACTTCGGCCCCTCACCCACGCTCACGGGCGGCGTTCTTCATTGCTCGCAGTGACCGCCTATTGCGTCACCAGCACTGAGGCCGCGCCGCCTGTCCTTCACGTCCCACGAGGTTTATGGGCGCTCGGTGGTCGTGTCCCCCCTGGACGCGGTTACGAAACCCACCATACGACAGTACCGCCACTAAATGTGAAACAAGTGGCTATCACTCCCATGTATAATAAAGTTCCGTTCTGACGGTTGACCGAAGGAAATGATTTCTGAATCTCTTCTGTAATACTTTGTGTTCGCTAAGATATCGACATCACCCTGCTGGAAACCCGAGAACTTCATACTAAGATTGTTCAACGTCGACATCGATCTTTTATTCCTCTTTATGTATTTGTTTAGTCATTTATTCACACCGCAGTATGTCCATACTTCCTAATCGACAATGTGACTTAAAAAGTGAAAAAGATTGCAGGTGAAATTTTAGTATTTCTAGAAGTAAAACAAGCGATCCACTCAGGCTTTCTAACGGCGGCACGACTTGTCTGACGTAGCGGTAATCTGTACCACCAGAAAATGTCATTGTTTAACGTTGATACCAAAAATCTTGAAAAGTTCTTAACAGGTTTACTTCAACTTTTTACACGATACTCTAATGGATATTTAGATATATTATTAATACAGAAGACCGGAAGGATATTACCAAAAATCTGGAAAGCTACTAGGCCGATCCGCGTGGAACTTTTACACCGTACTCTATTTCGGAAGGACATAGGCTATAACTTTTTTAAACAACTATGCACAGGTCTTCTCTTTTTGCTGATTGCGAAAAGGAAAGTGCTGTGCTATAAGAATGTGCAGTTTTTTCTTTCTTACAGTTAGTTTCAAGTGATATTTAAACCATCAGACAAAGTGTTTATATATATTATTTCTCTAATACAATCGATACGGGTTTTAGGGTACCGGCTAAAATTTGACTGCTAATGAGGTCTGTGAAAGACTGTTGGATTCTGAACGCCAGCAGTATACAAAATACTGTGTGGGTGTGGACAGTTCTATATCGAACGGACTATACGTACTATTGAAGAGCGCCATGTGCAACTCGGTATCCCGATAAATCAGCGGTGGCGGAAAATGCTTTAGAAAACGGACACCGTATTGCATTTGCCGAGATATCAGTTGAAATGGTTCAAATGGCTCTGAGCACTATGCGACTTAACTTCTGAGGTCATCAGTCGCCTAGAACTTAGAACTACTGAAACCTAACTAAGGACATCACACACATCCATGCCCGAGACAGGATTCGAACCTGCGACCGGAGCGGTCGCTCGGCTCCAGACTGTAGCGCCTAGAACCGCACGGCCAGTCTGGCCGGCAGACATCAGTTACTGCACGGACTACTAGTTTTTTCGGACAGTGCTATAAAAGCAACGATATGGTTAAAAATTTCTGACAACACCCTCAATAAAGACGGCAGCCTGCAGTTAAGCACAGCTTGGAACCCAGCCATCGGCATGCTGAAGCGGGAGCATGGCGCTGGAGCGAGCACCAGTGACGTCACGGAAGACAGCGCGGCTATGTCAGGACGGCGTCAGTAATTATTCGACAGTCACCAATAGGCAATGGCCGAGGAAATCTCGGCCGAAAACTCGTGGATTTTAAACCACTGGACGCGGTCGGAAGGCCGGGAAACATTAGTCACTATATATCGCCGCGAAACTATGCATACGTATATATTCTTTCTCATCATGTACATTTTAAACGAAAATTGTATACACAGTTCAGTAATTCAGATTTCGTAAGAAACGGCATGGATCTCTGTGGGGCAGCAGCTGCTGTCATTCTGAGTGGGAGGCCCGTCGCCTTGTGGAGACGGATTTGTCGCCGAGAGCGGGCACGCCCACGAGCGCCGGGCGGTAAATCTGAGCCTGTCGATGGCGCCAGCTGCGGCTCAGCTAGGACCACCTGCAGCTGCAGCTGCGGCCGCGGCCGCGCGCTAAATCTCCGCCGTCTGACTGAGCGGCGGTCGTAATTTCCCCTGATGGACGAGCGCGGGCTTCATGTGCCTTCTCCTGGACACGCACGCGTGCTACACGCTTGCCGTCCAGAGCAGGCTGCCGGTTGTGCAGAAGCTGGACAGAAGGGTAGGGAAGGTATTTAGGTTATAAACCGGGTTCAGTACTGCTGGCTATACTCGGACATTAGTACTGAATGTCTGCTTCGTATCGTTCACCAGACAGTAGCACACCTGCCTACAAGAAGGGTAGCAAAAGTGATCCAGCATTCTTGACATTCAACTGTTGTAGAATCTTGGGAGATACTCTGAGGTCAAAGGTAATGAAGTCTCAAAGAGAATGACCTCTGACATTACGGATTCCGAAAACATCGGCCATGCGAAATGCGACTCACAAAGGAAACTTCCCAGGGCACCCTCCTCAGATTTGCTGGTAAGCCGGCGCAGTCGATAGCTCTTCAAAAAATGAACACACATTAAGCATGAAAGCAGGAAAACAGTGTACTGACCTTAAAAGAAACGAAAAGAAAAGGAAAGTGGAAGAGCTATAATGTCGTGGTTAAGCCGGCACGGTAGCTCAGCGTGTTCTGTGAGAGCTGGCTGCTCTGTAATAAAAAAGTGACAGGATCAACAACGAACTGTATGGGATGCCATGTGAGGTCCGCTACGACCAAACACAACGAACAATAACGAACAAAATGCAAAAAAATTGGTCATGGTGTTGGACTACAAAGCGGACAAGCCGTGTTGAAAACTCAATGTCAGTTTTTTTTTTTCACAGCATTATGAACTGTCGGGTCACTGAAATGTTTCTCTTTCTGTAGTCATGGCGGTTGTCATGCTATGCATTGTTTAAAGTCATGTGGTAAGGATACATTACCGTTGCAAATAAATGTGATGTATAGTGAGAGCAGGCGAGATACCATACAGATGTCTCACAGAAATGAAAACAAATAACCGACTATGAACTATGTTCCAACAAACAAATTTAAGAGACAAAACTTTCAAAATGCACAACTTCAAAAACGACTAAACCATATGTTTTGACAGAGCGCAGAGAAACTGTGTGATTGTCAAACTTTTGCGTTCATTAGTTGCAGCTTACGTGACAAACTACTACGTTCTCATCGTTTCCTTGAGAGTGATCACATTAACATTCGTACGAACACGTATATCGAACATGGGGTACATCTCACTGACCAAGCGTACAAATTAGGTGAGTCGGTAAGAGATTCGTATCATATGACACACTTACTGTCGATAATGCCATGTCTGACTCACCAGTCGTATTTCCCGGTAGACGATTCGGTTGACTTGTCGCCTTATCAAATGATTGCGGTTTCCATTCGAAAGCTACTTCCTTTCGGTTGCTAATAGACTAGTTGTGCGGAATGAACTTTCATTACTGTTCCCTACCTTACACCTCGCTGTTGCAAAAGGATCTTACAGCAAGACATAGAAAAAAATTTGAATACAGCGAACAGCAAAAACAAAATTGGCATTAGGGAGCTTCGAACACGGTTCGATTGGAAATCGAACACCCTGACCACTAAACGACGACGACTTGGCTATTCCACATTCCTGTACGTTGCATTTCCTATGCTTCCATCGTTCAGTTTCCATTTTGCTTTTTTTCACAATTCAGTACACTTCCTTGCTGTTTCCATGCTTCACACCTGCGTTCAGTTTTTGACGGGCCGTCTGGATCCTCTTACCAATAAATCTCCGGAGGGGGGGGGGGGGGGGGGAGCTGTGCGATGAGCAAAAGTTTAACAGAAGTACCAGGCGGTTATAATTACAGTGCAGTTACTCACAGAAGTCCAGTGTGGGCTGTAATTATCATATGACAGTGGAACTTGGTAGATGCTGTAACGCGTTAATTCGGAACCTATTTACGCCGGAAAAAATTAGTTCCAGTTTCTACCACCAGGTACAAATCTGGCGCTGTGAATGCAAGGAACACTTATACAATTTTTTCCATGTGTAATGGATTAGGCACGAAACATTGTCAGAAAGGGTCAAACAAGTGAGACAGCAATAATGTTGATTTTATTATTGACCGCAGTATGAGCAACAGAGACATCGACGAGATGCTGTATAACGCCAGATGGCACCTGGTAGCCAAAACTGGAACTAACTTTTTCCTAGCATAAATCGTTTATGCATTATCGTATAAGCATATATACTAATCTTCGATGCCATACGATAATTACAAGAAACTCCGTGAGTAGCTGCACTTTAATTATAACCAGCTGATACTATCATAAAGGGCATAAAATGACAGAGGGAGCAGTATGTTGTCTTAGATTTCATCAAGTAGAAGTAAATAACGAATGATACAGTGGCAGGCTTTCATGGGTCATCGAATATGATTAATAAAATCAAGACGTAGGAATACTTTTAGGTATAGGCCAGGAAAGTGTATTGGGTAGGAAGCTGTTCACGTTGTTCATCAATGAATTGTGAGTTAATATTAAGAGACATCAGTCTTTTTGAACATGATGTAGTTATCTATAACGATGCAATGTCTGATATCTGTCAATACAATATCAGTGACTCACAACAAATGAAATGTTCGGCTGCCTGGTGCAACTCTTCTTATTTGGCGCTACTTCAGTGACTTGCGGTCGACGATTAAACAAAAACACACATGCAGCCTGTCCCGAGCGGAGAAGATACCATTCCGGCCGAGAATCGAATCCGGAACTGATGCTAACCGCAAGATCACGGGCTGCTCACAATGAGTCACAACAGAAACCGGTCAGCTCATATAAATGCCTAGTTGTAACAGTTGGCAGAGATAAGATATGGAACTATCACATAGGTTCAGTAGTAGGTGAAGGCCGTTCGCTGCTGGAAGACTAGTGAAATGCAGTCAGTCTCCAAAGGACACACAGCGTATGTAACACTAGTGCGACTCGTCCTAGAATATTGCTTGAGTGTGTGCGACACATACCAAATAGGGCTAACAGGGCATATTGAAGGAATTCAAAGGAGGCCACCAGGAATGGTCAAACATTTATTTGATAGATCAGTTAGCCTCATGGAAATATCGAAAAAACTGAACTGGCCGACAATGGAATATAGACGAAAATTATCCTCTTAAAGAACATTGCAAAAGATGCAATGGTGTCGCGACGAAGCGCGCTCAGAGTAGTTTAAGGAATCAGTCGCTACGTGTTCCATACACTAACGCAAAGGGAAGAAGCCCTAATAACTGGTACCACCTGCTAAGGGCTTAAGTCATCTGCAGATGTAAAAGCTGTTACAAATATTTTGTGATGGGAGAGGGTAGACGGCCGTTTTTTTACGATTGACACTTTTGACGAGTTAATAAAATCACCAAATTCGCGTTTTGGTGACTGGACAAAACGCATTCCTTCATTTTACTTATCGCACGAATATTATTCATTTACAGACACGTGAAGGAGATGTCATGTTGGGAGGCGAAGTCTTCTGTCATCGAAGGACATCATCATCACCTATTAAAATTTTTGAGAACTTTTCTAGTTTACTGCGTCCGTTTGATGGCAGAACCATCTGGAAATTAGTTGCAGATCCACACGTAAATTAATAAAATGTAATGCAAGTGAATAGAAAAGTTCAGATATCGTTTTACTATGCGATCGATTATCAGTCAGTAGAATGTTACAATCTTGAAGTATTCGAGAGTTTAGAGCCTTCCGGCAGATGCCAGATTTAGACGAGTCCTGCGGAAGTGTAACTCATAAACAAGAGGTCTCACACACAACCCTCATACGATCTATTGTAGTTCGTCAGTCAGGGACCCTTACCATGTTACACCGTCGGGAGAGGCAGAAGAGATTCAAAACAAGAGCTGCTCGGTTTGGTAGAGGTTTGTTGAGTCAGCGTGAGCTTGTAACAGTTTATCTTCAACAAACTGCAGGACGACACGTGAAGAGACACTTGGTGGATCGAGGAGAACATTCGAAAATTTCGCGGGATACCACTAGAAAACCAACCAAAACATCAACTGTTTTCTCCATCCTACTTAATAGCGACAAAGGTGAAATTTGAGAAATCTCTGCCCATATAGAGGCGTGCCTTTCTTCCTGTGATCTGCAAACAGTGTGAGGAGGTTTGGGTGGAAGGTCGGGAACGGGGCGGAATGGTACTCTGATACTCATACGTTAGACATCCTCCCCAACACACCATTCTGAGGCTTATAGACAAGATTGAACGAATGAATGAATGATAATAGCCTGTGTTATCCCATTGAGGACAAAGACCTCCTACAAGTAGGGGTTGCTGCTTTTGAAGACTGACACGGTGAGCCAGTCTGCCTAAAAGGGTACCGCGCTTAATGCACACTACACATTGAATTACAATTGATCACTTAGTTGTAGTTGTAGTTCTACTTGTACTTATTTCCACTCCTTTCTGTTTCTGGTTATGCTGGTCCATTGTCTTACAGCTTGTCTTCTGAATAAGTCCGACCATTTGCGTCTTAGATACTAGAAAGAAATGAAATCAATATGGGTCTCAGGTCGCGTCATAATGGAACGCTTAAAACTGCTGAAGTGTCTGTTAAGACTGTTACGTGGACTATAGAGTGGTGTGGGAATTGTCATTGTGGGAAAGCTGGACAGGAGCAGAAGTGATCAGCGAAGATATTAACACAGTAAATAGATTACTTAAATTTCTGCAACCGAACAGAGACTCAACAGGGATGAAGTATGACCAACAGTTCTGTAGCGTGGTAGCTCTGAAAGGATGAATAAGTAGTACGAAAAACGCCCGTTTTCGAAAAAAAGTAATCTTCGAACCTGGACTTTCTGTTGATTCCCATTTATAATGAAATTTTTATGTATCCACACTTGATAAGTTCTCGTTTTACTATTTGCGTTATTACTTATGGAAAGTGCGTCATGCTCGCATTGGTAGCTTTTTGTATAACCTAGTTAGGGACGTCTGTTGTAACGACCTTACACACAGTCAGGGCTGCTGAGCGATTATTTCGGCTGACGATCTTTTTTTCTTTTTGACATTGTTACGTGTTTCGTGTAACGAGCTACAGCTGGTTAGTATCGCCGTTAATCTCGCTTTAATATCGAATATAGGTTAGGTAGAATCTGTTTCATTCATTAGTGTAGTGGTTGTTCAAAACACGTGCAACGTGGGTTACTGGAATGACCTCTCCCAGACAAGTGAGCCGTGAATGTTGTTTGCAACAGTGCCCGGTATATGTTCGCCTCCGTTTTGGCACGTCGGTTACTTTCACGTTAGTTCTGAGAAACGTTTGGGATCACCCTCATTCGATGTATAAAATTTTGCCTTATTCTTAATGTAGCTGCCACTTTCTGCCATTACACAAACGTACTTATATGTCTCAAGGAATAGGGTTGTGGATTGACAAAACACCCGCTGCTAACGCCAACAGCGCCGTAGAGGAGAAACGTTACTGTGTAACTTGAATGAGCAGTAGAAAGTGAGGTCGCAACAGGGATACACCCAGAATTAGAACGTGAAATCTGCGTCGACATATACACTCCGCAAACCACCACACGGTACATCTATGACGGTAGCCCAGTAGTTTTCATTTCCTTTCCTGATGCACTCTTAATGGAACGAGGGAGAAACGAGCACGAGCTCTGTTATTTTGTTTTCGTGGTCCTTAAGCGAGATGTATGTTGGTGGTGGTCTTGCAAATGCCGGCTCTCTAAACTTTCTCATCAGTATTCGCGAAAAGAACTGATTCCCTCCAAAGATTCCCATTTGACTTCACGGATCATTTCCGTAATACTCCCGTGTTGATCGAACATACCGCTAACACAACTGACAGCAAGCCTTTGAATTTAGTCCCTTCCCTTAATTCGAACTGATGGGAACCCAGACGCTCCAGCAAGTTCGTTCCGTTTTATGTCGCCTAGAATGGTACGCCTCGATTATTAATAGACATGAATGCGCCATGTAGCGCTCCACTAATACGGTATTGGAACATTATTTTTCAGGATTGTTTTTAGTTTACTTGGATTTTACCACATATGTAACAAGCTGCCATTCATCACAACGAATTCTGTCAACCTGTGTCCAACAATGACGACACTTTTCCGTGCACTACAGGATCACAGAAATGTCAGGTTGCTTCTTACCTTGTCATCTGTGAGGCAAGTAATTAAAGATTATTTAATTCTGGCCTGAACCATTATTTTTGGAAGTAATATATAGAGACAAAGCCACATAAGTTCGTAAGACTCAAAACCGCAACTCAGAAAATATTTGTTGAAATATGTGGTGCTCAATGAAACGGGAGGATTTCGTAACAAAATTCTAGATGTATCTACAGAAGTAAAATATTAAGTTTGCAGACTACGTTGATACATGCCCTGAACTTGGCAACACAACCAGTGTTCAAAAGGCTTACTGTCAAGACACCACGAAGGCATTTAAAATTTGTCAACCATAGGGCGCGCCTACCCTTTGCAGTCTTTTATTGCATTGTCATAAGTTAGCTACTATACCACGTAACTGTGGTTGCGAATTCCTCAGTGATTTCCAGGATTCAATTTTTGCACGAGAAGTGTATAGAGCTACAAACATGGAACTATGTAGACTGACATTAATTGTACTAACTACTTTATAAGGTGTTGAAAAGGATTTGTTTGGCGTATAAGATACATGCGATTATGAATGAATGTGCATGCTTTTGTCATTGTTTTCCGTATCTCAGTGGCGATGTTGTGAGAGGCAACAGTGTCTCTCTTCCCTTGTGTCCTCTTCTCACCTCACACCTTTCGGTCATATTAACTTCATTTCCACTCAATTGGAAAAATTCTGAAGATACTGAATCGTTTCAGCGGATACTGAGCAGCATTAGAGGGGCAGATTTTGTGAAGTTATTCCAAAGCCTCTCTGACTGATGCCGATAGTGTGTGATAGCAGGGGGTGGGGGGTGGGGTGTGGGGGGTGGGGGGGGGGAAGTATGTAGAAAACTAGTAAGATTATTTCATGGTAGTGTCGGAGTTAAGTGCATTTGTTGCGTACTCAGATTATCAACGGATATGAGAATCGTATTTATTTTCGTTCGCTTATTCATCCTCTCTTCATACCTATATATACTTAAACAACGCATCTCACATTGGTAAATGATAATTTTGAGCATTCTTATAAAGGTATTTCCTTTGCATAAAACACAGCTAAATCATTTGTAGATGCAGACAACCGCTTTCATTATTCGCAAATATACAACGCAGGGCAAACTTACGCTTTTACGACTTCGTTCTTGCGTGTACTGTAGCGTCAGTAAAGAAACCGACCTCAGAAACATCTGGTCAAGTAAAGTCCTTCCGACACGGATCTTACAATTAAATAAAAATTCACCATCACGAGACGTTAGTTGTCCTGTACTTACCATAATAGTAAGTCAGTGGAAGGTAATGTTAAAAATTGTGGGCAGGGTTCAATAAGTAGCGCAACACTTTTTTCTGAAAGCATGTTGGTTTTATTCAGGATTCCTATACACGACATTATTCCCCAATCGTTTGGCTACAAAACACTATTTTTTCGATATTACCTCCTTGCGGCACCTTACTGGAAGAGCCTTTATGCACTCTACCGGCGTCTTGCTGCATAAATAACCTCCCCATCATTCACCTACTGCTTTCCGCGAACTGCATCCTTCACTGGCCAGACAGGTGGAAGTTGGAAGGTGCGAAATCCGGGCTGTTGGGTGGATTTAGGAAACCAGCAAGCACACACCTCGGAGTACACCAAACTGGTGGAAGAGTGTCAGCACTACCAACAGAGACGTCCATCTGTGCAGCGAGGTGTTTGAATGCGATGCGTCTGTCGCCTCGAATGAGACAGTACGCACGTCGCAACACAGCAGGAGTCAGAGCTGCGTGTAGCCGGCCGGCACGCGGGGGAGACCTGACAAGTTTGCGCAGCCTTGTTGCTATGCTGACAGAGGCTCCGCCGTGCTTTGGTTCAGCAGCAGGTCTCCGTAGACGTTCTGCAAATGCCTATGACTATCTCCGAGGCTCTGGTTTTCCGCCAGAAGAAACTCAATGACAGCTCTCTGGCTTGGAACACACCTCCGTTACAGACGCCATTTTGAAGGCTGTATATAATGCCACCACCAATGGGAACTTCATGGAACCATTTTTCAACCGAAAGTGGCAGAGAAAAACATTGTGCATTAGTTATAGTACGTCCTCGAAATAACGCTTCTACGGCGCGCAGACCATGTTTACCTCTTGTTTATTGTAATAATGTGATAAATTTGTGCTGTAATCAGATGCGGACAGCTACACAGCGGCGCTACTAACAATAATATCTGCATTGCGGTCGACACGTTAGTTTTCGAAAACTGTTAGATTTTCTCCGTCCTTGTACTTCCATCGCACTGTCGATTATGTTTTATTCCTTCCATCAATCTTCTGACTGGTTTGATGCGGTGCCCCACGATTTCGTCTCCTGTGCCAACCTCTTCATCTCAGAGTAGCACTTGTAACCTACGTCCTCAATTATTTGCTGGATGTATTCCAAACTCTGTCTTCCTTTACAGTTTTTGCCCTCTACAGTCCCCGCTAGTACCATGGAAGTCATTCCCTAACGCCCCACCAGGGGATCCACAACTCTTTTGTGGATACGTGCGTAGCGAGCACGGGGCCCCGAGCTAATGTGGCCTTCCTTCCTTTCCGGGCTGCATACCTTCCCTTTCCGCATCCTTCCCCATCCCCTGTCTTCACCCCCCCCCCCTCACCTCTGGCTCTTTCCTTCACTTTCTCCCCCTCTGGGAGTATGGTTTGCGCCTACGTCCGGAGACGGACGCTTGTAAATGTACCGCATTCTTCTTCTTCCTTGCTTGTATGTCTTCTTCCTTCCTTTGTCCTTCTCCTTTCCTTACCTCTTCTCTTTACCCTTTTCTCCGCTGCGGCGTTTGAGACCCCCTCTTCTTTCCTTTCCCTTTCTCTTTCTTCCTCCCTGTGCGTGTCTGAAGGCCGACCCACGCACTTCCATGCATAGCCGGTGACGGGGTAACGCGTAATTCCCCGCCCCGGGTAGACAGGTAGGACACGTACGTACCCCCTGGTAAAGGCCAGGCCCAGGGAGGGGTGATTACCCGAGCTGATACCTTCCGAAAGTGCCGATTGGTCCCTCCGTCCGTTTGTCGGGAGGTGTGACCTGAGGTGTGAACAATCACCTAAGGCGGGTGTGCCCTCGGTGAGGGCCCCCACAAGGGAGGAGCGCGCCATCGGAGACGCCGGTAATCATGGGGGATTCTTCCGCAATGGTTTCCTCACCTTCCACTATGTCTGCTCACAAACGTAAGTTCACTGAGTCTCAGCCACAGACGGTTCTTCCATCGTTGCCACAGTTCCTTGTTGTTTCTCGGTCTGACGAAGGTCACGACTTTTCCACGGTCAACCCTTTCATTATTCAGAAAGGTGTCGACGCAATTGCGGGTCCTGTAAAGTCTTGTTCCAGATTACGGAATGGTACCCTGTTGTTAGAAACACACAGTGCCCTCCAGGCTCAAAAATTGCTGCATACTTCTCTGCTCCACACCTTCCCTGTCCGGGTGGAACCGCACCGTACCTTAAATTCCTCGCGTGGAGTCGTTTATACACGCTCCCTCGATGGATTGTCTGACGAAGAAATTCAGCACTACCTGTCTGACCAGGGCGTCACCGCTGTTCGTCGGGTTATGAAAAGGGTTGACTCGAACATCATTCCAACCCGCACTGTCTTCTTGACATTTGACAAAGTTCAACTCCCATCAAACATCAAAGCAGGCTATGAGATAATTTCCGTTCGCCCTTATGTCCCAAACCCTACGCGTTGCTATCGATGTCAGCGGTTCAATCACACCAGCCAGTCCTGTTCCAATCCGGCCAAATGTGTTACGTGTGGCAAGGATGCCCATGAGGGTGCTTGTCCACCTCCATCCCCACACTGCATCAACTGTATGGGTGGCCACGCTGCTTCCTCTCGAGATTGCCCCGTTTTTAAGGATGAAAAGCTCATCCAGGAAATAAGAGTGAAGGAAAAGGTGTCGACCTTTGCTGCTCGAAAGTTACTCGCCAGTCGACAGCCCACCGTGCCTCAGAAAAGAAAATACAGCACTTTCCTTGATTCTCCTCGGCCAACAAAGGAGGCGGCCACGCAGACTTGCGACCTCACATTTAGTACCACGGTCGTCAGATCGGCCAGCGCAAAGATCGCCCGTTCAACCTCACCACTTTCGCCTGCCCACTCTATGGCTCACCCTTCGTCGGGTTCTGCTAAATCTCGAGCCCAAAAATCAGACGCCAAGTCTTCGAAAAAAGAGCATTCTCGTGAAGAGTTTTTACGTACCGCAACATCCCAACCATCGGTTCCTCCTTCATCTAAACATCATACTTCCAAGAAGGCTACAAAGAAACCCAGTTCCTC
Source organism: Schistocerca piceifrons (assembly GCF_021461385.2). NCBI lineage: Eukaryota > Metazoa > Arthropoda > Insecta > Orthoptera > Acrididae > Schistocerca > Schistocerca piceifrons. Next base: position 570,147,276 of record NC_060143.1, read on the forward strand.
TCCTTCTCCGCCAAGGCGTGTCCCAACTACAGCACCACCTGGCGGAAATCGCCCTCGGCCATCTTCCGTGTCGCCGAGGCGCACTGCTGGTGGCCGGTCAACTGGCCGATCGTTGGTGGCAGGAGCTGCTCCTGACCAACCTATGGATCAGGATCTTCTGCCTTCGACTGAATGCCATTCCATGCTGTCGGTCGCAAGCTCTGAGCAGTCGTTGAGTTGACAGCACCCTTGGTCACGTTTCTCCATTTTCTGTTCACCCTATGTCCATTATCCACTGGAATATCCGCGGCATTCGCGCCAATCGGGATGAATTGTCGATCCTCTTACGATCCTACTCGCCGGTCATCTTCTGTCTTCAGGAAACAAAGCTGCGTCCCCATGACCGCTTTATTCTCCCTCATTTTCAGTCCGTCCGATATGACCTCCCCTCTGTTGAAGGCACTCCAGCCCATGGAGGACTCATGATTCTGCTCCATGATACTCTCCATTATCACCCAATCCCCTTAAACAGTTCCTTCCAAGCTGTCGCCGTCCGTCTTTCCCTTTCTGGATACACGTTCTCTCTCTGTACGGTATACATTCCATCGTCTACACCACTGGCACGAGCTGATCTCCTTCATCTTCTTGATCAGCTTCCACCCCCCTATTTGCTGGTTGGGGACTTCAATGCCCACCACCCGCTTTGGGGGGCTCCACATCCTTGTCCACGTGGCTCACTATTGCTAGACGTCTTCCACCAAGCGGATCTAGTCTGCCTCAACACTGGGGTCCCCACGTTTTTGTCTGCCTCCACGGCAAATTTATCTCATTTGGACCTTGCGGTCGGTACTGTTCCGCTAGCCCGGCGCTTCGAATGGTTCGCCCTTGATGATACACACTCGAGTGACCACTTTCCCTGTGTCCTTCGACCGCAGCCTCAACTGCCATATCTGCGCTCGCGACGCTGGAAGTTTGCCCAAGCCGATTGGACACTTTTCGTCTCTAGCGACATTCGATGACCGTCGCTTTCCCAGCGTCGACGATGAGGTCACACATTTTACCGACGTTATTCTCACAGCTGCGGAACGTTCAATACCACGCACCTCCGCATTGCCCCGGCGCCCCCCAGTTCCTTGGTGGAACGAGGCATGCCGTGACGCAATACGTGAGCGGCGACGTGCTCTTCGCATTTTCCGTCACCATCCAACTTTGGCCAACTGTATCCGATATAAGCGGCTCCGTGCGCGATGCCGTCGCGTCATCCGCGATAGCAAGAAGGCAAGCTGGCAATTCTTTATTAGCTCATTTAACACCTTCACTCCCTCCTCGGAAGTTTGGAGTCGGCTTCGACGGTTCTCAGGCGCGCCTAGTTTCTCCCCGGTCTCTGGGCTCACTGTCGCGCATGATACCTTAGTGGACCCCGTCGCAATTTCTAACTCATTGGGTCAGCACTTTGCTGAGATTTCGAGCTCTTCAAATTACCCGCCAGCGTTTCTCCCGAAGAAACGTGCAGCGGAAGTGCGACCTCTTGCTTTCTCCTCTCAAAATCGCGAAAGCTACAATACTGTTTTCTCCATGCGCGAACTCCAACATGCACTCTCTTCTTCTCGCTTCTCCGCCCCAGGACCGGATGGTATCCATGTCCAAATGTTGCTGCATTTATCAACCCATAGCCTGCGCTACCTCCTTCGCCTTTATAATCGAATTTGGACCGACAGTACCTTTCCCAGGCGATGGTGGGAAGCTATTGTCGTTCCCGTTCCGAAACCTGGAAAGGACAAACATCTCCCCTCTAGCTATCGCCCCATTTCTCTCACGAGTAGTGTCTGTAAGGTTTTGGAGCGTATGGGGAATTACCGTTTAGCTTGGTGGCTGGAATCCCGCAGTCTTTTAACACCAGCCCAATGCGGATTCCGACAACATCGTTCTGCCGTTGACCATCTTGTTGCTCTCTCCACTTATATCATGAACAATTTCCTCCGGAAACGCCAAACGGTAGCAATATTTTTTGATCTGGAGAGAGCATACGATACCTGTTGGAGGACAGGCATCCTCCGCACACTGTTCTCTTGGGGCTTTCGAGGCCGGCTGCCCCTTTTTCTTCGCGAATTTATGGCAGAGCGCACATTTAGGGTGCGGGTGAACACTACTCTATCCCGTATTTTCTCCCAAGAAAACGGGGTACCCCAGGGCTCCGTGCTGAGTGTTGTACTGTTTGCCATTGCCATTAATCCAATTATGGATTGTCTCCTTCCTGATGTCTCGGGCTCCCTCTTTGTGGACGATTTTGCGATCTACTACAGCTCTCAACGGACCAGCCTTCTTGAAAGACGTCTTCAAGGATGTCTCGATCGCCTCCACTCGTGGAGCATCGAAACCGGCTTCCGTTTCTCACCCAGTAAGACCGTTTGTGTTAATTTTTGGCGACGTAAGGAGTTTCTTCCGCCCTCCTTACATCTAGGTCCTGTGAACCTTCCGTTCTCCGACGTCGCTAAATTCTTGTGTCTGATGTTTGACAGAAAACTGTGCTGGTCCTCCCACGTTTCCTATCTTCCGGCTCGCTGTCTGCGTTCCCTTAACACCCTCCGTGTCCTGAATGGCACCTCTTGGGGAGCGGACCGAGTGGTCCTTCTCCGCCTCTATCGCGCCTTAGTGCGCTCGAAATTGGATTATGGAAGCATAGTCTACTCCTCTGCTCGGCCGTCTATTCTTCGGCGTCTCGACTCTATCCACCACCGTGGATTACGTTTAGTGTCTGGAGCTTTTTACACCAGCCCTGTGGAAAGCCTTTATGCTGAGACTGCTGAACCTCCGCTATCCAATCGGCGGGCAGTCCTTCTGAGTCGTTATGCTAGCCATTTGTCTTCCATGCCTGCTAATCCAGCCCATGACCTTTTTTTCGACGCCTCCCTTGATGTCGGGTATGCAGGCCGCTCCTCCTCCCTACTACCCCCGGGAGTCCGCTTCCGTCAACTGCTCCATTCTCTTTCCTTCCGCTTTCCTAAAACCTTCTTGACAACTTGGGGTACAGCACCGCCTTGGCTCCGTCCCCGGATCGACTTGCTCAGAGACCTATGTCAATTTCCCAAGGATGGTACCCCTACACTTGTTTACCGTCGGGCATTTGCTGCTCTATGTGCACAAATGACGGAAGCCACATTTATTTAGACCGATGGCTCGAAAACATCGTTAGGTGTAGGGAGTGCCTATATTGTTGGCGACACCCCAAATCACTTTCGGCTTCCCGACCAGTGTTCGGTTTATACTGCGGAGCTTTACGCTGTTCTCCAGGCTGTCCACTACATCCGCCGCCATCAGCGGATACAGTACGTAATCTGCTCAGATTCTCTCAGCTCTCTCCTAAGTCTCCAAGCTCTTTACCCTGTGCACCCTCTGGTCCACCGGATTCAGGACTGTCTGCGCTTGCTCCACCTGGGGGGCGTCTCAGTGGCGTTCCTCTGGCTCCCAGGACACGCTGGTATCTGTGGAAATGATGCGGCCGATATAGCGGCCAAGGCTGCAGTCTCTCTTCCTCGGCCAGCTATTCAGTCTCTTCCGTTTACCGATCTACGGAGCGGTTTATGTCGCCAAGTTGCTCATTTATGGCATGCGCATTGGTCAACACTTCCCCATAATAAATCGCGGGAAGTGAAAGCCCTTCCTTGCGCATGGACCTCTTCCTCCCGATCGCGTCGTCGGGAGGAGGTAATTTTAGCTAGACTCCGGATAGGGCACTGTCTTTTTAGTCATCGACATCTTTTAAGCGGTGATCCTCCCCCACTCTGTCCCCACTGCTCTCAGCTGTGGACGGTCAGACACCTTTTAATTGAATGCCCCTATTTTAATCCGTTACGCTCCCGTCTACAGCTATCGCCTAATCTATCGTCGATTTTAGCAGATGACACGCGCTCAGCTGACCGCGTTCTACAGTTTATTAGTGACAGTGAAATGACGTCAGTCATTTGAAGCCTTTTTTTTGGGGGACAACCAACCACTTTCTATAGTGGATTTTTAAGCATTCCTTCTGCCTTTTGTTTCTCAAATTTTATGACTTTGTTCCCATTGCTGCTGATTTTAAATTTCGTTTTTTTCCTGTTTTCTACGTCACGGGCTGGGCGCTAATGACCATAGAAGTTTTGCGCCCTAAAACCACAAAAAAAAAAAAAAAAAAAAATATTCCCTAACGTCTTAACAGATGTCCTATCATCCTATCCCTCCTCCTTGTCGGTGTTTTCCACATATTCCTTTCCTCTCCGATTCTGCGTAGAGCCTCCTCTTTCCTTACCTTATCAGTGCACCTAATTTTAAGCATTCGTCTGTAGCACCACATCTCAAATGTTTCGATTCTCTTTTGTTTCGGTTTTCCCACAGTCCATGTTTCACTACCATAGAATACTGTGCTACAAATGCACATTCTCAGATATTTCTTCCTCAAATTGAGGCCTATGTTTGATACTAGTAGACTTCTCTCGGTAGAGAATGCCCTTTTTGCTAGTGCTAGTCTGCTTTTGATGTCCTTTTTGATCCGTCCGTCATTAGTTATTTTGCTGTATAGGTAGTAGCATTCCTTAACTTCATTTACTTCTTTAAGTTTATAGCTGTTCTCATTTCTGCTACTTCTCATTACTTTCGTCTTTCTTCGATTTACTCTCAATCCATATTCTGTACTCATCAGAATGTTCATTCCATTTAGCAGATTCTGTAATTCACTTTGACTCAGGATAGCAATGTCGCACTTGCACTATATCATTCTTCACGCGCATTGCATTTGTTTCACGCCCCTTTTGGGTCCTCCTGAATCTCAGCGTGTACTAGAGCCGGCGTTGGCGTTCGCAGTTCTGAACAACACTTCTCCCTCACTGCGGCGTCCCCGCCATCTTTGGCGCTGGTCAGATTCTGCGGCCCGGGTCTGCACCTGAGGCGACGACACAGGCACAACGCTGCGCCGCGCTCTCCCGTGACATCTCGCAGACAGGCACAGAGGCCGTGCTCGCCTCGTCAAGTTACTGACGTATCCTCCCAGTCTGAGGTAGACGTCTTCCAAGGCAATACTATCAGCTGCTCTGGAGACTTCCCGCTGATGCGAGGATGAAACGTTAGCGAACAGTTCATGCGTCTGTCACAGATTCTCAGCTCGGTAGTTGTAACAGAGGTAACCACCGGCCTTATAAGCCTCCAGTACTTTAAAAAACTACGTAATGTCTAGGGCTCACTTACATAAACTGGGGATATCCATTACTTGCAAACTGAGAAATAATATTGTCTAGGCAAGGCAAGCAAATACGGGAAAGACAATGTTCAAATAATCCAAAACTATTTCGCATCTTACGGCATGACTGAGAGAACTGCCTCAGGAAACCGCAATCTCCGTTGAGTTAATGAATAAAAGAACACCGTCTGTATCACTGTTTTTCTTTATTAAATATTAATGATGACAGTTTGAAGATGGTGTGCGTTGGATTTTCCTATACGGACTGGACGCTTTGTGCCGTTTTTATACGCTTATCCGTAAGCGATGTCTGTCGATTCTGTAGTCGTCTGCAATACTATTTCACTAGAAATGATATACTATACACATGAGTTCATATACCCGGGCTGCAGGGTGAATGACCTCCATGTATTGACTGCCTGTGTGCATATCACACCAGCTGCAGGGTGTGCGTGGCAAGTCATGTCGCAGTCAGGCAGGATGTAATCCTACATATTACCCAGGTATGATTACCCTACAGTGGTAGCAGATACGTTTTTATCAAATCAGTTCATTATGATGTGTAAATAGCGATTCACCAGCTCTCACGTGTTCCACTTGTAAAGGTATCCGACATCATGTTTGGCTTTATAATTTGAGTGACAAAGGTTTGTTATCTCAAGTCGACACGTGTACCCTTCATGTTTGTGCATTTGCCACAACCACAGAATTAATAAGTATTATTTAGTCTTGTTGGAGAGATAAGTGTAGTTTATGATCAATTTTTCTATTAGGACTTTGTCGATTTTACTTTATAGTTATCATAGCTGAACTGGAATTGATTCCGAAACTAACATCTTGATTCCCATTAGCTGCCACCGTATTTATCAGACAACGGACGTAGTGATTCCCATTACTTACAATATTATTTTTCGACAGCATACGTGCTGATTCCCGTGAGCTATCAACTGTACCATAACATTTCTCCTCTCATTTTAAACGGACTTAGGACTGTCTACGTGTATTAGGTAAGGTTAAAATGTTTCTTTTCGATATTTTCAAAACGTAAGTACAGTACAAGTAAAGCTACAATTTGCAACCATACGTAACAAGATCTTGTATGTGGGAGAAACCTGTAGTAGATGCTGTGAAGATACTCACATGAGGTAATGGTTGAATTAGACAGCTCAGATAGCTCTTCCATTTGTTCTTCCTTCTAATTTTGTTGGTTCCACCTTTTCTGGGTTCAAATGGTTCTGAGTACTATGGGACTTAATATCTGAGGTCATCAGTTCCCTAGATCTTAGAACTACTTAAACCTAACTAACCTAAGGACATCACACACACACACACACACACACACACACACACACACACACACACACACGAGACAGGATTCAAACCTGCGACCGTAGCGGTAACGCGGTTCCAGAATGAAGCGCCTAGAAGCGCTCGGCCACAGCGGCCGACCCTTTTTTTTTGGAAGTTGGCTCCTTTTCGCTTCTCATTTTATCGTAAGTTTCAGTCTGGACATCCTTAAATGTCTTTAGCGCAAGGAATATTTTGGGACGGGATGAGTGAAACTGAGCGTGCAGTTAAAGAGTGGAATGCCTCACAGCAGTTAGTCGATTGAGAACTACTGCTAAAGTCGGCCCACATAATGGGTAGGAGGTCGCTATCTGCAAGAATATAGGCATGAAGTAAATAATCAAAAAGTCGTCCACATGTTCACTGTTAAGTTGGCCGACCATTAAGTCAGGGGACAGGAGCGGCAGTGCAGAGTTCCCACAAGTCTTCTGATTTCAGATCCCTTAAATTTAAAATCATGTGATAGTCCCACTGATTGAGTCTTTGTCCACCATGTGTGCCCGAGATGAGATCTGCAGCCCTTTATTCGTCTCAGGCCAAACGAAAGCAATTACTCTGTGAACCATGTCCATTATAATTATCCGGGCTGTTATGCTGTGGTTGGTTGACGAATTCTGTGTCGATTCCCAACGTTTCATCTCCGACTGCGGGAGACATCTCAAAGGGGGTCCGTTGCTCGATGGAAGGTCCAACACACCCACTGGCTCGCTACTGACTAACTTAACGATAAGGACAACATTCAGTCAGTAGCGAGCCAGTAGGTGTGTTGGACCTTCCATCGAGCTACGGACCCCCTTGAAGATGTCTCCCGCAGTCGGAGACGAAACGTTGGGAACTGACACAGAATTCATCAACCGACCACGGCATAACAGCCCGGACAATTATAATGGACATGACATTCCCGGCCGTGAAAGTCTACATTTTAGTATTCTGTGAACCTCCGTGGCTCACAAACAGTGCACTGACTACTTAAAAGTCCGACTGACCAGCCTGTGTGGCAGTGCAATGGAGTAGCGAAGCGCAGACATCCGAAAGTTCAGCGGAATTAAATCAATGTTATTGATGGACAAACTTATCGAAAGTGGGAATCAAATCCTTCACTATTAGGCTGCAGCGTGCGCAAAACGGCAGCAGCGGTATACCGCAGTTGTAGTTGTAATAAGATGATGCAAAAATTTTTGAGTGGACTAAGCAGGAGGCTTTGTTTTCTTCCTGTCTGGTAGAAGATAGCTATTAGGAAAATGGGTGGGCAGTGCCGTACAACGACCTAGTTGTTGAAAAAACGTTTCCGTATTACGAGTATGTGAACATTCAGGTAGAGCTATTTGAGGACGCGAACAAATGAGCAGTTGGCGTGCGTGCTGTGTCTGGGACGGGCAGAGGCGAGGCGCCAGCTCGCTCAGCGAGGCCGGCCGCCCCGCAGCCGCAGCTCATTACGCGCCGCCGCCGCAGCTGTCATCCTCGCAGAGACCGACAGGCGAGGCCGGCGGCTCGGCTCGCCGCTACCTGCAGCGCTGCACCGGTTACTGTAGCGGTTCACTGCATTCGCCGGGATCTTGCTCAGTGGTCTGCTGACAGCTCAACTACTGATGTGCGCCACTCGCAAGGCGTCTCACTAGAAGATTTGCATGCAAGGACTGAACCATTGGGCCAACATTCTCCGCTCTCACTATTGTCTCGTTTCTCTGCCGCAAACGACGCGACAGTCGCCTTTTCTGCAGTCTCAGAGTTTACTCGTTGGGATATGACAGCCATTACGTCCTGATGCTCTACAGGTAAAAATTCTTTCCCGTCTTCGTAATGCACTGTATCAATGTTCTGAAAGATTTTCGCTGGACAGATTCTCCACATAACTGGTGCTGAAGTTCACTACGAAGGCATGCTGAACATCTACGTCCATACTCCGCAAGCCACCTGACGGTGTGTGGCGGAGGGTACCTCGAGTACCTCTATTGGTTCGCCCTTCTATTCCAGTCTCGTATTGCTCGTGGAAACAAAGATTGTCGGTATGCCTCTGTGTGGGCTCTAATATCTCTGATTTTATCCTCGTAGTCTCTTCGCGAGATATACGTAGGAGGGAGCAATATACTGCTTGACTCCTCGGTGAAGGTATGTTCTCGAAACTTTAACAAAAGCCCGTACCCAGCTACTGAGCGTCTTTCCTGCAGAGTCTTCCACTGGAGTTTATCATCTCCGTAACGCTTTCGCGATTACTAAATGATCCTGTAACGAAGCGCGCTGCTCTCCGTTGGATCTTCTCTCTTCTATCGACCCTATCTGGTACGGATCCCACAACGGTGACCAGTATTCAAGCAGTGGGCGAACAAGTGTACTGTAATCTACTTCCTTTGTTTTCGGATTGCATTTCCTTAGGATTCTTCCAACGAATCTGTCTGCCATCTGCTTTACGGACGATTAATTTTATATGGCCATTCCATTTTAAATCTCTCCCAGATAATTTATGGAATTAACTGCTTCCAGTTGCTGACCTGCTATATTGTAGCTAAATGATAAAGGATATTTCTTTCTATGTACTCGCAGTACATTACACTTGTCTACATTGAGACAGATGGTGCTGAAGAGGTTAGTCTAGCATTTGAACATGTCAGGACGCCTTGTTTTTCGTAGGCAGGGGACGGGTTCACGACGTTACATTTTGCATTAAGCAAACGTAAAGACTCAAACACAGACTACATAAAGCAGCCCCAGACATTCACTTCATCACTACCAAAGATCACTGTCTGCACAAAAAATACTAGTAACTGTCTGTCACCAACCATTGGCAGTATGCATACATGCTGACATGTCTGAGCCATCATATCTTTAAACTTGATAGTATAACTAACTACACATAAACAGGAAGCCGCATCAGGCAGTTGATAATCAGTCACCAGAAACAGTCTCACTAGTTTACTATGCACCTGCAGTGATTCAGAGTGAAACGACCACATAGAACTACTGCAGTAAAGGCACATGCCAGGCAGATTCACCGAAATATTTTCAGGGAATACAGTTCATCGACGCTAGACATGGCTTAGAGCATCCTCGATCGATTACTGAGTACTGCTTGTCAGGTTGTGGTCTTGTACACGTGGGATTACCGAACCAGGTGACACAGCGGTTAGCACACTGGACTCGCATTCGGGAGCACGATGGTTCAAACCCCCGTCCGGCCATCCTGACTTAGGTTTTCTGTAATTTCCTTAAATCGCCTTAGCCAAATGCCGGGATGGTTCCTTTGAAAGAGCACGGCCGACTTCCTTCCCCATACCTTCCTAATTCGATGGCTTCCCTCCCCCAAATCAACCAATCAACATGTAGGATTAGACGAACACGAGAAATCCATACGCATTCTTACCGATCGTCAGTCTTCCCGCACGCAGTGCTCGAATGTAAGACGGAACGTGGAAATCGTACGTACGTGGAAGGGTGAGCGGGTTCCTTGCGCTCTGTATCACATAAGTCACACATGTACTGTTACTGTAGTTTTTTGAGTGAAGAGGGTCTGTGCCTTCAAAGTTGATAGCACCTGAAGTGGAAAACAATAAATCGTACTACTTGGCGACAGAAACAGAGATTCTTTTCTCGTGAACTTTTTAGAAAATAGTCACCGCCGTCATTCTTAACTGCGAATGCTAGACGGCGTATTTCAGTATAGTACAAGCAGATACTATGACATTAGAGGAGTGGTAATTGTAGAGAGTACAGGCAAAAGCCTTTCAATGTAGTACATTGTACTAGTATATGGAGACAGTGTTCGGTGCGAGAACCATAATTTCAGTATGGTGTCAAACTTCAGCGTGAAGTTATAGAAATACTAAATAGAAGAACGCGAGGTGATAACTCAGACGTATGGACACGTCCACATAAGACTGTATTAACGGTAACGCAGTGAGACTACTAGTGTAGGACGCTTACATACAAGGCTTCAATTGAGACATTTGACTGGTAGGCCAGATGTAAACAGTTGACGATAACCAGGTGGTCACTCGGTGCTTTGGCTCTGAGAACTGTGATAGTCATTCACAGCGGACCGACACTTGCTTACGTTGCGTCCGCATCAGGCTGCAGCTTCAAGAAACCCACACACTGCTGTTTGGGAGTACCTTCTGACTCTACCAATGTTTCATCCTCTCCGTGAAATTTGTTCTCTTAAAATGCCCGTCTTATTTTTAGCAGCAGTTTCCATGGCACCTGCAAATACGGTGTGCTGTCACTATGATCCGTTGAGCTTGCTAACGTCGTATTGGCTGCTTACGTCTGCAATACACATTAGGGTGGCGCAGCGGAGGAGACTAACCCCTGGTTCCTGAATAGGGGTAGCAGCCTGTTCAGTAATGCAGGTGCAACAGTCTGGACGACTGACTGATCTTGCGTTGCATGACCTTACTGTGATGGTACCACGAAAGCAAGGCGAAACAGTTCTCTCTCTTTCCGACAACGTGCAGCTGTACTATATGGCTTAATGATGATGGCGTCTTCTTAGATAAAATATTCCGGAGGTAAAATACTCCACCGTTCGGATCTCCGGGCGGGGCTACTCAGGCAGATGTCATAAGGAATAACAAAACTGGTGCGTGCGAAGTTAGAGCTCTTAATGGCGGAGAAAGTTTAGAGAATCTGAAAATCGAAATGGACAGGTTGAAGTTAGAATTAGCAGGAATTATTTAAGTGCAGTGGCGAGAAGACGACGACCTCCGCTGCGGCCACCCCAGGGTTGTCAATAAAAAATGAAATAATGGTAATGCTGTTGCAGGTCCAATAATGAATAAGAAAATACGAATGTGTGTAACCTACTATTAACACCATAGTGAATACATTCCCATAGCAAAAATAGACCCAAATCCAACCTCTACAGCAATAGTATAGTTTTATACACTGAGGAGACAAGTCATGGGATAGCGATATGCACATGTATAGAAGGCAGAAGTTTCGCGTAAACAACGTATAAGAGTGCGATACATTGGCGGAGCTATCATTTGTACACAGGTGGTTCATGTGAGAAGGTTACCGACGTGATTCCGGCCGCACGACGGGAATTAAGGTTTTGAACATGGAATGATAGTTGCAGCTGGACGCTTGGGACGTTCCATTTCGGAAATCGTTGTTGTGTTCTTCAGTCCTGAGACTGGTTTGCTGCAGCTCTCCATGCTACTCTATCCTGTGCAAGCTTCATCTCTGAGTACCCACTGCAGCCTACATCCTTCTGAATCTGCTTAGTGTATTTCTCTCTTGGTCTCCCTCTACGATTTTTACCCTCCACGCTGCCCTCCAGTGCTAAATTGGTGATCCCTTGATGCCTCAGAACATGTCCTATCAACCGATCCCTTCATCTAGTCAAGTTGTGCACAAACTTCTCTTCTCCCCAATCCTATTCAATACCTCCTCATTAGGTATGTGATCTGCCCATCTAATCTTCAGCATTCTTCTGTAGCACCACATTTCAAAAGCTTCTATTCTCTTCTTTTCTAAACTATTTATCGTCCATGTTTCACTTCTATAGATGGTTATACACCATACAAATACTTTCAGAAACGACTTTCGGACACTTAAATCTATCCTCTATGTTAACAAATTTCTCTTCTTCAGAAACACTTTCCTTGCCATTGACAGTCTACATTTTACATCCTCTCTACTTCGACCATCATCAGTTATTTTGCTCCCCAGATAGTAAAAATCCTTTACTACTTTGTCTCATTTCCTAATCTAATTCCCTCAGCACCACCCGACTTAATTCGACTACATTCCATTATCTTCGTTTTGCTTTTGTTGATGTTCCTCTTAACCCTCCTTCCAAGACACTGTCCACCCCGTTCAATCGCTCTTCCAAGTCCTTCGTTGTCTCTGACAGAATTACAACGTCATCGGCGGACCTCAAAGTTTTTATTTCTTTTCCATGGATTTTAATACCTACTCCGAAGTTTTCTTTTGTTTCCTTTACTGCTTGCTCAATATACACCTTAAATAGCGTCGGGGAGAGGCTACAACCCTGTCTCACTCCCTTCCCAACCACTGCTTCCCTTTCATGTCCCTCGACTCTTATAACTGCCATCTGGTTTGTGTACAAATTGTATATAGCCTTACGCTCCCTGTATTTTAGCCCTGCCACCTTTAGAATTTGAAAGAGAGTATTCCAGTCAACATTGTCAAAAGCTTTCTCTAAGTCTACAAATGCTAGAAACGTAGGTTTGCCTTTCCTTAATCTTTCGTCTAAGAAAAGTCGTAGGGTCAGTATTGCCACACGTTTTCCAACACTTCTGCAGAATCCAAACTGATCTTCCCCGAGGTCGGCTTCTACAAGTTTTTCCATTCGTCTGTAAAGAATTCGCGTTAGTATTTTGCAGCAGTGACTTATTAAACTGATAGTTCGGTAATTTTCACATCTGTGAACACCTGCTTTCTTTGAGACTGGAATTATTACATTCTTCTTGAAGTCTGAGGGTATTTCGCCTGTCTCATACATCTTGCTCACCAGATGGTAGAGTTTTGTCAGGACTGGCTCTCCCAAGGCTGTCAGTACTTCTAATGGAATGTTGTCTACTCCCGGGGCCTTGTTTCGACTCAGGTCTTTCAGTGCTCTGTCAAACTCTTCACGCAGTATCTTATCTCCCATTTCAACTGTGGTGTCACCGCCAGACACCACACTTGCTAGGTGGTAGCTTAAATCGGCCGCGGTCCATTTAGTACATGTCGGACCCGCGTGTCGCCACTGTGTAATCGCAGACCTAGCGCCACCACCAAGGCAGGTCTCGTGATACGAGAGAGCACTCGCCCCAGTTGTACGAGAACCTAGCTACCGACCAGATGTGCGAAGCCTTTCTCTCTCATTAGCCGAGAGACAGAATAGCCATCCGCTAAGTTAATGGCTACGAACTAGCAAGGCGCCATTAGCCATACAGTGATTGAACTTAGTCTCCTGTGTATCGTCAAGATCGATGTACCACAATGATATTAAAGATAAGTATTAATCCTGCTCCGTACTTTTCTTCCTAACATTAATTACGTATCCTGTTCCAGTACTTCACGCCCGTCTGCGTTAGTCTAGCTTGCCTTTTCAGCCATCTCAACTTCACGGTGTCGGCCCAGCTACCGACACAACATCAACTTCATCTACATCCTCTTCCATTTCCATAATATTGTCCTCACGTACATCGCTCTTGTATAGACCCTCTATATATTCCTTCCACATTTCAGCTTTCCCTTCTTTGCTTAGAACTGGGTTTCCATCAAAGCTCTTGATATTCATTCAAGTGGTTCTCCTTTCTCCAAAGGTCTCTTTAATTTTCCTGTAGGCAGTATCTATCTTACCCCCTAGTAAGATAAGCCTCTACATCCTTACATTTGTCCTCTAGCCATCCCTGCTTTGCAGTTTTGCACATCCTATCGATCTCATTTTTGTGACGTTTGTAATCCTTTTTGCCTGTTTCATTTAGTGCATTTTTAAATTTCCTCCTTTCATCAATTAAATTCCATATTTCTTCTGTTACCGTACGGTTTCTACTAGCCCTCGTCTTGTTACCTATTTGATCCTCTGCTGCCTTCACTACTTCATCCGTCAAAGCTACCCATTCTTTTTCTACTGTATTTCTTTCCCCCATTCCTGTCAATTGTTCCCTTATGCTCTCCCTGAAACTCTGTACAACCACTGGTTCTTTCAGTTTATCCAGGTCCCATCTCCTGAAATTCCCACGAATGTAAGTCCTGCTAACGGATGTGCGGTGATTATTTATAGTCGTGCTGACCAGTTGTGTTGTGGCGAGGCCTACGTCTGGTCTTATAGGTGACCACGGAAGTCCAGGATTGTGGAATGGTATATGAAAATCCAGCTCACAGCCATGTTACAGTTGTATAACGGTTCAGATAATAAGAGAAGCTTTCGAAATGTGCTGCTGCAATATAATACGGAAGATTCGGTGGCTAGGTATAATAACTACTGAGGAGCTACTGCATCGAAATGGGGAAAAATAACTTTATGGCACAACCTAAAAGAAGTGATCAGTTGAAAGGACACGTTCTGAGACATCAAGGAAACGTCAGGTTAGTATTGGTCGAGGGGGGGGGGGGGATGGGATTGTAGAGGGAGACAAAGGCTTGAATACAATAAGGGTTCAGATAGATGTAGGCAGCAGTAGGTATTCGTAGACGAAGAGGCTTGCACATGGCGAAATAGTGTGCGGCGTTGCATCAGATCAGTGTTAGTACTGCAGACTACTACTACTACTACTACTACTACTAACAGGCACTGTCGACAAAAAATTACTCTTTCGTAAGTAGCTAATCTTACTGCTTTGGAAAACTGCACTTTCAATAGCACTTCGTCCAAATCTGTACCTGAACAACCGTCTATTGTGTGGATGGGTGCAGGCCCAGGTCCTTTCGCACGATTCCGCAAGTTGATGACTCAAACAGCTGCAACTGTAGAGATAGGCTCTTCCTCAATGCTTATTGCACCTACTTCGATGTTATTTCGCTCTTACATTTCACCCATGGTTTTTGGTTTATGGACAGGACAAAATTTCCAGAATGAGATTTTCACTCTGCTGCGGAGTGTGCGCTGATATTAAACTCCCTGGCAGATTAAAACTGTGTGCCGGACCGAGACACAGTTTTAATCTGCCAGGAAGTTTCAGGACAAGATTTGTTTTGCCTTGGAGGTTCTCTGTATTTACAGTCAGCGTTTATTTCGATACTCAAATACCGACCTGAATTTTAGAATTGACTTTGCATCAACTACCTTAACAATCGTAAGGTATATTACCTGTCTATTAGCGCGGCTGCAGAGCTTAAAATTAATCGTTCGCAAGATATTCTTATGTGAAATGTAAATGAATATGCAGTTTCTCAAAATCATTTTTCTGTGTCCTATTTGCTATAAGGGGTTTTGACTAAGAGTGATACTTTCTAAATTTGAAGAAAGAGAATCATGCACCGTATCAGAGAAAGTTGTGCTCTATTTTGAAGCTTAGACACTGCAGTTACGTTCCGAACAAAATAAGGGCAGATCTCACAGCCGAGGAGGCGTGTCTCGCCCCACAAGTATCTCAGTGTGCTATCCCCTTGCACGCACTCACCTCGCTGTTGAGCTCACGGGTCATGCGTCGGTGGGAGGATGAGTGGCTGGAAGTGACTGACAATAAGCTCCGAATAGTCAAGCCCACAACGCGTGTGTGGTGTACTTCCTTTCAGCCCCATCGACGGGACGAGGTTCTCCTAACTCAGCTTCGAATAGGCCACAGCCCTATGACGCATGGCTTACTGCTCCGGCGAGAGGACCCTCCAATTTGTGGTGCTTGCGGCGTCCAGGTCACTGTGCGCCACGTTTTATTGGATTGCGTTTTATTTCCTGACCAGCGGGTCGCGGCTGACTTGCCAGCGGACCTGCCATCTCTTTTAGGCAACACTCGGACGAATGTTTTTAAAGTTTTAAAGTTCTGTGCCCTGTCAAATGTTTTTACAAAGATTTTAGGGAGAGGATTTTAATTTGCTCACTGTGTGACAAGCTCGCCCATATTTTATGGAAGTGGCCAGCCAATAACAATTTCCTATGACATTCTTGTTGCTATGTTTCTCCTTTCCGTAGGTTTTACTTTCTTAGGTAGCATTTTCCTTCTTTTCCTGCTTTGTTTGAGTGTGTGCTTTAGTTTTCTTAGGTCTGTCCACATTCGTTCCTTTTAATGTGTGTCAGGGCGCTGATGACCTCGATGTTGAGCGCCCGTAAGCCCCAACACACCACCACCACCACCACCACATCGTTCAAATACCCATCAACGATTTGAACACATTAACGCACACGACGGCTCCAATTGTTAATCATTGCGTCCAACATTACTAACGTTATGTCTGCATTAGCCTGATGAATGTTCACCTCCTAGTATTCCAAGTCTGTTGCTTGCCAGTATATATCTGGGCTTTGATGTAGCCCCAAACAAAAAATACCTGGGTGTAAAAAGTAGCATCAGCTGTGTGGCATGTAGCGTTATCCTGTGGAACCACGTGTTTTCAATATCTATGGCCTCACGTTCGCGTCACAGACATTGATGAAACATGGCTCTGTAGTAGTTACCATTGATAGAAACGGTTCTTTCATTATTTCGAAAGAATACGGTCCAATGACAACGCCACGTCATAGATTGCTCCACACAGTTTTTCTGAACTTGATGGCATCTCGTAAAACACGTGTGGGTTCTTCTAGCTCCAACTACGACAACCAAACGAAGCCGCTAACATAGAAATGCACCTAGTCTGACAATTTTACTTTTCCACTGAAATCACGATCATCTTCAAACTGATGTATGACCCAATCAACAAACTCAGGATGGAATGTGATCGTTTGGCTTCAACTCTTGAGTCAACACTATTTGTACGGATACAGACACAAGTCCTGTCGCAAGCTTCGCCATGTTGTTAACTCATATAGAAGCAACTGTTGAGATCGTCTTGAAAGTGACATTCGGGTCGTCCTCAGTGTTCGTCGCTACTACTGAAATATTACCCTCGCTTCATCTTGTCTTCTTAGTAGCTTCGGGGGGTGCAGAGTAAAATCTCGCTCAGACTTGGCCACAGTGCGGTGTATAGAATGAATAGAGACACGGTGATGACTACCAAATGCTCTAGCTGACAAAAGATAAACACCCACAACCGAGCTCCCACTATGGTAAAATTTTTCACTTATTTTTAAACGTTGAGGAAGCGTGAGTCGCGTCATGATGAAACTGCAGATTGTACTGGATATTTTCACGCCTGTAAACACCCGCAAAAACGTATTAGAAACTGGAAATTACAATTTTAAAATGTATCACTCTTAATGAAAGACCCTTTACGACATATTTGTTAGATCAGACTACACAAGCAATTCGTTAAATAAGACAGAAAAATTAAAATACTAGTCGAATGTGAACATTAAGCTACAGAGAGACAAAATGGCGTTTTGCATAAATAAAACTCGAGAGTTCCATGAAATACGTCTGTGGGTATCGCCTGGGCTGAGCCAATGGAGTGCACTGCGGGCTTGCATATGCGCCAGGCATTAGGCGCTTCGCTGGTTGCGTAAGCCTACAGCCGGCTGCGGCGACGACGCGACGGGATTGGCGGACGAGAAAACGAACCACTTTCCTCCAACGGTGCTACCCAGTGTAGGCGCATGACAATGGAGGAGGAGGGGAGAACTACCAAGGATTTTCCATACAGCTTGTGCGCTACTATCCGAGACTATACATAAGGGCGTACACTCGACACTGCTAAAAAATTGGCTACTACGGATATTCACAGGGATGTGCGTTTTTTACTATTGTCATTCTGAACCTGTCTCCGCTTACTTAACGTTGGCATGGAAAACTACTCTCATTTTATCAGGGTATTTTAGTACCAGTTGTGCTCATAACATTTAGTGGCTAAAGCAACTACCTCTAAGAGACGAAATGTCTGAGGATATACTGAATTGAAAAGTCCTGGTCACAGGTCCGTAGCCCTCATATATGCATCAAATAAGAGGAAAGTACAGGTCTGGGTGCAGAAAACAAAATACGAAATATCTCCTCTCTTAATAAAACTACAGAAATACTAAGATTCATCAGATTACAAATATTGTAAATAACCCTACAAATATACCAGAAGACAATGCATTGTTCTTGGAGTTGAATATTTTGTTTATATTTGCATTTATTAATTTTTCATGTTTCTGTGGAATCATGCGTTGCTTGGTGATGGAAAGGGTCAGTGTGTAGTTTGCAGAATGCTATTAGAAGATTTATAGACAAAGAATTGAGGCATTAACAAAACACGAAAAGAACCCATGTACGCAAATAACACGTATTATTGGTTTTCAGTGTTAAGCTTACTGCAAATAAAATGTATCTTCACCAGACATGTTCCTCTTTTACTTGTATAAAGCATTTTCTGTGGTCATTAAGGAATCACGGATACTTAATCCGCATTTTGGTATTTATAGATTAGTTTCTTATAAAATTGGCGTTTAGTCTACTTTTGCATATTCTACAAAACACTGCATTTCACTTCGTAATTAGCGGCGGTTGAGGTCGAAAGAAACTTAGTTGCACATTCACTCTTAGCAGTGCTTCGTGTTTTGGTCCGCCTTTTTCTGCGCTGCATTGGTGGTGTTTTTACTTCACTCAGTTTTTCAGAACTTGACAAGAGAATTAGTTCAGTTGTTTCACATGTTTCGCACCCATCACAATATTTTTTATTTGTGTTCTCTGTCGATTGTATTGCCATCAAGTGAATGATTCTTTTGGTAGTCGGAAAAAAATTAAGTTGTATGTTGGGAACACTCGCAACCTAGACAGTAGAAACGTCTTCCTTGTTTCTGGACACTATCTGCTTCTTACCTTCCAGATACGAAGTAAACCATAGCTGAGTTTTTCCATAAACCCATATTATTCTAACTTACGAAAACGTATTGTACGATACAAAAAATACTTTGGTTGCATCAAAGAAAATATTTACTGTCGTTAACCTACTGTCTACGCTTACTAGAACCTGACGCACTGAAGAATACGTAGCCTTTTCTGTGGGAATTCTCTCCATAAAAACAAACAGACACACTAACCAAGTTCTGCATACTGGGATGTGCGCTACTCTCCCATGTATTGCCTTCTCGCAGAATCTATCCTTTCCTTTTCCATCGCACTGGAGGACTGCCGATAAGGCTATGTATCTGGTTGTTTTCCAGTCTCTCTAATACCGTTTTTAAGGACTCCCCACAAGGCAGTCCTCCTTCAATATTAGATCTTTAAGTTCTATTGCATTAACAAAATATATTGTCTTCTTTGTAACAATTCCCATTTGGGATAACGATCTTCAAATAATGTCCTACCTAGTGATCGAACAATTACAAACCCGTATCTACAAATAAATACACCGCCATCTACTGTATAGCGCATAGCTTAGATTTCACGTTGCTTTGTTACATCGTATCTAGACATTTATGCAATATAAGTCCAATGTTAGATCTGTAAAGCAGTATAATTTTCTTCTCTGATTAGGCACAATTTGTTTACCCACACTTGCGACAAGTTATTATTCATCATTTCATGGAAAAAATCCGTTGATAGGTCTGAATTAGCACATAAATACTGCTGGCACTAAATTGTTTGCTAGCAATAATTATAGTTCGAATCAAGAGTGAACTATCTGACAAACTGCCTATTGGCTTCTGTCTACGGTTCTTCGGCCGACGTTCATCTAATGATTTTTCTGACGTTTCGCCAGCACGAGTGGCTGGCATTGTCAAAGCTTCACCCTCCATTGCCGGTGGTGAACTGGAGCCGAGCTCGCGGCCGCAGACTATATGTACCTGGCGCGCCAACGTCCGAGGGCTTCTCCGCGGTCATTTCCGGTGCGGTTCTCCTCTTGCTACCTGCGACGGTCGTTCGCTGCAGTACGGGAAGCCAGGATCCGTTTACCTTAAGGCTTTCCTCTTTCTACAGCTTCTCTGAATATGCGCGTGTGATAGTGCTTCTCTACAGCCAGAACTTCCGT
Source organism: Schistocerca piceifrons (assembly GCF_021461385.2). Classification (NCBI taxonomy): domain Eukaryota; kingdom Metazoa; phylum Arthropoda; class Insecta; order Orthoptera; family Acrididae; genus Schistocerca; species Schistocerca piceifrons. The sequence continues at coordinate 570,167,308 of NC_060143.1, forward strand.
ATCAGCGAATTTTATTACGTGGTCGGTCTCATTCAGTGCGTGCTCTGCTGTCTAATCTCTGTAGACTGGACTCGTATTTGGGAGGACAGCTAAAATCCATGCTTGTATATACAGAATAAGATTTTCCATGATCATTCTAAACCGCTTACGATGAATACCGGGATGGTTCATTTAAAACTGAAGCGCCAAATTTCCTTCCCCACCTTTTGCCAGTGCGTGCTGGTACCGTCTGCTGCTCACTAGCGCTCTCCACATGGAGAAACCGGGCGAGGTGGCGCAGTGGTTAGCACACTGGACTTGCATTCGGGAGGACGACGGTTCAATCCTGCGTCCAGCCATCCTCATTTAGGTTTCCCGTGATTTCCCTAAATCGCTCCAGGCAAACGCCGGGTTCCTTTCAAAGGGCACGGCCGACTTTCTTCCCCGTCCTTCCCTTATCCGATGGGACCGATGACCTCGCTGTCTGGTCTCCTTCCCAAAAACAACCAACCAACCAACAATATGGAGAATTTCGAGAGAAGAAAAAGAAGTTCGCAATGTGAGCACTTAATTTCACGTCGGATTACTCTGAGCAAAACGAGGACGACTATGTGCTCTACATAATGCACCATCCCTGTTGCGTGTGTCACAACTTCGGATGTAATAGCATTTGAAAAACTCCTCCTTGTTATCCGTAAAGGATACCTAGCATGCCAGATGTTATAACTGCCCAAGGAATGCAGTGAGACTGATATTTTGCGACTGATGAATTTATGTAACTGTTAAAGACACGTGAACGTCTTGGCAGCTGTTTTTGTAGTGGCGGCAGCTTAGCACCTTCGGTGCTCTACCATTTTGAGAAACGCGATCATTGCTCGTCAAATCTGGTACCGCTCTAAACAAAGTATGAACTTACTTGCGCACTACAGCAACAGACCGCCGTATGGTTGCTGTCTTCGTGTTGCACAACTGTGGCACTGGCCATGCCGTCAAGTCAACACTGTACAAGGAACGTCACAATCCCACTTCTGCTGCACCCGCTTTTACTTCCAGTTACCATGTCCGGGTCCCATACTGTACTCCACTACCATCCACAGTCTTCACTAAACGTGTTATTACATGTTTCAATCTACTTAGGTTCTCTTTAGCACATTATCTTAGAAACCGATAGCCCTTGTGATTTGATACGGCTCAAGGCCCTAAGAGATTTTCTTCAGACGTTATAAATGTTTCAGGAGATTCTAAGAAAGCATCCCCTAAATAAACACAATGTTTAAATTCGGGATAAAGTGAACAAACTTCCCATCGTGATGGAACTTTTGAACGTAGTAGCCTGATAAGCTGAGATTGGGAATAAATTTACATCTGAATGTAAGAACGATCTTCAGTTTGTTTGTATTAACGATCAATTTCTGGGCTACCATCTGCATCCGTAAATGCACCTGGTGTACTGTATATAATCTACTCGTTATGAGGCATGTTTTTCTCAGGATCACAGTTCACTGTTGCGGCCGTCCACCAGTAGCGTGCACTGTGAAATCTGTGTCTGCACCACCACTTGGGAACTGACTCCCCATAGATTGGCAGCCAACCAGACCAGACCACTTAGTATGTACTGTGTGGCGAGTCTTTCAGGTGTAGTCTATTTTCTGACAGATAACACTCGTTACTGCTTGACAGATAATACTCGTTAGTGAAAAAGGGCGAAAAAGGTAGCGTAGCCAATCAACGATAAATTTCTTTGCCACCAGTATTTTTAAAAGTTTTTGACACATCTGAATACACATAATTTGCCGTCACTCTCATACTGGTTTTAGGAAGAGAGAATGCACAGACAGTGCCGTTTTTCCTTTTGTATATGAGGCAGTAGTAGAGTTAGAAGATAGCTTGAGGATAGCAGGCGTTTTCTTCTCTTTAACAAAAGCATTCGATTGAGTGGACCATGAAGTAGTTCTGCACTTCGAACATCATGGTGTTAAGGAAGAAACTGAACAATGGTTTTCTTCATATCTGCTATGTAGGAAGCAGAAGGATTTCTTAAATGTCCACAGGTAGGGAATAGGTTTTAAATCTGAATGAGGTGATGTAAAATGGGGGGATGGGCGGGAGGGGTGAGGTGTTCCACGAGGCTCTGTTCTGGGTCCATTGCTTTTCTTGAGGTTTATCTGCCACTAAACAGGACAGATCACAGCAAACTTGTCCTCTCCGTAAGTAACACAAGTGATATTGTTAAAGACGTGGAACGTAATGTAAAGGACGCAGCTAATGGGGTACTACTTAATATGACGACATGGCTTAAAGCATAGCTGCAACAAAATCCATACATATAGTTTCTTACACGGAACTTTTGTAAAAGCGAAATTTTATTGTTCCAAGGCAGTCAGACAGTCAATAAATCTGATCATTTATATTATCAGGACTGAATGCTCAAGGAAAGACTTCACTGTTTTTCACACTGAAATGTCAAAGCTTGTTTGCTTACTTTCACTCTGTTACCTGGCTCAGAACCAAACTCGGATAACACTGTTAGTCAGCGCTGAGGTCTGCGTTTGTGAAAAAAGTATCTGAATTATCTTAATACAGAAACAGTCCCAATAGTTCACTTCTGCCTGGCACAAGTGTTATGTGTCGAGAAAATCTGAAGTAAAACATGTCTGAAGACGGGTTTGTTAAGCCAACAAGCAAGTAAAGAGGGAAACAGGGGCAAAGAGAACGTACGTCGCAGAACACAGGGAATGTAATTTATGTACACTGCTAAACAGTTAAAACGGCAATACACGCACAGTTCAATGCTTCCTGTTGATGGGTACCACACCCTGCCTATCAAAATCATGTTAATTTAGGCAAGTATTTGACCCAGTTCTGAAAAAACTATTTGATGAAGGACCTTAATATTTTTGCTGTATGTTACATACGCTAATAGTCAACAGTACTAAAATCTACTTTATCCATTTTATAGTTCTTAAGAAATACTTCTTAAATTTATTAACAAAGTATTAAGTTTTTCTGCAGAAAATATTTTTTGGGCTTCCTAATGGGGGAAAATTAATGAATGTAGTACCAGAGGTGGCTTTTTATGTTATGCAGAGTTTCTGAAAATTTCATTCATTTATCTATGATAGTTTATGATACAATGGGGCATATGTACTGAAAATTTTAGTTTGCGGAAAACTGACTTTAAAGGAAAAACTTTTGAAATTTTTTAAATTACAGTTAATTAAAACTGTCTTGCTGCATATGATGGCGCTTCTTTGACCTGTAGTGGGTCTTCGAGCTTCTTTTTCACCTTCCTGGATGTTTGTCTTGCTTTCTTGGCCATATCAGAAGCAGACCTGTCTGCATCGGCTATCCTCATTTTACCGCAATGTTGCAGCCCAGTGATCATATTTTCACCAGGATTAATTCCCAGATTTTTCAGTACCCAACACTTCCCAATATTACCGCAATTGAATATAACAGCATGATGAACTCCTAGTTTCATTGTATGCATGCCTACAAATACAGTTTTAGGAAGGCGGTTATAAATTATGCCGTTGAAACATTCATTTGGGTTCTGTATCTGCCCATACAGACATTTCCTTAGGTCAGGATGAGCCACGTCTCTGAAAACAGGTTTCATTGCTGTAATAACAGTAGCAGGAAGAGAATTTGTGAGAGCTTCTTTGATGATGCACTTGTTGAACAATTACAATTAGAAACATCGTTGCCAGGCGACATAACCTCTTGTACAGAAAGCTTTCTAAACTTGTTTCCTCCAAATTGTCGTTCCTTGAAAAATGCGTCTACGTTTCGTCATATTCAATAAACACAACAAAACACATGTAAACAAGCTCTGCAAAAGTAAGTATAAAAACTACTCACAATCACACTTGAACAAACTAACCGCGTGTTCGAAAGCGTTTTGTTTACGAACAACAGTAACAAAAGAATACCGACCGTTGCATTCCAAGGATGCTTGCAGCCCTCACAAAACAACGAAAGGAAAGAGTTTACCTCACTAAGTTTTCGCTGTTCATGTAGTAAAACTGCCGCATCAGGCATGGCGTTTTGATTTATTACGTCTTTCTATTTCCAACAAATGTTGCAGACAGTATTCTCATTTGGCATTCAATGTACCTGCAAAATTATTACATTCTATGCGTAATTAAGTAGGCATGACGACATTAACACAGAGGTCCGTGAAAATCTAGCTTTCCTTAAAATGAAATGCAAATCGTACAGATTAAACTATTCAAGTGTTTGATATTGAGCACAGTTGGCTACTTTCAATAAAATTCAAACATAATTTCAAATTTGTCTTAAACTTTTCCCGCTTACATGGTTAACATCATTTAAGTGACACACTAACTCATATTTCAGGATTACTTTTACGATACGTAACTGGTTTGTTAAATATACGGGACGGTGACACTGTTCCTCAGACTGTTTCTTCGCTGCTCTGCCTCGTGTAATGCCTGATTTGGCAAGACAGACAGGACGTAAATAAACGATACTCCGCAAATACAATAACATTAAGACATCATTGTAAAATTTAACTGTTTGGCAGACCATTTCACTTACATAGACAAGTTAGGACCTGTCGATCTTAAAGATGGCTTATAGCGCATCATATTTATTTTATGCTTAGCTTTATAGTAATAGCATGCTTCCGCCATTATACTTACATACTGCGGACTCTAGCTGCAACATTATAAAGGAACTTGGACGTCAGTAAATTTTTGTGACGGCGAACAGAAATAAACTGTTGTTCATGAAATTACAATGTATTTTAGACTGCAGTTGCTGCATAAAATCATCACCAAAGGATTTCGCTTGGATGTGCATTTGAGGAGAAGAGTACAGAAAACCTGTATTATAACAATTTAGCTGCAGAATTACGGATATATGTTGAACTGTGAGGTGAATTCAGTACTTGATTTTGTACAGTAGAAAGTGAAGTAAAGCTTCTGTTATCTATAATAAATGTAATTAACTTTTCAATTCTGTTCCAGCGTAGATGAGAACATGTAGATGCAAAATTTAACTCTCCATTTGATCACTAGGGCCACAAAATGAGAGCACTTAGTTGGTGGCTCATGTTAAATGAACTGTAATTACGTCTGACATTTCAGTCATGTTGTTTACGAATCACTGGCCGCTCCAGTGAAGCGAGAAATTCCACACACAGCTTTGTAATGCATTCTAGATCAAGGGGCATTGCTACTGATTCCTTTGAGTTCGCCCTGTTAACTTAAACTTGTACATAAGTATAACTGATTATGCAATTAACACAGACCTCGCCACTATAGGGCGAAGTTCGTTATGATTCAAAACAAAAACACTTGAAATTACTCTCTCTTCCAGAGGCTAGTTAGTGTAGTATGATACTCTGTTGGCATCGAAACAGCAAGGTATTTTCTTTGCCTACCATATTTTTCTGGTGTGGCAATAGAATTCAGCAAAAGGAAAGCGGAAGTCTTAAATACCCCATTTTAAAAAATTCATTCACTCAGGGGGGATCGTACATACAAATCTTCCTATGAACATAGCACAGATTCTCGTATGGAGGACATGGAAAAAGAAGCAATTGAAAGAGCTGAAAATGAGTTGGTTGCTAGGTCGGGATGGAATCCTAATTCGGTTTTGCAGCGTGATAGTCCCTTACTTAGCTTGCATTCATCTGCGATGACTCCAAGCTAATCTTGCCCACTGCAAACTCTCAAGCGACTGAAAATAAAGCGCAGGTAACCGTTATGTATGAGAGGGGTAAAAGAATGGACATGCAAAATTACAGGCCGTTATCCTTATCTTTTCAAGCCGTTGTTTGCTTTAATCATAAATACATGTTTTTGTGATGGTAAATCTTATTTTTATGTAAGGAAAACAACTATCTTCTCAATAACTTTCAAATCATGAGCTACACCCTCAATTTTATACATGAATTAGTGAATTAACTCCTGGCAGTTTTGTTACCTAACGCTGTGGTCACTTTCAGAACTGAAATCAATACTCATATTTAACCTTAAATTTCTGGTGTACCGATGCACAAACACAATAAAATAAAAATGGTAAATAGTAGAGGGAGTATGAATGAGAACAGTGGCGTATTTAAATTTATAAAAATGACAAGTTCTAGTAATCCTTTTGTAGCTACAACAAGGGAAGTCTTAAATAAAAATGACTGACACAAATCAGAAAACGAATGGTGTTTGATCGCCAAAGCCTACATTGGGGAGGAATCTATATAAATTCTCCCCTGAGTTAATCACTTTCCCAACCCAATCTGACTTTTACGTGAATCCACTGTGAGGGCCAACTCTTCAAATGGAATCGACAGTGACCAAGTATACCTCAAGCTATGGTTCACCAGAGAATTGAGAGCTGTGAAAATCGTTTAACACTATGCCAGTGCAGGACGAAGAGGGTCGTGTTATGGTAGCCGTAGTCTTCTTACGCGTCCGTGAAAATTTGCAAACTACGCGATCTGCGTTCTGATTATCAGTACACAGGAAACGTCCTTAGGAGAGGTCTGAAATCCCTGCATTTTCAGTGTGACGTGCACTCATTCGCTGGTCTGGCCAGACCAATTTGACTCACCGGCATGATGGTGCGTGCCGGAATTGTCAAAGGTCAGACAGCCAGCTCAGGACGAATAAGTTCACCCTTGTGACAGATGATATGTCATACATGATATGCAGTTCCTCTGTCGGTACAGGTCGAAACTGCCACTGGCTTTTAGTCCATTACAAAATACAGAACACCACTGGGCCTTCATAGGCTGTTCAGGCAGAGTTTAGTTTTAGGGAAAGACTTCAAGTTGTCCACCAGGGGAGGACCCGAGGACGAAGGAGGCAAACAATCAAGACGACTTTCCACCAAGCCTCAGTACGGGAACCGAATTAGCCAAAACAAAACAGCCCCCACATTGCACAAAGCAATCAAAATATCTTCTACTAATGGAATCTCCGCTGTTGCCTGTTCTGTTGGCTTGGTAGCCAATCCAGACACAGCACCGGGGTTTTCACGCTGGGAGATCAAGCCTCTGCTTTGCGATCAAGCCTCTGCTTTGCGATCAAGCCTCTGCTTTGCGATCAAGCCTCTGCTTTGCGATCAAGCCTCTGCTTTGCGATCAAGCCTCTGCTTTGCGATCAAGCCTCTGCTTTGCGATCAAGCCTCTGCTTTGCGATCAAGCCTCTGCTTTGCGATCAAGCCTCTGCTTTGCGATCAAGCCTCTGCTTTGCGATCAAGCCTCTGCTTTGCGATCAAGCCTCTGCTTTGCGATCAAGCCTCTGCTTTGCGATCAAGCCTCTGCTTTGCGATCAAGCCTCTGCTTTGCGATCAAGCCTCTGCTTTGCGATCAAGCCTCTGCTTTGCGATCAAGCCTCTGCTTTGCGATCAAGCCTCTGCTTTGCATATCCAGAGAGGAGCCGATCATCGACTCCAAATCTCTCTTGTCTGAAAAAAGATGGTAGACTAGGGAGGCGTCGTTCTCACGTTAAGAGTGGCCATGTTTTGGCAAAAATACCTACTGAGATGGAATCGCAGTCCCTCATTTACAGCGAGATCTAACCTTCTGGGCCAACCATTTCCAATTTATGAAGGAAGGCTGTTAAACTCTCCAGACAGTCGTGCCCGTGAAGTATGTTTTTGCCGCTCGCTGAAAGAACCTGGCAGCTTCCTGACCTCATGGATGTTACAGTCTTGCTTCCACTAAACACATCCACCAGCAGCTGCGTCCGTACCATCCCAGCTTCTAATATGAGAATGGAGGGAGAAGAGGGCTTAGGCCAGATCATCCTCTGCAGGTAAGATTCACAGGGCGCTGCTTCCCAGTACCACTCACAGCCAGGACGCTGCACTCAGCATTCGTGGCCACCAGTTCATCTCTCTCCCAGTTCTGCGTCACCTCCACTACGGCCCCTCAGGTACAGGTTCCCCATGCAGTTACAAGAACGTTCTGCTTACAATTTCGTCATGTAAGAAATCATTGACCACATAGCAGAAGTAGTACTGGGGAACGCAGAGATTATGATCTAAAGTATTAACGTTAATCTGACAATGTTGTTGAAGTGAGGTAGTTGCATGCCACCTCTCAAGGTCAGATTGCTAAAGAAATCTTCAGCTTATTCGGAGCTAGTAAACAATAAATTTGCTTCGAACAAAAGCTATCCACAGATAAAGACTGGTACAGAAAGAATCGTTCAACAGTTTACCCTCTTCTCGTACGATATCCTGCGAATTATGAATGATGGTCGAAAGGCACATTCCAGGTTCCTGGGTTGTTGTTGCTGTTGTTGTTGTTGTTCTAGTCTTCAGTCCTGAGACTGGTTTGATGCAGCTCTCCATGCTACTCTATCCTGTGCAAGCTTCATCTCCCAGTACTTACTGCAACCTACATCCTTCTGAATCTCTTGGTCTCCCTATACGATTTTTACCCTCCGCACTGCCCTCCAATGCTAAATTTGTGATCCCTTGATGCCTCAGAACATGTCCTACCAACCGGTCCCTTCTTCTTGTCAAGTTGTCACAAACTCCTCTTCTCCCCTATTGTATTCATTTGTTACGTGATCTACCCATCTAATCTTCAGCACCACATTTCGAAAGCTTTTATTCTCTTTCTGTCCAAACAATTTATCGTCCATATTTCACTTCCATACATGGCTACACTCCATACAAATAATTTCAGAAACGAATTCCTGACACTTAAATCTGTGGTGTCACCGCCAGACACCACACTTGCTAGGTGGTAGCCTTTAAATCGGCCGCGGTCCGGTAGTATACGTCGGACCCGCGTGTCGCCACTATCAGTGATTGCAGACCGAGCGCCGCCACACGGCAGGTCTAGACAGACTTCCTAGCACTCGCCATAGTTGTACAGCCGACTTTGCTAGCGATGGTTCACTGCCTACTTAAGTTCTCATTTGCCGAGACGATAGTTTAGCATAGCCTTCAGCTACGTCATTTGCTACGACCTAGCAAGGCGCCATATTCAGTTACTATTGATATTGTGAATCACGTACCGTCAAGAGCGACGTTCATCATTAATGGATTAAAGTTAAGTATTCCACCAGCAACGTCCGTTTTTCTAAATTCTAATTTCCTTGCCCTGTTCCAGACCTCACGCCAGCCGGCGTGAGCGAAAACGCGTGCCTTTCGGCCTCCTCTAGTAACACGGTGTTGGCTCTCCTGCCAACCACAACAAAATCTATACTCGATGTTAACAAATTCCACTTCTTCAGAAACGCTTTCCTTGCCATCGCCAGTCTACATTTTATATCTTCTCTACTTCGACCATCATCAGTTATTTTGCTCCCCAAATAGCAAAACCCATTTACTACTTTAAGCGTCTCATTTCTTAATCTAATTCCCTCAGCATCACCCGACTTAATTAGACTACATTCCATTGTTCTCGTTTTGCTTTTGTTGATGTTCATCTTATATCCTCCTTTCAATACACTGTCCATTCCGTTCAACTGCTCTTCCGAGTCCTTTGCTGTCTGACAGAATTACAATGTCATCGGCGAACCTTAAAGTTTTTATTTCTTCTCCATCGATTTTAATACCTACTCCGAATTTTTGTTTTGTTTCCTTTACTGCTTGCTCAAAATACAGATTGAATAACATCGGGGAGAGGCTACAAACCTGTCTCACTCCCTTCCCAACCACTGCTTCCCTTTCGTGCCCCTCGACTCTTACAACTGCCATCTGGTTTCTGTACAAATTGTAAATAGCCTTTCGGTCCCTGTATTTTACCCCTGCCACGTTAAGAATTTGAAAGAGAGTATTCCACTCAACATTGTCAAAAGCTTACTCTAAGTCTACAAATGCTAGAAACGTATGTTTGCCTTTCCTTAATCTTTCTTCTAAGTTAAGTCGTAAGGTTAGTATGGCCTCACGTGTTCCAACGTTTCTATGGAATAAAAACTGATCTTCCCCGAGGTCGGCTTCTACAAGTTTTTCCATTAGTCTGTAAGAAATTCGCGTTAGCATTTTGCAGCTGTGACTCATTAAACTGATAATTCGGTAATTTTCACATCTGTCAACACCTGCTTTCTTTGGGATTGGAATTATTATATTCTTCTTGAAGTCTGAGGGTATTTCGCCTGTCTCATACATCTTGCTCACCAGATCGTAGAGTTTTGTCAGGACTGGCTCTCCCAAGGCCGTCAGTAGTTCCAATGGAATGTTGTCTACTCCCGGGGCCTTGTTTCGACTTAGGTCTTTCAGTGCTCTGTCAAGCTCTTCACGCAATATCATATCTCCCATTTCATCTTCATCTACCTCCTCTCCATTTCCATAATATTGTCCTCAAGAACATTGCCCCTGTATAGACCCTCTATATACTCCTTCCACCTTTCTGCTTTCCCTTCTTTGCTTAGAACTGGGTTTCCATCTGAGTTCTTGATATTCATGCAAATGGTTCTCTTTTCTCCAAAGGTCTCTTTAATTTTCCTGTAGGCGGTATCTATGTTACCCCTAGTGAGATAAGCCTCTACATCCTTACATTTGTCCTCTAGCCATCCCTGCTTAGTCATTTTGCACTTCCTGTCGATATCATTTTTGAGACGTTTGTATTCCTTTTTGCCTGCTTCATTTACTGCATTTTTATATTTTCTCCTTTCATCAATTAATTTCAATATTTCTTCAGTTACCCAAGAATTTCTACTAGCCCTCGTCTTTTTACCTACTTGGTCCTCTGCTGCCTTCACTACTTCATCCCTCAGAGCTACCCGTTCTTCTTCTACTGTATTTCTTTCCCCCATTCTTGTAATTTGTTCCCTTACGCTCTCCCTGAAACTCTGTACAACCTCTGGTTCTCTCAGTTTATCCAGATCCCATCTTCTTCAATTCCCACCTTTTTGCAGTTTCTTCAGTTTTAATCTACAGTTCATAACCAATAGATTGTGGTCAGAGGCCACATCTGCCGCTGGAAATGTCTTACAATTTAAAACCTGGTTCCTAAATCTGTCTTACCATTATATAATCTATCTGGAACCTTCTAGTATCTCCAGGATTTTTCCATGTACACAACCTTCTTTCATGATTCTTGAACCAAGTGTTAGCTATGATGAAGCTATGCTCTGCAAAATTCTACCAGACGGCTTCCTCTCTCATTTCTTACCCCCAATCCATATTCACCTACTATGTTTACTTCTCTCCCTTTTCCTACTCTCGAATTCCAGTCACCCATGACTATTAAATTTTCGTCTCCCTTCACTACCTGAATAATTTCTTTTATCTCATATCATATATTTGTGCGTCATCTGCAGAGCTAGTTGGTATATAAACTTGTACTACTGTAGTAGGCGTGGGCTTCGTGTCTATCTTGGCCACAATAATACGTTCACTATGCTGTTTGTAGTAGCTAACCCGCACTCCTATTTTTTTATTCATTATTAAAAATACTCCTGCATTACCCCTGTTTGATTTTATATTCATAACCCTGTGTTCACCTGACCAAAAGTCTTGTTCCTAGATTACTGTAAAGCATTTGATACGGTGCCCCATTGGTGGGTGTGGAGGTCTGAGCATATGCAATAGGTTGGGGTTGCGTTGTTTGGGGAAGGAGACCAGTCAGCGAGGTCATCGGTCTCATCGGATTAGGGAAGGACAGGGAAGGAAGTTGGCCGTGCCCTTTCAAAGGAACTATCCCGGCATTTGCCTGGAGTGATTTAGGGAAATCACGGAAAACCTAAATCAGGATGGCCGGACGCGGGATTGAACCGTCGTCCTCCCAATGTATCCAGATCTGTATGTGACTAAGAGACTTCAGTAACAACGAGTGTTTATCAGAGACTAGGGTGTCATTTGCACCGTCTGAGCGAAGTGTAATAGGACTGCTCTTGTTTCACATGTACATAAATAATCTGACAAATAACAATATGCGTCTGTTTGCTGATAGTATTATGGTGTGCGGGAAGGTGTCACTTTGTCAGTGTAGGAGGATACAGTACGGCTTTTACAGAAATTCTATTAGGTGTGATGACTGGCAGGTAGCTCTAAACTGGGAAAATGTAAGTTAATGCAGATGAATAGAAAAATAGTCCTCAAATGTTCGAATGTGGCGGTAGTGGTGTGCTGCTTGTCGCAATCACATAGATTAAATACACAGGCGGCAGGCGGAACTTCGCAAAGCGTCAGGCAACGGAACGATTACGCGAGGTCTGTTGTGGCGGAGGCAGGTTGTCGGTACACGTTTGCTGCGAGAATTCTAGGAAAATCCACCTTGTCTGTAAAGGAGACCGCTTATAGACTACTTGCGCGACGCTTCCTTAAATACTACTGAAGTTTTTGGGATCCGTGCCGGGTTGCATTAAAGGAAGGCGTCGAGGTAAATCAGACTTACTGCTAGACGTGTCAGCATAGGTTCGATCAAATGTTTCTTGTACTCATGTGACAGTACTAAATAGAGAAGACACCCTGTATTCAGATCTGTATGTAGTTAATATCACGAATTCGTTGACTGAAGGCCAAGAGCAGTTTCTTGATTTATGGTGATATTCTTATTACTGAATTAAACCGCGCAGTTTCTGTATAGAAGTGTAAAATTAAGAATAAAGAAGACAAAAGTTAAGGCATATTTTTGTATGGAGAGTAATTTTACATCAGTTTCAAATAAATGATCATTTATAATAAATGCTACGAAGTGAATACTACAGGGTGATTCAAAAAGAATACCACAACTTTAAAAATGTGTATTTAATGAAAGAAGCATAATATAACCTTCTGTTATACATCATTACAAAGAGTATTTAAAAAGGTTTTTTTTCACTCAAAAACAAGTTCAGAGATGTTCAATATGGCCCCCTCCAGACACACGAGCAATATCAACCCGATACTCCAACTCGTTCCACAATCTCTGTAGCATATCAGGCGTAACAGTTTGGATAGCTGCTGTTATTTCTCGTTTCAAATCATCTATGGTGGCTGGGAGAGGTGGCCGAAACACCATATCCTTAACACACCCCCATAAGAAAAAATCGCAGTGGGTAAGATCAGGGCTTCTTGGAGGCCAGTGATGAAGTGCTCTGTCACGGGCTGCCTGGCGGCCAATCCATCGCCTCGGGTAGTTGACGTTGAGGTAGTTATGGACAGATAAGTGCCAATGTGGTGGCGCTCCATCCTGCTGAAATATGAATTGTTGTGCTTCTTGTTCGAGCTGAGGGAACAGCCAATTCTCTAACATCTCCAGATACTGTAGTCCAGTTACAGTAGCATCTTCGAAGAAAAAGGGACCAAAAACTTTATTGGCTGCAATGGCACAGAAAACGTTCACCTTAGGCGAGTCACGTTCATACTGAGTTGTTTCCCTCGGATTCTCAGTGCCCCATATACAGACATTGTGACGGTTGACTTTCCCGTTAGTGTGGAAAGTTGCTTCATCACTAAACACAATCTTTGAAACGAAAGATTCATCTGTTTCCATTTGAGCAAGGATAAAATCCCAGAAACCGATTCTTTTAATCTTATCAGCTGCAGACAGTGCTTGAACCAATTTCAGACGATAAGGTTTCATAACTAACCTTTTTCGTAGGACTCTCCACACAGTTGATTGTGGAATTTGCAGCTCTCTGCTAGCTCTGCGAGTCGATTTTCCTGGGCTGCGAACAAATGCTTGCTGGATGCGTGCTACATTTTCATCACTCGTTCTCGGCCGTCCAGAACTTTTCCCTTTGCACAAACACCCATTCTCTGTAAACTGTTTATACCAACGTTTAATACACCACCTATCAGGAGGTTTAACACCATACTTCGTTCGAAATGCACACTGAACAACTGTCGTCGATTCACTTCTGCCGTACTCAATAACACAAAAAGCTTTCTGTTGAGCGGTCGCCATCTTAGCATCAACTGACGCTGACGCCTAGTCAACAGCACCTCAAGCGAACAAATGTACAACTAAATGAAACTTTATAGCTCCCTTAATTCGCCGACAGATAGTGCTTAGCTCTGCCTTTTGTCGTTGCAGAGTTTTAAATTCCTAAAGTTGTGGTATTCTTTTTGAATCACCCTGTATTATAATACGGTATTATATCGTAATGCAACGTCGCATGAAATGACATATAGTATCACAAAAAAGATGCAATGTTTCGTAAAATATCCATGAAGAGGTAAAAATGCAGCAATCAAAGTAGAACCAGGATCACGATGTATTTAACTACAAGTAGACGCGTCTCTCTGTCTGTGTGTGTGTGTGTGTGTGTGTGTGTGTGTGTGCGCGCAATATGAAATTTGTTTTCCGGATAGTAACATACTTTTCTCATCTCTACAAACATAAAACTGATTTGAAGCTTAAAATTGCACATGCCTACAAAATACTTTCTGTATCTCTAGCCAAATACATCGTGATCCTGAATCTACTTTCACCACTGTTTTTCTTTTTTAAAAATGGTTTACGATCTATTGAAGCAGAACAATTTTTAACGATGCTACTATAGCTGTAAGTACATAATTCATTCTTAAGGAGAGCGTTGAAACACAATCAATTTTCATGACGATTTTTCTGTTTTTTCTTCCCAAAAACATCTCGTATGTTCACTGTTTCTTCTTCCTCCCTTCTAATTCGTTCATGTTTTCTTCTACTGTCGTATTTTTGGTGGAGTTGTTTAGTTTCTTGAGGCCTCCCATGGTTTCCTTTACCTAATTTATTTGCACTGTATTACTTCTCACTATACTAAAAATTATCTTGGCTCGTCCGGTTTCGTTTAGCCCGTCTCTGTGTGTCCCTGTAACCTTATCTTTCTTTTGCTGTTACTGTTTCCAATCGTCTCTGTTCATAGAGATATTTTGTCGGTGTCTTTTTCCGGATGCACTTTTTCTGATCCAATTCTCAGGTCTTTCTCTGTATTTTCCTCTTGTTTTTCTATCTTGATTTTTCATTCTTCTGTTAATTGCTGTTGTTTTCCAGGTGTACAAGGCCTCCGGTAAGAAAACTGTTCGACGTTGACAGAAAACTTGTTTTGTCATTCTTCTGTGTAAGTCTGTGTGCTTTTTGTAGTTCTGTATCCTTTGTCCAATGTCGAGTTCAGTCCTGTTTTCTGTATAACCTGTCCAGGTGTTTGAAACTTTCTACTCGATAGCTTTCCTAACTTCCTTACCAGTGTCTGTCTGGATTCTGCGTACACGTACTGCTCGTTTTAATATTATTTTTATGGACTTGTTTTGGCTGACATTTCATGTAGTCTATAGAGCTGCTTCAGCTTCTTTTCTGTTGTTTGTTGTGGTGGTTATTTCATCAGCAAAGGTCAGACATTTTATGTTGGCGGTTCTGTTCTTGTCACCTTCGTCCCATTTACCATTTTATTCCATGTGCTGTTTTTTTTTCTCCAAAGCTGAGTTAAATCGAGTGGATGACAGTCAGTCTCCCTGCCTGATTTATGTGTTGACTGCGAATGGTTCCGAGAGCTCTCCTGTAAGCTTGACTATGTTGTTGTTTTTGTTAATGGTTCCTCGATTAGCTTTATGATATTGTTGTTCACCTTCGTTTCTTACAGTGTATTATGTGTTTTACTTTTGATGTATATAAAAGCCAGAAAACGGTTTAGGTCGCTTGGGTACCGCCTTCTTTATTGCTACAAGGAGTTGGCGCGTGTCCCTTTTGTAACAGTGGCCGTTCAGCAGCCTCGATTCCAGCGCCCAAACTCAAGGCTGGCCGGTTTGCCACGTGTAGAGAGAATCGCGGTTTTGTCGGCCAACCTTACGTAAGGCGACGAAACCGCGCCTCCCCCGGGGTCACGCACCACTCAAGATTCGCATAGGGCCCGCAGCTCAGATCGACTTTCCGTTAGCCTCGAACAATTTCTAGCGTAACGTTCCAGCCACTTCCTCTTAAGGACGCCTGGGAGAAGTCGACACATTCACCAGTCTGTCAGACTCCAGTGTGATATCAATTATCTCAAACGCTGAGTCACGTCACTCTTTAGCTACACATGTGCCTTTAGGTGAGTTGATTGTACGATTGCATCTAGGCGTACGGAAAAATCGTCCGTTTCCTCTTGCAGGAACCTATCGTGAAGGTGTGTTGTATTATATGTACAAACTGCATAACTGGTTTCTGTAATTAATAGAGCTCATTGTCAGTAGCATTTAGTGACATACTTGTTCTGTTTTTGTTGCCGATGCTGCACGACGACGACGACGATGATGAATATTGACTACTTGAGGTGGTGATGAAATAGTTTGCTACTTGTCTTTACTAAAAGTACCAAAAGCGCCCCCAGTCTTAATAAACATCAGACGAACCACCAACGCTGCATGGGATATTAAAAAGAAAGATGGCGTTACATTAGTTACTGAGCAATGCTGTGAATGTGGCGAAGCACAATGCCCACCCCCAGTGCTAATGTGCAACAGGCTGGGTCAACCGTGCGCCTTGAACGACTTGGTCATAGCAAATAACAAGGCTATTCACGCTGCGAGTATCTGGATTAGTTTAGGTGGTTTAACACCTGAAAACTTCAAGTGACACCATTGTCACCTGCAGATGACGTATTACAGCATTATTTGATATTCTTTCAATATGTTTTCAATTTGTTGACGTGGTTGTGTTAACTAAAACTTATTTTAATACAGTAAATCACAAGTTTACTTCACAATTTTATCATTCGTGTTGTATGAAGTTTTGGATAAGAGTAAATAAATCATCTATGGAGGGAGAATGCTATATTCACCAAGTCCATGAAATGAACCAGGGCGCACAATGAGACTGTTTTTTCGTGACACCACAAGGTGGAACTCCACGATGTCGGCTATTTAGTGTGTCAACGGCAGAAATAAGTAAGGCATGTTCTAGGGACACAAAGCGGATCTTTGGCCAATGTGATGTGACATTCCTTTCTATGTAACAGATGGAACGTAGAACGCAACGTTCTATATTAGATCGTTTCCGGTGGATACTGTACAGCGCCATATTTGCACCTGGAGGTCAAAATTAGAACTAATTATTTTTCCAGCGTAAATCGCATCAGCGTTAACGCATCTACCAAGTTTCGGTGCCATGCGTTGTTTACAGCTCACACTGGACCACAGTGAGTGAATGCACTTTTAATTAAAACCGTCCAATATAATATTCGTATTACGAGACATTAAAAAATTCCGCTAAATACAGGGTGATAATAATTAAAGTTGAACTCTCAAACCGCTGTAGAAATAACACCACTGGTCAGAATGACGTCCAATTGCAACGGAATATTATCGGAGAAGTGCGAAACGTACGGCAGATGAAAAATAGTTACAAAATATAGATATAGATGGCGCTGTAAGCATCATAATTTAATAATGATCGACTACAAATGACAAATGAATCATACAGCAATGCCTAAGGTGTACGTTTAACGTTAAAAAGCATCAGTCAAAATCAATATGCTGTCCACAGTTTTCTGCAACACGTAGAAATCTAGAAACAGCATGTTCTACAACTGATCCAAGTGTTACCGGAGTCACGTTCAGAATGTGTTGCGCAATGCGTGCCTTCAGTGCAGCCAAGTTTGCAGTCGGAACACTGAACACAAAATGCTTGAGATAGCCCCATAGCCAGAAGTCACACAGATTAAGATCAGGTGGTCGGGACGGCCAGGCTGATAATTCTAGCGTTTCCGAAATGGCACTTCAGCGGCTGCTTAACTGGATTTGGAAGGTGCGGAGGTGCGCCATCTTGCAAAAAAGAACGATCCCATCCACACACCCACGCTGTTGGAGAGCTGGAATGACGTGGTTGCGCAAAAGACACAGGACCAGAAGCACCTGTCTCTTCGAAAAAATGATGCCGTAAACCCGGACCACACAGAGATCTTTCCAGGATGAAGGTGGTTCTGGTTGATTTGCGTGTGGGTTTTCCGCTGCCCATAGTCGACAATTGTGTGTATTGACATATCCTCTCAGAAGGAAGTGGGCTTCGTTTGTCCACAAAATCTTCCACGGCCAATCATTGCCCACTTCCATGTGAGCAAGAAATTGTGAAGTAAAGGTCTCTCTTTCTGGTAGATCAACAGGAAGCAAGTCATGCACATGGGTAATTTTGCCCACAACCCACAGCTTCCAGTATGTGTAGCGATACGAGCTGCTGAGTTGCTTCTCTGTACGCTTTCCCTATACACTGAAGCGCTGCAGTCGCATATACATGAAAAACCCTGAAGAAGGGACAAGATGACAGGACATGTGTTAAAAAGTCAGAGACTCATTGGCATTGCTCTGGGAAAGCCGTACAGATGAAAAGCTGTGGAAGCACCCAACGAATAATAGAAGACTTTAATTGCAAGTGTTGCTCCGAGATGAAACGGTTGACGTAGGAGAGCAGTTCGTGGCGATCTGCGTCAAACCAATCAGAGAACCAGTGAAAAGAGGTCGGTAATTCGTCAAATTGTTGATTCATTCTACAGCATGTCATGTGTCGTCCTTCTTTCCTGAAGAGCTGCTTTGAAAATTTCATTTTTGTCGACATAGCTACAGTTCACGGGACTGGGTGACTTTTAATTTCTGATAGTGTGATTGTGAAAGACAACAGAGGTAAAGGAGTAATGCATGATTTTTTTCCAGTCACCATAACCGATGCAACAGCGTACTTCATAATTTCTCTAAGATTGCTTAATATAGGCTTTTAGGCTGTAAGTGTAGCCAGTGCTACTAGGCCGTCTTGGGAGGGACCAGCGTCCTGTTAGGTCTGCTCTCGATCGCAGTCAGATATGTTCCAGATAACTCATTAGTGAATTGTTTATTTCAAAAGCGTTTTACCTGGACATCCCAGTCACAACTACGGTAGTCCAGGGACCAGCGAACTGCAACCGTTACACGCCGAAGGTATTGCTGTAGCCAGCAGTTGGCAATCACATCTGGCCCTATTGCAGTGAAGTGCCTTCTACAACATAAACACTCAAACCCTGAAAGTTACATAACCATCACAGACGTCACTTATACCAAGTTTTGCACTGCTTAGTGCAGCAACTCCATATGGCATAGATTCAACAAGTAGTTGAAAATACCTGCAGAACTGTTTGGCCATCCTGCCCCTATAGCTGTCCATAATGAAGAAGTTCTTGTCGGCCAGGATTTTGAGCATGTTGGGCGATCCGTGTGGCCAAACCATTCGCTCGAATTCTGAAGAATGTTCTGCAAACCAATCGCTAACTATTGTGGCACGGTGGGGTGCCGCAATGGCATCAACAAAAACTGCTTCTCTGAATGAAGACATAGCCATTGCCAGTCAATGATCCGTTCTGATGGGCCAGATGACCCAGTTCATTCCCTGTAAACACAGCCCACACCATTATGGGGACACCACAAGCATGTACAGTGTCTTATTGACAAATTTGGTCCACGGATTCTTGGGACCTGCGCCACACTCGAACTCTACAATCAGCTCATACCAACTGAAATCGGAGCTCATCTGACCAGGCCACGGTTCTTCGGTAGTCTAGGGCACGACCGAAATGGTCACGAACCCAGGAGATGGGTTGCAGGCGATGTCGTGTTACGAAAAACACTTGCGTCGGTCGTCTGCTACAGTAGCCCATTAACGCCACATTTCGCCGCACTGTCCTAACTGATACCTTCGTCGAACGACCCACTCTGAGTTCTGCGGTTGTTTCACGCAGTGTTGCTTGTCTGTCAGCACTGACAACGCTAAGCAAACGCGGCTGTTCTCGGTCGTCAAGTGCAGAGTGTCGGCCACTGCGATGTCCTTGGTGAGTGGTAACGCCTGGAATTTGGTGCTTTCGGCACAGTCTTGACACTGTGGACGTCGGAATATTAAATTCCCTAACGGTTTCCGAAATTAAATATCCCGTGCGTCCAGCTCCAACTACCATTCCGCGTTCAGAGGCTTGTAGTTCCGGTAGTGTGGCCATATTTATGTCGGAAATCTTTTCACATGAATCTCCCGAGTACAAATGCCACTGCACTGCCCGTTTATTGCTCGTTTACACAATACTACCGCCAGTTGTATACGTGCTTATTGCTGTCCCACGACCTTTGTCATCTGTGTATAAAATCATTAGATTGTGGTTTACAGTCCCTTTTGTGAAAGAACATTTTTATTAAGAAGTGACCTCAAAGTTGCAAAATTATTTTTACTATTCTGTAACCTACTGTATTGTCCGGGGTACTTCAAAATTTTTGAAGTGGTGTGTACCACATGTTTATAATTCTAAAATGAATGTTAGGTAGATACGTGCCGTTGTGAATGTAGTTGGTCCTGGATCACGGAACATCAAGCCAGTACTTAAGGGCCACCGTGACATTAATGGGAAACAATAAAAATGTTTTAGCAGCTTTGTGTTACTTTACGTCAAAATGTATTTCGCTCTATTCATTTCTGACCATGTGCAGACCAGTAATGGATACGATCGCAAATTGAATAATTGAATCAATACACAGTATACATCACATTTACAAAAACAAGATACTGACTCTCCCAGTTTGGTTGTTTTGTTTTCGTTTAACCCGTTCATTCGTTTTTCCAAGTGCTCAGCGTATTTTCAACCATTGTACTTCTGCGTTCTAAGTCTATTATTCTGTTTGATTTCTAAGTCTCCGTTTTCTTATCCGAATTTGTTAAATCTTTGGACATTTCTTGTATTCTCGCTGCAATTATTTCGGTGAACGTTTCATAATTCGTACCTGTCAGTTTCATTGCGAAACATTCAGTGATTCATTTGTAGCGGAGGGTGATAATTTTTTTAAAATGTACCATATATGATAAAAGATGCTGGACATCAACTTTTCTAACCTGCTTATTACTTCGAGAAGTGTTTCATGATAGATAAGCATTTCATCATGGGAGAGAAGTTTTGCAAAACCCTAACTTGCGGACAAATATTTAAAAACGTCAGTGATTAAAATGAGGGTTACTAATTTAAGACTGTAACGGGAGAAGTATGTGCAGCCTTCAAATGGTTCGATTTAAATAAGAAATCGACAAGAGAAGAGTGCTACAGAACTAAAATTTTAAATTTGTATAAAACGGTTTTGTGAAGTAAGTGTTCCTCGTAAAATTTTTGTATTATTTTGACTGGAATACCATGATGAGTGTGTTGACTGTAAACCACGTTAAAGACCATGAAATTTAATTATCTCTGAGAGCTACTTACAGCTGTGAAAATGTCCTCGTCAACTACATCGAGGGCAGTCTTCGCCCATTTAGTTTTTTCTGACCTCCTTCCACCACGAGTGGCGGACAACCTCAGGATCCTACCCCTGCTGCTGGCGGCGGAGTGGAGCCGGTATTAGCATGTTACACATAGTTTCTACCCAAACGTCCGCGATACAAGTTTCCCTGGCCATTACTACTGCAGCACCGCAATTACTACTTGCAACGGTCATTCGTTGCAGCACAGGAGTACAGGATCTGTTTACCTTCAAGCTTTTTCTTTCTTGTTGAAATTATCCCATTTGTTAATTTCTTTGGCTCCATTGAACAAGTGGGTATGGTAGCTTTTACGCAGTGCGAGAACCTGCGTGTCGGCAGATTTTACTTTGCGGTCGGCCTCACGCAGAACGTGCTCCGCCACGGCCGGTTGCTCCACATGTCCCAGCGTACCATACCATTTCATGTTCGGTGATCGTTATGCATAGTCCGATCGTTCTAAAGTAGACTTTTCTAACTGTGCACGATATGCGGTACAATTCTGACGTTGCGAGTGAATCCTTTGCCGGTCTGAGACACTCCCTCATCTCCTTAGTAGGTTTGTGTAAAGTCTTCACGCCCTGATTGCTCAATATACGGCCGACGCTATCCGTTATCCTCGAGAGGTGTGTCAAAAAGGCCCTACCTGAAATTTCTTCCATTGACATATCACTTAGCGGTATGTTGGGTTTCGTAACAATTCTTACGTAATTGATGAAGTAGCCATAGCTACTCAAAACCAGTTCCAGGTGTTGCATTCCTCGTCCGAGGTGTTGAGTCTCAGATATTCGTCTTACGCACGTGACGGGCATACCACTCATTCGTCTTCCCAGCATTCGGTGATATGAAAGTTCGTCTCTCTCTCTCTCTCTCTCTCTCTCTCTCTCTCTCTCTCTCTCTCTCTCACACACACACACACACACACACACACACACACACACACACACACACACACAGGCGCGCATGCAAGCGCGTGCGCGCGGATCTTCCGTAATTATTCTGGATATCAGATATCATTTGGCAGTCTCTGTATCGTACCATTTAGTCATCTCGCATCTCGTTTTTTCTAGTGTCAGAGGAAATTACTAAGTCTTCTGACCGTCAGAAGTCTGTTGCATAAATAAGAGGAAAAAAGCTAGCTTCTGAGGATTGTCTGATTCAAATTACTTGCTGGTTGATAGATCACACACACTGCAGCTGATCTCTTGCAGTCAGAGCGCTCAATGTCACGTTCCAAATGTTCGCCGTTGCAAAACTGACAGAACAAATGGTCACTCCACTTCCCTAACGAAACGATACTGGATTCTTTTGCCCAAGACACGAATCGTCGTTACATTTTAAAGTATTATTAACACAGAAATGGGCCCACAGTAGACAAGCTTAGTACGAAATTGCGTGAGGCCGAACTTTTTGAAGGCATCAATTCGTCTTTGCGACTGGTAATGTAGATGAACGAATAAAATGCTGTTACGGTAAGTGATGTTGTACTGTAATGGATAAGTTAGTCCTGACGTACAGAATGTCGCTTCATTTTTATCTCGTATCAACTTTTTGTTTGCTTTTATTTTTTCTCTTTCTATTAGAATGGCATTTGCCATCAACATGTAATAGTGCCAGGACTGTTCATCGGTTGGTAACAAGTCCTCTCGTGCAGCCAATGAGAGGATAGTTCCAGGTAACCAATGCAAGCGAGGAAGTACAGTTTGCGTTTAGTGTCGAAACCGAAATCTTTCTGTCTTGATTTTACTCATAGAGGCCAGATTTAATCGCCTATAACAAAGCATCATTCATAGCTCTACTGCAGGTTGCTGACCACCGTTTTTCTCGGATACATTGCCTATCACGAGATTGTGGTTATATTAAGACACGAGTGTAAATTCTGGGCTACAAAACGCATCGTTTGTCGCATTTTAGTCGTGGTCCACTAAAAAATCAGCTGTCGACAGAAAATCCTGCGTTCCCGTCATATCTGACGACAGAAGCATCCAACAATGCTCCAGGTTACATGTAAGAGCAGTTCGGCAATTGTGAAGCGACTAGGTGTGTTTGCATGTCGCCTTTAACCGAGCAGCAAGCGATGTAGCAACACTACAGCGTCAAGAGACAGACGTCAACTAGCAAGTAATTTTAATCCGACTATAATAATCTTCTGATACTTTCAGCACTGAAATATTCTGCTCGTATCGGAGCTACCTCGAAAAAAAAAGTATTGTTTCGGCTACTGGTAAACTGCTCAACGCTGTTTCGTCGGAAAAAAGTTGGAGGGTACTAAACCATCATTATCTTGAATTTGTTCAATCCGTGCCCATAAGATATGAAACTGCAATGCCAGTCTTACTGACACGGTTCTATTGATAGGACGATATTTGGGAAACATTACATACAAGAAAATATGGACAGTTGTTTGGCATTACACAGATTGAATGAATACAAACAAGATGAATAGCAGATCAGGAAGTAACGTTAGGAAGGAAGGAAGGAAGGTCGTCCAGAACATAACGGCGGTCGCTCAAGCAGTCGACCTTGGCGTTATTAATGACCCCTCCGCAAATCTCGTCTGTAGCGATAGAGGGGAACAACGAGATACCTGCACTGTGGTGGCAGGACAGGAATTTGACTTCCGCTACTCTGGAATGTGGTTCGGAATCTCACTCTGTAGCATGTGGTATTGGTGACAGGTTCTAAGGACACACCAATAATTCCATGGACATTAGGAAATCGTTATCAGAGAGAGTGAAAAGTTTAGAATTCTCCAAAAACTTTAAATAGCTCCCTTACGCGTAATAGTGGATACGACCCACTTTACACACAAGGTCACAATGGAAGGACTGACTAGACTGATGAAATCATCTACTACCGACTGATCTTTGCTTGTTTGCTTTAAAAATTTCACCTAGCACTCTGTCATACGTACATTTGTGTACCAGATCCCATTATAGACCGGGTGTACCAGAGGTTGTCTTTTTTTCCAGAACGAAACTTTCACTTTGCAGCACATAATACCATAGCCGTGTAATAATACGCATTTAAATACCTCAGCAGCTCAATAGTGCATACCAGGTTGGAACCTAACTTGATCTGTCTACCTTGAGCGATGTTCTCGACAACTGATCTATCACAGCGTGACTCATAACTCCTTCAAAGCCAGTATATCTTTACCAAGATCTGTCTGGATCACTCAGTTGATAAGACCGTAGGCCACAACAGGCCGTACCTAATAATTAAAATCCATGTCCGAAAGGCATTTTCAGTCTTTCCTAAAGTCCTGTTACACTGTACAACTCATCGATCAACCTGAAATATTATTTCCGGAAACAATCTCAGTATATTGAAGATAAAGAATAATTAATATCCTTGAAGATAACAGGAATGCTCGTAATAGAGCGATGCTGTGTATTACGGGTTTATCCGATGTCTTCTTTCTCAGTGGCGACTAAAGATGTAAATTTCGGTGCCACTAATGACGTTTGTCTTCATCACAGCTTACAGGTAACGTTCCTGATTCAAAATCTCCAAATGCTGCTGAAGACACACTTCCTGTAGGTTTCTGCGCCACTTAGCTCAAACCATTCGTACTAGATTCGTCTGCCTGCGCTGTCCGGAGAAATACGAAAACCGAAACCTAACTCGTACAGTTTCTTTGTTCCAAACATTCACATTAATTTTCCCTTCTCACTTGTCCACCTTATTTGCTGCTTCCCTCTCTATAGTCACATCCCCGCCAAAGATGATGCTCATAAGAATTCTCGGCTAACTAGGGACAGCAGTATCGGTGAAGTATGCTTATACATTCTGAGTATATGTACAGAAATAAAATTGATAAGATGAAAAGTTCTCAAAATGAAGCAGAAATGGCTCCCACACCAGTGGAGTAGCGGGATTTTGTTACATGTTGTGAAATGTCTCTTTAAAATATATGCATAGTTTGGAGGTAGTAATCTTGAATAAAGCGTTCTCCATCTACAAGACGTGTCATTTCGAGAGAGAGAGAGAGAGAGAGAGAGAGAGAGAGAGAGAGAGAGAAAGCACTCAGCTTTCGATAGCTGTCCCCGCCATCGTAATCAAAGTTGAAATCATCTACTGTGTGACGGCGGAGACAGCTCTCGAAAGCTCGAATGTTTTTTCCGAAATGGCACGGCTTGTACACCTACACCATTTTACTGAAGCGTGCCACTGCGAGAAGACACATTGAGTGTGCATGGTTCAGATAAGTAAAACTACTGTACGGGCAGAAAATTCTTTATTTACGCTAACAAAAATGTTGGTGAGGGCTTATTACGACTTAAAAGTTGCAGCAACAACAACACCACATTGAGTCTTGATGACCTGCACAATGTCCTACCATTTAGCGTGTGGGAGGAAAGAGTCTGCTGCTTTTTACATGAAGATATAACTGTACGGAAATAAAGTTCTGTGCAGTATGATTATCGGTATTTGATGTGCCAAACAAACACGATCAGACGTCTACAGAAAGAAAACACGTGGAGTTTATTTAAAATATGTGCACTTAATAGTTGAGATGTACATAATTTTGAAGTGCTGGAAGGTCTTCCTGTGGTGCTGTGTTATATACACTGAGAGTAATGTTCTTGGAAGGAACCAATAGTCTTGAATAGTGATACGATCCGACAAGTCACTGATACGTTGTAATGCTTAGTAGCGTCGTGCTAAGTCGATGTACTGTCCTCGTAGCAGTCTTCCGTACTGAGGTTGCTAAGTCGATAGATCCACAGTGTCGGGGGCGAAGCTCTGAGTACTGCTGCTTGAAAAGACACGCCACCCAACCAGAGTGGCAGGCAGTGAGGCGGTGTGGAGTCGGCGAGCTCTGGTGGCGTGTATGCGCAGCCTGCGACATCGGACACACACAGTGATCGAAGAGAGAGATCGCCAGCGGTGTGCTGACCGCAAGTTTGAGAGTGTAACGCAGTGCTCGATGAAAAATGTACAGGAGAAGACCTCCGCTATCACTCAAAAGCATCGCGGCTCCCAAACTAATAGGGATACAGGAGCTTGGTTTGTTGTAAAACGTTTAGCACCTCTGGAAGCTTCTTTCCTTTTGTTACGCTAGAATTTTGAATGTGCGCCCCCCCCCCCCCCCCCCCACCCGTAACTCGTATAACGCCAGGGTATATTAGAGTTCTGGCCATGTGCAGATAATGAGTCAGCATTGCACCATCAACAGTGACGATTGCTTCATTGATCCGTGAACCAAGGGTAGCAGTGTCACTGACGTGTTGTGTGCATGTGACCCTTGACGTAAGAGAGATTCACTGTCAATGTCTCCTCATACACAAAGACTGAACGAAGCAATAATTTCCGTGTGGAGAGCCGTGGGTGAACGTTCAACGAAACTGTAAGTAAAATTCTGTCTTCCAACTTGACATTTTCAGAAGTTTTGTCTTACATTAAATTAGTAAATTAGCCGTCAGTCACACACTTTCAACATAATGGCACTGAAATGGGGGATGACGCAGAAGTCGTCGAAGCTGTTTCACAGAGGAAAATCGTCCTGTAGTAACTTCTTTAAAAGTTCCACGAATGCCAAGTTGGGTAAAAAAGGAACTGAAATCGCTCAGCAGAGGGAAGGCCGCTGGACATAACGGGACACAAATACGATTCGACACAGAGTATGCGAAAGTAACTGCTCTTCTTCTCACAGCGGTGTACCGGAGGTCTCTGGATAAGCGAAGAGTTCCTAATGATCGTAAAAGAGCTCAGATCATCCCCGTTTTCAAGAAGGGTCGCCGAATAGACGCAAGAAACTATAGACCTATAACTCCGACGTCGGTCTGTTGTAGAATTTTGGAACATGTTTTATGCTCGCATATTACACCGAAGCGCCAAAGAAACTGGTACAGGCATGCGTATTCAAACACACATATATGTAAACAGGCAGAACACGGCGCTGCGGTCGGAAACACCTACGTAACACACAGTGTCGGGCGTAGTTACATCGGTTACTACTGCTACAACGGCAGGTTATCAAGATCTAAGCAAGTTTGACGTGGTGTTACCGTCGACGCACGAGCGATGCGACACGGCGTCTCCGACGGTGCCCCCAGTTCCTTGGTGGAACGAGGCCTGCCGTTTCGCAATAGGTGAGCGGCGACGTGCTCTTCGTGTTTTTAGACACCATCCTACTTTGGCCAAATGTATCCGCTATAAGGAGTTCCGTGCGCGATGCCGTCGCGTTATCCGCGATAGCAAGAAAGCAAGCTGGGACTTCTTTACTAGCTCATTTAATACCTTCACTCCCTCCTCCGAAGTTCGGAGTCGGATTCGACGGTTATCTGGCGCGTCTAGTTTCTCCCCGGTCTCTGGGCTCGCTGTCGCGCATGATACATTAGTGGACCCCGTCGCAATTTCTAATTCATTGGGTCAACACTTTGCTGAGATTTCGAGCTCTTCAAATTACCCGCCAGCGTTTCTCCCGAAGAAATGTGCAGCGGAGGTGCGACCTCTTGCCTTCTTCTCTCAAAATCGCGAAAGCTACAATACTGTTTACTCCATGCGGGAACTCCAACATGCACTCTCTTCTTCTCGCTCTTCCGCCCCAGGACCGGATGATATCCACATCCAAATGTTGCTGCAGTTATCATACCATAGTGTGCCTTACCTCCTTCACCTTTATAATCGAATTTGGACCGACAGTACTTTTCCCAGACGATGGCGGGAAGCTATCGTCGTTCCTGTTCTGAAACCTGGAAAGGACAAACATCTCCCCTCTAGCTTTCGCCCCATTTCTCTCACGGGTAGTGTATGTAAGGTTTTGGAGCGTATGGTGAATTGCCGTTTAGCTTGGTGGCTGTAGTCCCGCAGTCTTTTAACACCTGCCCAATGCGGTTTCCGAAAGCATCGTTCTGCAGTTGACCATCTTGTGGCTCTCTCCACTTACATCATAGACAATTTTCTCCGGAAACGCCAAACAGTAGCAATATTTTTTGATCTGGAGAGAGCATACGATACCTGTTGGAGGACAGGCATCCTACGCACACTGTTCTCTTGGGGCTTTCGAGGTCGGCTGCCCCTTTTTCTTCGTGACTCTATGGTGAAGCGCACATTTAAAGTGCGGGTGAACACTACCCTCTCCCGTACTTTCTAACAAGAAAACGGTGCACCCCAGGGCTCCTTGCTAAATGTTGTACTGTTTGCCATCATAATAAATCCAATTATGGATGGTCTCCTTCCTGATGTCTCGGGCTCCCTCTTTGTTGACGATTTTGCTATCTACTACAGCTCTCAACGGACCAGCCTTCTTGAAAGACGTCTTCAAGGATGTCTCGATCGCCTCCACTCTTGGAGCATCGAAACAGGCTTCCGTTTCTCACCCAGTAAGACCGTTTGTGTTAATTTTTGGCGTCGTACGGAGTTTCTTCCGCCTTCCTTACATCTAGGCCCTGTCAACCTTCTGTTTTCGGACGTCGCGAAATTCTTGGGTCTTATGTTTGACAGATGGTTGTGCTGGTCCTCCCACGTTTCCTATCTTTCGGCTCGCTGTCTGCGA
The DNA here is from genome assembly GCF_021461385.2 of Schistocerca piceifrons. Taxonomy (NCBI): domain Eukaryota; kingdom Metazoa; phylum Arthropoda; class Insecta; order Orthoptera; family Acrididae; genus Schistocerca; species Schistocerca piceifrons. The sequence goes on from NC_060143.1 coordinate 570,195,888, forward strand.
TACCTCAACACCCTCCGTGTCCTGAATGGTACCTCCTGGGGAGCGGACCGAGTGGTCCTCCTCCGCCTCTATCGCGCCGTAGTGCGCTCGAAATTGGACTACGGAAGCATAGTTTACTCCTCTGCTCGGCCGTCTATTCTTCGGCGTCTCGACTCTATCCACCTCCGTGGATTACGTTTAGTGTCTGGAGATTTTTACACCAGCCCTGTGGAAAGCCTTTATGCTGAGACTGCTGAACCTCCGCTGTCCAATCGGCGAGCAGTCCTTCTGAGTCGTTATGCTGGCCATCTGTCTTCCATGTCTGCTAATCCGGCCCATGACATTTTTTTCGACGCCTCCTTTGATGTAGGGTATGCAGGCCACCCTTCCTCCCTACTACCACCGGGAGTCCGCTCCCGTCAACTGCTCCATTCTCTTTCCTTCCGCTTTCCTAAAACCTTCTTGACAACTTGGGGTACAGCACCGCCTTGGCTCCGTCCCCGGATCTGCCTGCTCCGTGACCTTTGTCGATTTCCCAAGGATGGTACTCCTTCACTTGTTTATCGTCGGGCATTTGCTGCTCTATGTGCACAAATGAAGGATGTCACATTTATTTACACTGATGGCTCAAAAACATCGTTTGGTGTAGGGAGTGCCTATATTGTTGGCGACATCCCAAAACGATTTCGGCTTCCCGACCAGTGTTCGGTTTATACTGCGGAGCTTTACGCTGTTCTCCAGGCTGTCCAATACATCCGTCGCCATCAGCGGATACAGTATGTCATCTGTTCAGATTCTCTCAGCTCTCTCCTCAGTCTCCAAGCACTCTACCCTGTCCACCCTCTGGTCCACCGGATTAAGGACTGCCTTCACTTGCTCCACTTGGGGGGGGGGGGGGGGGGGGGGGGCGTCTCGGTGACGTTCCTCTGGATCCCAGGACACGTTGGTGTCTGTGGAAATGAGGTGGCCGATATAGCGGCCAAGGCTGCAGTCTCTCTTCTTCGGCCAGCTATTCGCACGATTCCCTTCGCCGATCTACGGAGTGTTTTATGTCGTCGTGTTGTTCTTTTATGGCACGCACATTGGTCGACGATTCCCCATAATAAATTGCGGGACGTGAAAGCTCTTCCCTGTGCTTGGACCTCTTCCTCCCGAACGCGTCGTCGGGAGGAGGTAAGTTTAACTAGACTCCGGATAGGGCACTGTCTTTTTAGCCATCGACATCTTTTAAGCGGCGATCCTCCCCACTCTGTCCCAACTGCTCTCAGCTGTGGACGGCAACACACCTTTTGAGTGCCCCTATTTTACTCCATTACGCGTCCGTCTACAGCTGTCGCCTGAAATATCGTCCATTTTAGCAGATAACACGCGCTCAGCCGATCGCGTTCTCGAGTTTATTAGTGCCAGTGAGATGACGTCAGTAATTTGAAGCTCATTTTGGGTACAACCAACCCCTTTCTGTAGTGGTATTTTAAACTTTCCATCTGCTTTTAATTTCTCCGATTTTTTGTGTTTCCTTCCCATTGCTGCTGGTTTCCATTTTCGTTTTTTACCTTTTCATAAGTCACAGACCGGGCGCTAAGGACCATAGTAGTTTTGCGCCCTAAAACCAAAGCAAAAAAATAGTGGTTTTGCGCCCTAAACCCATAACAAAAAAGTCATCTCCGAGTGTACCGTGAATTTCAGGAATCTGGTAAAACATCAAATCTCCGATAACCCTGCAGCCGGAAAAAGATCCTGCAACAACGGGACCAACAACTGAACAGAATCGTTCAATGTGACAGAGGTGCAAATCTTTCGCAAATTCCTGCAGGTTTCAATGCTGGGACATCAACAAGTGCCAGCGTCCGAACCATTCAACGGAACATAGTCCCTTCATGACTGCACGACACCCATATTTACGCCTCGCCTGGGCCCGTCAATAGCGACTGTTGGTGACTGGAAACATGCTGTCTGGTCGAACGAGTCTCGTGTCAAATTGTTTCGAGCCTATGGACGTGTACGGGTATCGAGACTACCTCATGAGTCCATGGACGCTGCATGTCATCAGGTGACTGTTCAAGCTGGTGGAGGCCGTGTAATGGTGTGGTGTTTCTGCAGTTGGACTGATATGGGACCCCTGATACGTCTAGATACGACTGACAGGTGACACGTACGTATGCACCCTTTCCGATCAGCTGCATCCATTTATGTCCATCGTGCATTCCGACGGACCTGGGCAATGCCAGGAGGACAATGCGACACCCCACACGTCCATAAATGCTACAGAGTGGCTCCAGGAACACTCTTTGGAGTTTAAACACTTCCAATGACCACCAAACTGACTAGACGTGAACATTATTGAGCATATCTGGGATACCTTGCAACGTACTGTTCAGAAGAGTACTACACCTCCACCTCCTCGTACTCTTCCCCCCAGGGGGTCCACAACTCTTTCGTGGATACGTGCGTGGCGAGCACGGGGCCCCGAGCCATTGCAGCCTTCTTTCTCTCCCGGGCTGCATTTCCTTTCCCTTCCCCTCCTTTCCCCTCCATACCCCTTTCCCCTCGCCCTCTCCTCCCCCTCTATTGGTGTCCTTGCTTATGTTGGCCCCCGCTATCCTCCTGGTTCTGTTGGTTTTACACTCTGGCTTTGTTGCGTAATCATCTCCTCCTTTTGGCATTCCTTGGTCCCCCTCTGGGGTTTGACCTCCATTCCAAAATTTCTCTTCCGTAGTGTGAGCCATTTGGGGAAGAGCACCTTACCTAGTGTCTCCGACGTGTGCCCTCCTAGTATATTCCACCTTTCTTCTACGTCGTTGTCTGATGCTAGGGTGCATAGCCAGCACGGTAGCCAGCCCGTGTGGTGGGGTCGCTATGTACCCTTTTGGTTGAGCCCCCTGAACACACAGGGATCACACTTCTGATACCTGAGCTGTGACCTCCTCATGCATGCCTTGGAGTGGTTGCTCGTCATCCTGGAGCATCGGAACTCCCGGCAATGGCCGCCGTGCCAGACGGCCCTTGCTGTGGCTGGGTGGCGCCCGTGAGGAGAGCCCCTGATCGGAGTGGGTGGTATCAGGGCGGACGCTATGCAGATGAAACGCATAAGGGTCCAAACCTCTGGCCGCTCTTCTGCGGCCGTCTCTCTGCGTGGTACTGATTCCTCAAGTGCTGCTTCTCTTGCCCCTTCGGCCTTCCCTTCCGTGGCTACCCCCTGGGAGGAGGGTCAGGCCCGTCGTCTAGGGGCAAAACCTTTCCCCCGTTATCTAGTTTGCACCAGGACTGATGGAGATACTTTCACCAGTGTCAAACCTTTATTCTTTGTGGAACACATTGAAGACAAGTTCGGCGAAGTGGACTCCCTGAGCAAGATGCGGTCGGGTTCGTTACTGATAAAAACTGCTTCGGCTGCCCAATCTGCGGCCCTTCGTGCCTGTACCCATCTTGGCACAATTCCCGTGTCCATTACCCCTCACCAGTCTCTAAATATGGTACAAGGTGTGATTTTTCACAGAGACCTCATCCTTCAAACTGATGAGGAACTTCGGGACAATCTCGGACGGCGGGGTGTTCACTTTGTTCGGCGTGTTCAGAAGGGTCCTAAAGATAATCGTATTGATACTGGTGCCTTTATCCTGGCCTTTGAAGGGGATACCCTTCCTGAGAAAGTTAAGATTATGGTCTATCGCTGTGATGTGAAGCCGTACATCCCACCTCCTATGCGGTGTTTTAAGTGCTTGCGTTTTGGCCACATGTCTTCTCGCTGTACCCAGGACCCTCTCTGTGGTGACTGTGGACGTCCACTCCATGAGGGGAGTCCCTGTGTTCCCCCTCCTGTATGTGTAAATTGTCATGGTAGTCATTCTCCACGTTCAGCAGATTGCCCAGTCTATAAGAAAGAAAAAAAGATACAGGAGTATAAGTCTCTTGATCGTTTAAGCTACACAGAGGCCCGTAAGAAATATGCACGATTGCACCCTGTGTCCATGACATCTAGTTACGCCTTGGTTACATCTTCATCCCTTCCTCCCCCTTCCTTACCCCCATCCCGGACCCCTCTCCTTCCCCCCTCCCCTGCGGCTCCCACACCTTCTCCCCTGGGCGCCGCTCCCCCTCCCCAGCCGGAGAAGTGTCCCACTCCTTCGGCGTCTGCCGGTCAAGGGCGCCTCTCCCGGGATGCCCCTTCCCGGCACCTTCCAGGTCAAAGGTCTGCTGCAGCGCGGCGACCGCGAGAGCCGCGGTCTATCGGCCCCCAGGTCGCCCGGTCTCTTTCTGTTCCTGATCTTGCTGCAGCTGGCTCCATTATGCCACACAGCCCTCCTCGAACTCAGCCTGAAAAGAAGAAGAAACATAAGTCCCGGGACAAAGAGCCTCTGGTGTCACCGGAGGTCCCTTCCCCGGCTTCACAACCGGATTCTGACCTGTCGTTTATGGATGTCGCCCCCTCCTTGTCGGTGACGGGTGGGGACCCGGCGGTATGACTGGATTTAGCGTGTTCAGCCCTCATTTAAACCATCGTTCTGTGGTTCTCCAATGGAATTGTAATGGCTACTATCGTCACCTTCCGGAATTGAAATCCCTTCTTTCGTCCTACTCAGCAGCTTGTGTGGTTCTCCAGGAATCTCATTTTACTGATGCTCACTCACCGACCCTCCGTGGGTTCCGTGTTTTCTGTCGAAATCGGGTCGGACCCTTGCGGGCTTCTGGTGGCGTTTGTACGTTGGTCCGTACAGACATTGCTAGCACGTGGATTCCTCTCCAAACTACATTGGAAGCAGTTGCTGTTAGGGTCCACTTAGACTCTGCAGTCACAGTATGCAATCTTTATCTCCCTCCTGACAGGACTCTTACACCTGCTGCCTTAACCACCCTTCATCAGCAACTTCCTCCTCCCTTTCTCCTCCTTGGGGATTTTAATGCTCATCATCCTTTGTGGGGCAGTGCCTTTCCATCTAGACGAGGTCTTCTTATCGACCAATTTATTGCAGACCACGACCTGTGCCTTCTTAATGATGGCTCCCCTACTCATTTCAGTGCTGGTCATGGTACCTTTTCTGCCATTGATCTTTCTCTTTCTTCTCCCTCTCTCCTCCCTTCATTACACTGGTCGCCACACGACGACCTTTGTGATAGTGACCATTTCCCGTTGATTATCACGCTCCCTTCCCGCTCCCCGATGGAGAGGTTACCTCGTTGGTCTTTCCACCGCGCCGATTGGCCTCTATATACTGCACAGGTCGAGTTTTCTCCCTCTTTGTCGGGTTGTATTGATGACGTCCTACGTGACGTGTCTGACGCGATTGTTCGCGCTGCTAACCTTGCTGTCCCGCGCTCATCTGGACAATTTCGTCGTCGGCAAGTCCCGTGGTGGAGTACGGCCATTGCCATTGCCATCCGTGATCGCCGTCGAGCTTTGCAACACTTCAAGAGGCACCCATCTGTAGCCAGCCTTTCTACCTTTAAGCGCCTTCGCGCTAAAGCCCGTTATTTAATCAAACAGAGCAAGCGGATATGTTGGGAACGATTCGTTTCTTCCCTTGGTTCCACTGTCCCTCTGTCACGGGTATGGGCTACACTTCGCTCTCTCCAAGGTTGCCATCGGCAGTCCACCCTCCCAGGCCTTCACCTCCCAGATGGCATTTGTACGGACCCATTAGTTCTTGCAGAACATCTTGCGACCCATTTTGCAGTGGCATCAGCGTCGGCCTCCTATCCAGCTGCTTTCCTTCATCAAAAACAGCAGGCTGAAGCTGTCACCTTATGTTTCACCACTTGTGAGTCAGAATCTTACAACGAACCTTTCACTGAATGGGAATTTCTTTCTGCTCTATCTGCTTCTCATGATACGGCTCCTGGCCCAGATTCCATTCATAACCAGCTGCTTCAACATCTCAGTGCTCCACAACGGCACCATCTTCTTCGGGTGTTTAACTGTATCTGGCTCCAGGGTGACTTCCCTTCTCAGTGGAGGGATAGCATTGTGGTTCCTGTCCTTAAGCCTGGTCAGAACCCCCTATCTGTTGACAGCTATCGGCCAATTAGTTTGACCAATGTTGGTTGTAAGTTACTTGAACGGCTGGTAGCCCGTCGGCTCACTTGGGTCCTCGAATCTCGGGATCTATTGTCCCCTTACCAGTGTGGCTTTCGAGAGGGACGATCTCCAATCGATCATTTGCTTCGCTTGGAATCCGCAGTTCGGCAGGCTTTTTCCCAGCGCCGCCATTTGGTTGCAGTGTTTTTTGACCTTCGCAAGGCCTATGACACGGCCTGGCGCCATCACATCTTACTAACCCTTCATCAGTGGGGTCTTCGGGGCCCACTCCCGATTTTTATCCGCCAGTTCCTGATCCATCGGTCATTCAGAGTTCGAGTTGGTACTGCTTTTAGTTCTCCACGGACCCAGGAGACGGGCATCCCACAGGGTTCTGTCTTGAGTGTCCTTCTTTTCCTCATTGCTATCGATGGACTTGTGGCCTCTGTCGGTCCCTTGGTCGCCCCTGCCCTGTATGTGGATGATTTCTGCATTTGGGTTAGTTCCTCCTCGATGCCATCTGCAGAACGGCAGCTCCAGGTGGCTATACGGCGTGCCTCTGCATGGACCCTCTCACACGGGTTTCAATTCTCTCCTTTAAAATCGCGGGTGGTCCACTTCTGTCGCCGTACTACGGTCCACCCTGATCCAGAGCTCTATCTCGCTGCACAAAGATTGCCTGTGGTTCCACAGTTTCGTTTCCTAGGTCTTCTTTTCGACAACAAGCTCACTTGGCTGCCCCATATCAGACTCCTGAAGGTAGGATGTTTCCGTAAACTCAATGTCCTTCGCTTCCTTGCCCACTCCTCCTGGGGTGCGGACCGTTCCCTCCTCCTCCGTCTTTATCGTGCTCTAGTTCTGTCACGTTTGGACTATGGTTGTCAAGTTTATGGTTCAGCTGCTCCTTCCACGCTGCACGTGCTGGATCCAGTCCACCATCGTGGTATCCGTTTGGCCACCGGTGCCTTCCCTACTAGCCCTGTTGATAGTCTCCTGGTTGAAGCTGGGATCCCCCCCCTTTCTGTTCGGCGGTCCCAGCTTCTGGTGTCTTATGCCCTTACTATCCGTTCTTCTCCCGCTCATCCTTCCTATTCTATCCTATTCCCAGACCATGGACGTCGCCCGCCTGACTCCCGCCCTCGGGCGGGTTTACCGGTTGGGCTGCGCCTTGCGTCTCTTACCCGTGATTTTCGGCTTCCTTCTTTGTCCTGTCTTCCTCGCTCCCTCCCCTCCACCCCTCCTTGGTTAGTTCCTCGGCCTCGAATTCGGATGGATCTCCGCCGCGGTCCGAAAGATTCCATCCCCCCCGGTGGTGTTCCGTTCCTTTTTCCGCCAAATTTTATGGGAGTTTCGGGATGCTGTTGTTTTTTACACTGATGGCTCTAAATCTGCTGATCATGTTGGGTATGCCTTCACGTCCTTCGTTGGAACGGAAAATCATCTACTGCCACCCTCATGTGGGGTGTTTACTGCGGAATTGATGGCAATTTCCCGGGCCCTTACCTTTATTAAACAATCCCAACACAACCGCGTTTTGTTATGTACGGACTCGATGAGTGGCCTTCTTGCTATTGACCGGTGTTTTTCGCGCCATCCCTTGGTCTCTGCCATCCATGACCATCTCGCTGATCTTCACCGTGCTGCTTGTTCCATTGACTTCTTATGGGTCCCGGGCCATGTGGGTATCCCGGGTAATGAGCTCGCTGATCGTTTGGCTGGGGGAGCAGTTACTTACCCCCCGTTTTCCGTAACCCCTCCTGCAGCGGATTTACGGCTTCACATCAAATCCCACTTTGCACAGTCATGGGCCAATTCTTGGGAGGCTACTCCACTGTCTAATAAACTTCGTGCCATTAAGGTGAATACAGGCCCATGGCGTTCTTCCTTTAGCCTCTCCCGCAAGGACTCGACCACACTGTGTCGTCTCCGCATTGGCCATACCAGGCTGACCCATGGTTTCCTTTTGCGTGATGAGCCACCCCCGCTATGTGGTTGTGGAGCCTTCCAGTCAGTGGCCCACATTTTGGTTGAATGCCCCCTTCTTTTGGCTCTGCGTGCTAAGTACAGACTCCCCCACACTTTACCTTTGATGTTGGCTGACGATTCCCGGATGGTCTCTCTGGTTCTAGGTTTCCTCCGGGAGAGTGGTTTTTATTCTCAGTTTTAAAGTTTTTAATCTCCCTCTGGTGTTGGGGCAGGGCGGTGAGTGTTTGGGTGTCTCCCACTGTAGGCAGTGTTCAGAGATTCCCGATTCACCTCCCTGACCAGAATTCTCTTTTCTTTCCCTTTTACTCTGTTTTTACCCCTTCTTTTTAAGGCTTGGTTAGTTTTTCTATTCCCATACGTACTTTCTGCATTATAGCAGTTGTACCTTTTAAGTCACAGGTGGTCTTGCCTATGCTGTTTCAGCATAGTGTTGGGTTCGTTCTCTTGCCAACTTCCCTCATTTGTTTTTACTAATGACATCGTGACTGCCCTTTTACGTTTCCCCTTTATCCGTTTTATTTTTCTGACTATACTGAGATGTCCCGTTAGCAGAATGGAGTCTATTTGAAACAAGGGACTGATGACCTTGCTGTTTGGTCCCTTTAACCTCAAACAACCAACCAACCAACCATCCTCGTACTCTTACGGAATTATGGACAATCCTGCAGAATTTGTGGTGTCAGTTCACTGCAGCACTACTTCAGACATCAGTCGAATCCATGCCGCGTCGTGTTGCGGCGCTTCTGCGTGCTCGCGAGAATCCTACACGATATTAGGCCGGTGTACAAGGTTTTTTGACTTTTCAGTCTATAACATTTCTGGAACCCTAAAATCTTCTCTGTAGGAACGAACACGTGTTGCGAAAACAGTGGTCTTGTGAAACCGAGCTGGCTCTGTTCATCCACGAAACCCACAAAGCAGTAGATACCGACGTCAAGGTAGATGTCGTGTTCCTTGACTTCCGGAAGGCATTCGATGTAGTTCAGCATTGCCACCTAATGACCATGGGCAATATCAGACCAACTGTGTAATTGACTGATGTGACTGGTAATGGAAGAGGTGCTAGCAAACAGAACACAGCGTGTCCTTTTGAACGGAGAGGAATCTTGAGTCGTAAAAGTAACTTCGGCCGTAAAGGGACTGTTCACAGGAGATGAAAATGACATAGACAACGTCGGAAGTTCCATGAGGCTAACTGCTGGCGATGCTGTTGTTTACAGAGAAGTAGCGGACGTTAGAAAATTGTAGTGAAATACAGGAAGACCTAGAAACGATAGACGCTCGTGCAGGGAGTGGGAATTGAATCTCAACATAAACAAATATTACGTTATCGCTTATGCATAGACAGTAAGGGCCATCATTAATTGATTACACTATTGAAGCATAATCACGTGATTAGTTATTTTCATAAAATATCTAGGTGTGTGCGTACATAGCGATTTAAAATTGAACCACGTAGAACTATTCGCAGGAAAGGTACGTGCGGGACAGGATCATTGGAAGAATCCACAAGAAACTGACTAGTCCGTGAACAAAGAGGGTAGCTTACAAAACCCTCGTTCGACCAACACTCAAATATTGCTCCTCGGTACGGGATCCGTACCAAGTAACGTCGATAAAGTATAGAAGTTCCCTAAAAAGTGCAGTGCCAAACCGTCAGAGATACTAAACCAACTCCAATGGCAGTTGCTGTAAGAGAGGAATTCTGTATCATACTGGGAAGTGGCTTTAGCTGAGTGTGTGTAGATGCAGAGCCCCACAAAAAGAAGTCTAACGGCGTGACATTGGGACACCGCGTTGGACCATCTCTGAGGAAACACGTCATTCACCATGCGTTTCACCTTCAAACTCCAGTGTGTGGAAGATGACGGACGGCTGTAGCTCTTCGATCTACGGTAGCAGGAACGGTTAGAGGATTTCCCGTTAGTTTTCTCTACGAAGAAATAAGGGCCTGTCACGGAGCCGTAACTTTTTGTTGTAGTTTTCAGTTAAAAAACTGGTTTGATGCAGCTCTCCATACTACAGTATGCTGTGGAAGCCTCTTTATCTCCGAGTAACTAATGCAACCTACATGCTTCTGAATCAAGACTGTTGCCACTTCAACTACTGAAAAGGCTGCTGCCCCTCTTCAGGAACCAAACGTTTGTCTGGCGTCTCAACAGATACCCCTGCAGTGTGGTTGCATCTACGGTACGGCTGTCAGTATCGCTGAGGCACGCAAGCCTCCCCAACAACGGCAAGGTCAGTGGTTTATGTGGGAGATCGTACATTACGCCACGACAAAGATCAAGCTTGGGGCTGCCATGGATGTGTTCATGTCTGTTTTGTGGGGTTTCGGATCTACAAATGATATTGCTATTCACATGTCCGGCAATGTGGAACGTTGCGTAGGCGGAAAACAGACTACTTTTTCAGGTAGTCATTGTCAGCATTTGTGTGAGCCACCATCGCACACGGGAATGCATACCGCAGCAGACGATTGGTTGGCTGCAATGCCTGAAACACTTGCACGTTGTACGCAAAAGGCGTAACAGGTCATGTAACACATTTAATCTCGCCTCCTGATATTCGCTTGATGCGGGAAGAAATGACTTACGGGGGCTGGGTTGAAAGATTGCACTCTGTCAACACGTGCTTGAGACACAGGTGACGTCCAGTTCGAACGAGGTGTTTGACACTGTCCTTCTCTTCAAAGTTGTTGAACCATCCCATTCTGCTTGTTTCCGATGGTCCCCTTCCACAGTGGCGTCACAGTTCCGCAGCACATCTGTCACAGATGTGTATTCGACGTACCGGATGACACATGCTGCCTACACAGGCGCGGCCGCTGCTGACGCCGTATCCGTTGTTATCGGGAGCGTGTCGATGCGTCAGTCACTGCCCGCTGTCCGTGTAACACCGATCTACACCTGCCTGCGGACGTGCTGTTGGAAAGTGTTATTCTGTCGGACGACGTCGCGTTCCATCCTGGTAATGTCTGTCTATCCCTCCCTCCCCGCCTCACTGAAGGTTATAAGGGCCGTAAATTGGTCTTGCAGACAATGCTGTTTCCGGTCACTACATGTACACACTGTAAAAGAGGTCATAAAGAGGGGTTGACATGAGCATATACTAGATAGAATAGGAAGAAAGAGAAATTCCTGCGTGAGGCCATATGTTATCCTGACATAACTGTAAGCAACGTGACTCTTTTCCTTTCTTCTTCCCTTCTTTTCACTGTGATCGGAATGAGTTACGAATTAAGATTCTAAAATATTATGAGATTATAAAATTATTTTTTACGGTATGTAACTGCTTTGACAAGGATTGACGAAAAATGCTTTCAGTAGACGATAAAGTCGAGCGCTATGGACAATGTGATGAAACAGCGCAGCCGAGGAGTCAACAATTTCCAGTAGGGAGTAGCTGTTCAACCAGAGAAAATTAATAGACTTAATCAATAAATATGGACATAGAAATACTGAAAATGTAGTATGGGAACAGAAACCATACCGTGCAATCTGATGCAAAATGTAAAAATTGAATTCTATGTCTACTTAAAATTGAAAATATAAAAAGCTATATTTGTAGTTAGTAAGAAATGTTAATGATAAAAAAAATTAGTTTTGGTACAGGTCTCTCTAGCAGTTAATATATCACGTTAACTCAAATTTTACGCGGAACTGTATTAAATCTGAAAAGTTTGAAACAATTGTGATGGTAATGCACTTTGGGTCCCGTGAAGTAAGTATGGTCCAAGTAGTCCCACGAAATAAAACGTCTCCTTTACGTAGTACAAGTGGGCTATGAATAAACGATGATTACTGTAAAGTCAGTACCACCATTAGTATTGTTCATTTACAGTGTACACTGTAAATATAAACAACAATCTAATGGCGGTACTGACTTGAAGGAAATATATTATGAAAAAAATTATTAAAGGATGATTACACTGCACCCTCGTGATCGAAAATTTGAAGCACATTCTAGTGCCGCTCTGATTTCACATGTCACACGCGCAAGTGCCTACAGTTTTGATTTGGTGTTGAACGTGGAACTGCGGGGATCCACAGCTGAGAGAAACTCTGTGAAACAGTCGTCATGTAATTGCAGCACTGTTCTCCCCAGCTGTGATGGACGAGCGCACTGCGTAGCAGCTACAACTGTTACAAATTTGTGACTGTTTCGGCAGAGACGTGATAACAGCCACGTGTAGATATTGCCAAGCTGCCCTCTAACAGCCCTGAACATTAGATCTGAGAAAAACCTGAAACAAAGCCCAGGTCAGGGACTGGGTAGCTGAAGGCCAAGACGTGAAAACTGACACATGATTTTGGCGACTAGCTGTTCCAGCAGCTCTCCCTCTCTCTCTGTGTGTGTGTGTGTGTGTGTGTGTGTGTGTGTGTGTGTGTGTGTGTGTGTGTGTGTGTGTGTGGCGCGGCACGTGCCAAGGTAAAACCTCTGGCGAACCTGTTGCCTCTTGCTGACCCAGACACGTGTCTGCTACATCAAGGATAACCGCCCGTGGGCGGCGGTGCTAAGAATTTGGTTCGCCGTGGCTCTCCAATATTCTCTGTCGACAGTGAGTGGAGTGCCTGTGTAACTGGTCTGCGCGTTACGCGTAATGTTTTACGACACGCAGAACGCTACGGAGAAGGTGGCGCTGTGGCTGAACATCGCTCTGGCATTCGGTGAGGGGAGGGCGGGGGGCTTGTTCAGATCCCGATTCAGCCGCCCCCCCCCCCCCCCTACTTCCTTTTCAGTAATTCCTTAAACCAACTCCGGTGAATGCTAGAATGGTTCCTATGAATTAGTGCTTAGGGGATGCCGAAGATAGCACCGACTATAACCGTTATGTTGCTGAGGGAACGTATTTTTTTCTGTTTTTCTTCATCGCTTTGCATGTGCACTAGAATCTAAAGGGTGAATGTAGTACTGATATCATCATCACAGCCTACATAAAGAGTTGGTCGTTTCGGTTTTTCCCCGCTCGTCCAAAATTCGCTAGCCAACTCCTCAATGGTCTTCTTGAAGAATTTTCGCCTCTTTGTTTTATATTGTTCAGTTGTTTTAGTGGTTCTTCCATTTGGCATATGGCTTGTGTGTTCCTCGTACATTATCTAATGTTGTTTCAGTATTTCAATTAAGTTTCGCATAGTTTAGCTCAAATGTCATCTCTTTCTGGATATTAAAGTACATCCAGCCACAAATGTAAGGAAGCTTTTTACCGTTTCTGCTCCTCGGTAGTCAGTTTTCGCATCCATATAGGTGTGCAGGTATTGTCATAACCTTATAAAATTTCAATAGAGCGCCTGTGTAAATTTCCTTTCCCAAAGATATAGTTCCATAGAAATAGGTTGGTGTGACTTAATTTGTATTTTATTATTCGCCCCATATGTAATACTCTACCATAAGTATTTAAATGTATAAACTTGCTCTGTGACCTGCTCGTCAGTTTACATCTGAAATTGCATACACTGGGATCCTAAATATGTCGTTGGTTTCCTTTCCTTAATAGAGAGGTCAGATGTATTCTCTGCCGACTTTAGTTAAATTGAAAACAGTTTCTTGTTCCTCAGTTTCATTCTATTACTTCCTCGTGTAAAAAAGCAGTGTACTAACATGCACATCAATAATTTTAAAACGTGGTATTTTTACAACTTTTGGATACATCAACTATGAGTGGGTGAAAGAAGACACCCATGTCTGACTCCTTTGTTTATTTCAACCATACTCTGTTCGCTACTCTTATTTGTATTTTGCTCTGCATACAGGGTGAGACAGGAGGAAAGGTACGTGCTTTGAGATGCGATAGTATTAGTAATTCTGAACAAAAAACTTCATGTAGACACAAGCCCTATTGCGAATGGTTTCCGAGGTCGAACACGTCTAATATCACTTTTGTTCGTTTCTCTTTAAGAACTCGAAGACCGCACACTCCAACGAAAACGTGTCTCAGTACACATTAAACAGAATTTGCTACAAAAAATGTCCTATCTATTTTTTGTGTAGGACTAACAGTGTGCGCGGAGACATCGCGAGAATATTGAAAATCTCGCTTGACGCGCGTGTGCTGTAGGTTAGGTGCCTTTTGTAGGACCGTTTGAGGTAGTTTTCAGACTTGATGAACCACAACCGTCCTGTATCAAAATGTCTGTCTCAACTTCCTCTATATTACTGTGGTACGTTGTAAACAATGACAATGAATGACAAAGAAAATAAATAGAAATGTACATTAAAAGTGTCCTGTCTCGGAAACCATCCGGAATAGGGCATATATCCACATCAAGTTATTAGTTAAGAATCACTATTGCTATCAGATGCAGAAGGATGCGAGTTGCAGTAAGCACTGGGAGATGAAGTAGTTTGCACAGGATAGGGTAGCATGGAGAGCTGCATCAAACCAGTCTCGGGACTGAGGACCACAACAACAACATCACCCGTCAAAACACGTACCTTTCCTCCTGACCCGCTCTGTATATAAACCCTGTGCAGCTCTTAAAAGATAAATAGGATCCTTGTATTGCTTAAAATTTCCAGGAGTTTGTCTAGATTTCCAGGAGTTTGTCTAGATTTACTTTATTAAACGCCTTTCTGCGGTCAGTAAAGGCAAGAAAATTGGGTAAATGGAAGTCACAGTGTTCTTCCTTTTGTTGAGTCGTAGTGAAGAGCGTGTCTGAGCACGATCTTCTTTGGCTAACATAATGAGGGGCATCTGCCACTGGTGATAGTCATTATGTTAACATTCCAGCGCACAATTTACTTACGACGTATTTATATTAGAAGGGTAATACGTCTATATTCCGCCATCGTCTGTCTCCTTTCTTATAAATTTGGCATACCTGGGCTGCATTAGATTCGTCCGGTATATTACCACTTCACCAACACACGTTAATAAAATCGTGTTTTTTTGTAATATTTGGTGCATATTTATCAATTAGACATTGATTTCATTACATCCGTGTTGACGTGTTTCACAGAACTGTTATTGCGGGTATATATTCCCTCGTAGTTAACGTATTTGTGATGATGGGCTATCATGCAGACGATTTAATGTAGTTTTAATGTACTGGTCCAGTAGACTGCAATGTGCTTCTGAAACCACGAAAACTTGCCACGACATCGAATCCGTAACTGACTAAGAAACCAGAAGAAACCACAAAACGTTCTAAAGCCGCAGGGTTGTATCGCACAATTTGTTGGACATCTAAAATAGGGTACGCCCATCTGACTTTTCATAAATCATTTTCCAGTGCGTAAGCTGATCAACATCGTAGATGTATTAGGAGCAGCGTCGGACTACTGTCACGGAAATAATCGTCGAATTTGTTTTGGCCGTCACGGTCAACTTTAATTCAGAAACTGGTTAGCGTCCTCGGCCTAACCTTATCTTCAGTCATGAAAGAACAGTGAAGTGGAAACTGGAAGATTCTTAACAAAAAAAACAACATACAAGCAGTAATACCTAAAAATCACAGTGCAGTCGTTAAAAGTATAGTAACACGTCGCAATTTACCAAGAGGTAAATTTTGGCACCAAGTGTCAGCAATTATAAGCAGTTATTGTACTTTGATTTTACGTGAGTGGAGGTATACATGGGAATATAAGGGTGTTGGATGGGCGTCGCGAATGCCTCTGGCAAAGGATGTATTGGCAGTTACCAACTACTCAGACTTAATCTCCAGCATAACGGTACGGTTAAGTTTAAATATCGTGGTAGGAATAACTTTGGAAAATGTGAAGCGTCAAATATTCGTGTATTACAGTACTGCAAAGCAGACTGTGCAGTGACTTTAGATTGACCACCTGTCAAAAGCCAGAATTACCATCCCTGGAGCGTGGACAGCTACGATATGTGCAGAGAGGGTCAGTGAGTTTCTGGAAGGTACCGACTGCAGTGCGAAGCCATGTCGACTTTAGTACCACGGCCAGCTGCGGCTGGTTTCTGGGCCGAGGATCCACGGCACATACAGCCCGATCGACGTGGCGCCACATACTGTCGACTGGGTTTAATTCCGGCGAGTTTGGTGGCCGGGGAGTGCAGTAAACTCGCCGTGGTGCTCTTCGAACAACACACGTACACTGCGAGCTGGTGACACGTTGCGTTGTCCTGCTGGTAGATGGCACTGCTCCGAGGAAAAATAAAATTTATGTAGGGGTGGATTCATACTTGTGTTGATCCAATATGCGTTCCAGAATAGAGAGATCACCCAGGGAATGCCACGTAAACAGTCAAGAGACCGTAACTCTCCCTCCTCCAGCTTAGGTGTTGGTTTCAGACCTTTCAAGTCGTACATGCCAACGGCTATCTGTCCTATGAAGCATAAAACGTAAGTCGTCTGGAAATGCCACCTGTTGCCAGTAATTTGACGTTTAACTGCAGTACCGGAGTGCAGAGTCCACCCTTCGTCGTCAGTCGGCGTGGATACACCAAGCAGGCACCTAACACACAGGCCCATACGCAGCAACGTTTGCTGAACGGTCGTTGAGTAGATACGCTTGGTAGTTCGAGGATTCGTTGCACGTCTATCCGGCCGTACACATCTTCTCAGCAATCGTTCACCCCTGTCATGTATGGTTCGTGGTGCACCACAGTTGCCCCTGCGAAGGTTTTGGACAGTGGCGTTTTGCCATGGACGACATTCTTTAACCATGGTGGCATAGCCAATGATCGTGCCCTTTTTGACGTCAGATAAATTGCTCCGTTTCCGCATTACGACGACGACTGTACACGCTGTATACACTCAAATATTTGTATTGCTGCCACCTGCCGTCGCAGTGGTTGTTGCTCTTTGATCTGGAAAATAGATGCTAGTCACATTAATGTGATTGGAACGTGCAGCACTGGGCATATAAGAATAATAATTTTCTGCTCACAAGAGAAGTATCCCAACTCGTACCGTCAAATCAGCGTGAAAAAGGTTTCCAAATACGGCGATGCGCCTGTTTACCAAGCATCTGTTATCTATTACGCGGTATTGTCTCTTGAGTGATACAGGTTTTTCGCCTTCACATTTGTTGGTTTTCATATAAATACAGGATTATACAGACAAATGATCGTGGTGGTGTTAGAAAACACACACACACGCGCACACACACACACACAGAGAGAGAGAGAGAGAGAGAGAGAGAGAGAGAGAGAGAGAGAGAGAGATCATGAGATCATTTTGAAATTACTTCTATTCGGTTTTAAGCGTTCGAGCTGGAGCATTCCCATTACGTGTAATGAAGACATCAGCGAGATGAAGGGTGTTTAGAACAGTGTCCGAAAGGCTGGTTTGCAAAACAACGTTACGACGTGGTCACATTGCCAGAATAGGGTTAATGAAGATACCAACGAGCTCGGAAGGCTGTGGTGCAACAAGAAAGTAAGTGCAGTTCGATGTCGCATAGTATGCCAGGCACGCTGAAAATCGAAACTCAGAAATCCGCACTGTATACCGGCGGCCGGTGCTGAGTACCAATATCACTGATATTTCGACGGAATTTCCCTTTCTTCGGCATGTGCCCACTTCAGCTTCCTCTGCATGTGGAGCTTGTTGTTGCGCTGACCAGTCCGAAGATTAATTTGATGTAAATCTGCACTCTCTCCATTATCAGATTGGTTATATTTTAAAGCTACAGAGCCCATCTTATGATTCCGTCTTTTAGTGAAGCAGTATCATAAATTAGTGTTCCCGCCAATTTGATTCAGTACATCCTTCTTAGTTGTTGAAACTACCCATCTAATGTTCAACATGAATGATATCAAAAGTACCTGGAGACCTAGTTGCGGAGATTAATAAGGGATGTATTTACACTTCGCTGTTGTCATCTTGAGCTAAATGATGTCTGAATGTTTGTGGAGGAATAGAAACCCATTGATCATCCGAAAGCAGAGAAGGTAGGCTTGTTGGACGCTGGGATTTGGAGCGAAGTCAGCATTGTAACTCATCCCACAGGTGTCGTCAGTCTTGGCCAATCAGTCCATCTGATATTTGGTGTTGTGCACCAATACTTGACACACAGGTGGTGCTTTGACAGGGTGCGTTGTTGTGCTAATACCGTTAGTCACCGTCTCCTAACTGTGCTCTGCTCTACACACTAGACGATGTTGCAAAATGTGTTCACATTCTTCCGGATGTAGCGTTTCTTAAGCGCAACTGCGGGACCACACAGTGACCACGAGAAACACTGTACTGCAGCAATACGTCTTCCGGACTCCGCTGTTGGCACTACACATAATGGCAGGGTAACGCCACAGCCAAATTCTTCCATCGGACTGCCGCTTGATTCGCCACTCCGCATCGCCGGTGTTTCCAGTCACGCACTGCCCAGTGGCGTCGCTCGTTGCGCAGCCTCAATCGTTGCTCAGCACTGAATTGCAGAAATGCGTGGCTTACGAGGAGACGATCGACCATCTTACCCCCACGGATTTTAACTTGCTACAGACAATTATTGTGCTAGCTGTACTCGTGGCAGAACTTTGGAACCAACGAGTCATTCTTTCCAGTGATTCCACTCGATTTTTCTTGTAGCAACATTCCAAAATGCTCAACTGTGCCTGTCTACCAGTGCATGAGGTCTGCTCTTTTGTGTCGTCGTTGACACTGTTGAGGCGTGTGCCAGGGGAAGCAAGGGAGAGGATGTTGCCTGCTGTCTAGTATACTCTTCCTACAACACAACTGCACTCTTGTATTAACAGGGTTCTTCATTCATAAGAACAAGAAGCTGCTTATCTTCAAGCAAGTTGTTGTTGCACAAGCTCTTTCGTACTAGTCCGTTAGCCTCACTGATGATGAAGTACAAGTCCCCCCCATAAACAATACACTCTCGTAACCGGTGATCTCAACTGACAGACGCCAACTAGAGTAGCGTCGATATAGTCACTGAGCTGACTGCGACTGACTCAGACTGACTGGATATGACTGAATTGTCCCTCCAGTGGCGATGTAAGTACTGGCTGTCGAGAGAGCGTTGGTGACTCATTGCCTGCGAGTCTTTGGCCTCTCTTCTGATAGGTGCGCTTGCTCCGGCACCTGGTAACGATCATCTCACAACCTCTTTCCCGATCGGTGTGCTGGTGACAGCTTACACCAGCACATGCTCCGTCTCGTTTTAGCTGTGGTTGTTCCTTTGTTTTTCTATTTCACAATCACATAATGGACAGTGGGCAGCTTTAAAGTGGTTGAAACGTCGATGATACGCTTGTTGCTCAATTCGACTTCGAATGACAAATTCACATTTGAAGTCGGTGAGCTCTCCTGGAGGCTCTAGTCCGCTGTTCTTGCGTCTGTACTGACAACCCAATACTCGCTGCCTCCTTTTATATTAGCAGATCCGCCTGTTGTGACTCCTAGCAGTGAATCCCGCCTTACGTGGAGTTTTCTGATAGCTTCGATCAGATAGTGTACCTCTGTAGCACGACGTTTGAAAGGTTTTTTATTATCTTCTTTTCTGAAGTGTTCAGTGCACTATCCACAACTGGTGCAGTACTGATGATGTATAAGTGCTGAACACCTGTCGCGCGAGAGAGCGCGTGTCGGTAATGTAATCTGTGTGTTCTGTTTTCCCCGGCACAGTGCTTCCGGCGTAAGATGGTGGTGCAGCTGGGCTCCCGCGACGTGGGCCCCGACGTGCGAGGGCGGCTGCGGCTGTGCGGCCCCTCCCGCGCCCCCGCCGTCTTCACCGTGGTGGGCGTGCTGCTGGCCGCCATCGGCGCCTGCCTCGCGCCCTTCTGGCCCTCGCTCTTCAACTACGTCCTCTCGACGGTAAGCCAAACCTCACAACTACTGCACCTCAGCTCCCTGTACTGTCTGTCGCCGGGGAACACCTGGCGCCGCTTCCTGTCGTAGGTGGCTGAAGCCACGGGCAGCACCTCGCCCAGAGGGGTGACGCTGCAGACCTACTCGTGTCCATGAAATACATCAAATGTATTCGAAACTGCAAATATGGACAATCATCAGTTCTATAATGGAATGACAATGAACATTTGTGCTGGACCGGGACTCGAACCCATATTTCCCGATTTCGCGAGCCTTACCACTAGGCTATCCGAGCATGACTCATCGCCACACCCAAACTTCCATAAGTCGTCAACCATGTGTCTACATCTTGTACTCGTACATCCAGTATACACAGGCGAGACATTTTACTTGAAAGCAGCGTGCCCGGTGTCGGGCGGATAAATGCGATGTTGCAATGCCTGTGTTATTTTGGATTACGATGCAATGTTCCTTTGGACACGCACGCCTGCCTACATGTGGAAGTTTGGATCTGGCCGTGAGTCGTGTTCGGATAGCCTAATAGTAAGGCGACCACTCGCGATAAGCGCGTAATCCGGCTTAGAGTCCCGGTCCGGCACCAATTTTCACTGTCGTCATTCCGTTCTACAGCTGATTGTTGCCCACATTCGCAACTGCGAACACATTTCATGTATTTCGAGATGGCTGTAGTCGCCGCTGCATCTCCAAAAGAACATTAGTATGATATTTTAGTGGTTGTGCCACTCCGAATTACGAGCAATGTCCAATACCGATAAACACCACCATAGTACTTGTATATGTAACCATTCATTCTTCTTTACTTCAAAACAGTTATTTAACTTACCGCAATTTTTTTCCCACAAGACGTAAGCCAGTTTATTCATAGAATACCTTTGTCAATCAGTTTGAACGTAAAACTATACTTCAGAATGTAATTTTTGATGCTTTGAATCATACTTAATAAACAGGACACAAAAGGGTGTGATGAATAATTCAGACCATGTCGGAAAGGTAGGAAATTTTAATGACTGCGAAGAAATCACGAAGGCTGTCCCACAGGATTCAATTTTGGCTCCAGTCCTATTCCTTACATAACTGAATGACATTCAAGAAGCAAAATTGGTAATTTATCTTATAATACTAGTGTTAAAATTTCCATTAGACAGATCAACAGAAGTCTTGGTAAATGATATCTTCAAACTGGTTCTCTAAAAATGGACTCTTCATAAATTTTAGAAAAAAAAACATTTAGTTCTGTACAACAAAGTCAGACCAACAATTGATATAGCACATGAGTAGCAATCAGTACGTAGGGTTCAATGCTCCAAATTTTACAGTGTATACATGATGATGAAAACTTGAAGTGGAAGAATCATACTCCTGAGTTCCTCGAAAAATTGGTTTTGCTCTTGGTATAATCGCCAATGCTGGAAACAAACGTATCGAACTCTTGACATATTCTGTGTATCTCGACCCAAAAATGTCGTACGAAATAATTTTCTTGGGTAACTCGTCACTTAGAAATAAAGTATCGATTGAACAAATTCGACCAGTGAGAACAGTATGTGGTGTCCACCCAAGGATGGCATGTAGGCAGTATGAGAGAAACTATGTTGTATGTACCTAAAACACTAGAGGCGAAAAGAACGTTCATTACCCATTGTTAAAGCTGTCAGTGGCTGACAAACTAGTTCAATACGCATAACAAAAATATTTAATCATTTGCCAAACAACATAAATCTTTAGACAGGTAGCGAGGAAAGTTTTAAACCTAATTGAAAGTCATTTCTCGTGGACGACGACTCCTGTTCTGAAGACGAATTTCTACTTAAAAACTGGTAGCCAGTAAAAAAAAATTACGTCGAATAAAAAAAAATGATTTGCCGTTGCAAAAGTAGTACTGAAAATGTGTTCATTAATCTTAACGCTAATTTTGTAAACATATCTTGTAAACTGATGGAAGAATTGTTAAAATGATCTGTGGAACATGCTACCACCTAACTCCAAGAAGTTACTTAAGACCCTTTTCAGATTATAGTGATAACTGGCTTTGTATTCAATGTTAACAAATTACTCTTTATGAGAAATGCTTTCCTTTCTCATAGTTAGTCTGCGTTTTATATCCTCCCTACGTCGGCTGTCGTCAGTTATTTAGTTGCCATAATGGAGGATAGGCCATGTGAATTGGTGAAAAGTGAAACTTTCACCACCACCACCACGTACAGTCGCTCTCCAATGCTCTGTATTCCACTTCAAGTGGACTACGGACCTAGAACGCTACTGGGTGTGTTCTCTATGTCGGGTGTCGACAGTACGCCTCGCGGGTATGGAGTCGCGCTTTGAGAAATAAAGAAAGAGGATTACATTTTAATGCCCCTTCAACGACATGGGCAGTAGAGACAGAAAACGAGCGTCGGTCAAGGTGTGGGACATGACTGAGGGGGGGATCATACGTCCAATATATCATTTTTAACTTCGACACCTTTAACGGAAATAGGGAATACTAACTTCGAAGAAATGGGACATGGCTGAAATGACGACTGGTGGATGGCAATATTCTTTCTCAGCCTCGTGATGCCAATTGAGGAGCTACTTGACCGAATAGTGGTGGTTCCAGGTCACTGACAGGGGCCGGGAGATGGATGCGGTGTGCTGACCCCCACGTCCTTCCATGGTGCGTGGGTGAGTGGGTCGGTCGGTCGATATTACCTTAGCAGCAGTGAATGTGAATGCGAATCTTAAAGTAAATGACACTGAACAGTTGTTGTGGATCTGGTATATAAGTAGTACGAGTGGTGTGTGTGTGTGTGTGTGTGTGTGTGTGTGTGTGTGTGTGTGTGTGTGTGTGTGTGTGAAACTTTCACCACCACCACCACGTACAGTCGCGCCCGCCCCCCGCCCCCCCCCCCCCCCTCGCGCAACCCGTCGCAGCGTATAATCAGTCAGCGAGACATCTTCATGGCTGTGAGCAGGAACTGTTGACCGGGGCAAAAAGCATTAGATGTCAGGTGTAATGCGTACGGGTTCCAGAAACAGCCCCGATGTCTTTCCGTTACTTCTTTCGAACACAAAAAAAAGTGATGGATGGAGAAGAGGTGCCATCAAAATGTGCTCCCAATCGAATCCAGATCGTATAAAATACAGTACACACAACCTTACAGCGTTCACTCTCTCGATGTCTTCTCTGCCCCTAACCGGTGTTTTGTTGAACTACGTTTATAATGCTTCTTTCTGTTCAAAGTTTGTTCAGCATTCCTTCTTTTCTATTTAAATTTTCTTTTTTATTTAAATTTTCTTTTTATTTACGTTTGGCCATGACAGTCACGTGTATTTCTTTCAGTTGATGCGAAAAAGGCTTAATTCCGCGCTGCGACACTGTGGAGAACGCGATGTCAACCGGCCGCCGTGTCATCCTCGACCCATGCTGCGTGACACGGACGCGACGTGGGGCTACCACACTGCTCTCCCGGCTGTTGTCCGCTTCTCTGACCTTGGAGTCTTTGCTTTTCATTCATGTAGCTCACCAGGCTGAGTGGATCCGTCCCAGCCCTCACAGCCTCCCAGACTACAGAGGCGCACCAACCGATAAGACTCCCACTATACGAGTGCCGTGGGGTGTCACTGGTACTCTGACAGAAAGGAGCAAAGCAAGCAGTGGAACCGTGATTAACCACGGCCGCAAAAGGAAAAACCCCAACTGCCGTCGGCTGACGTGACGCTGAGAGTTCTTTGCAACTAGAAGAATTTGCGCGGAAAAGGTAGACGCTGGAACATACAGGTACAACCGAAATCCCCCGTGGTAACTGAGGGAGGCCGTCAAAACGGAATGTTGCGGGTAACTGTCAGAGATGTTTTTTTACTGCCGCCTAGGCCGCCCATATTTTCTCTCACGCAATGTATGTTTCTGAAGCGGTACTCCGTGACTGGTTTTCCATTCCTCGGATGAAGAAACCATTTCGTGCAGTCATTTTCAGAATGATGAAGAGGTGAATTCCGAAGTAGACGGTGCTCGTAACTAAGCTTTCGCTACGTGACAGTGTAGACGGGAAATTATTTGCCGTATCTATACACAACTTTACAGGAAATACTTTCAGCCTGTCCACTGCCCGATTTCCTTCCTCACAAGGGAACCTCCCCATCGCACCACCCTCAGATTTAGTTTAAGTTGGCACAGTGGATAGCCCTTCAAAAACTGAACACAGTTCAATCGAGAAAATAGGAAGAAGTTGTGTGGAACTATGAAAAAATAAGCAAAATATACAAACTGAGTAGACCATGTGCAAGATCAGCAACATCAAGGATAATGTGAGCTCGGGAGCGCAGTGGTCCCGTGGTTAACGTGAGCAGCTGCCGAATGAGAGGTGCTTGGTTCAAGTCTTTCCTCGAGTGAAAAGATTATTTTCTTTATTTTCGCAAAGTTATGATCTGTCAGTTCGTTCATTGACGTCTCTGTTCACTGTAATAAGTTTAGTGTCTGTGTTTTGCGACCGCACCGCAAAACCGTGCGATTAGTAGACGAAAGGACGTGTCTCTCCAATGGGAACCGAAAACTTTTGATCGCAACCGATTCCTCCACAGGAAAACGCGTGATACATTCTATACGACACTGGTGACGGCATGTGCGTCACATGACAGGAATATGTTGTCGACCCACCTAACTTGTACACTTGGCGAATGGGTAAAAAGATTCTTCTGCCTTGCCCGATTTAGGTTTTCTTGTGGATGTGATAATCACTCCCAAAAAAGTGATGAAAACATAAGAGTTTGTCACATAAACTGCAACAAATGAATGCAACAGTTTCACAGTCGCATTTTTCCCCGTGTTCTGTCAAAACATACGTTTTTAACGTTTTCAAATTTTTCCGTGTGTAGACCGTCAAATCCTACATATGTCCAAGCAAATCTGAACATGTCCTGGAATTCTGGAGAGCGAAGTTGATTTATATAAAAAAATTACTCGAGGGAAGACTTGAACCAAGGACCTCTCGTTCCGCAGCTGCTCACGCTAGCCACGGGACCACTGTGCTCCTGAGCTTACACTATCCTTGATGCTGCCTATCATGCGCATGGACTACTCAGTTTTTGTATTTTGCTTATTTTTTCATAGTTCCACACAACTTCTTCCTGTTTTCTCGATTGATCTGTGTTCAGTTTTTCAAGGCCTATCCACTGTGCCAACTTATAATTAAATCTGAGGGGGGTGCGATTGGGAGGTTCCCTTGTTAGTAGTGTGCCACGACTTCACGTTAGGCGCACCTACCATATGCCGACGTAGGGTTGAAACACAAGGTGAACAGCGTTGCTCGTAAAGCTGTTTATGAAAACAAGAGCGATAGCGATGCTGGATTTCACTAGTATCGACGCATTAAGCGGATATGGAGAGGTCCTCAATGTTTCCACAGAGTATAATTGTCCGACGATCACTTCTTTTCCATGGGCGCCCTCTAATGTAGCCAAAGTACAACCACATTCTAGAACATTTGACGGGCAGCTGAAATGTACGCCTAAATCAAGGTCACCGCCTAGTAATACGTAGTCGAGAAAAATATTACACTGAAGGCTGAATATGTAGAGTGGGGGCTATCATTTATCTAACACTGAAGTCTCGATGCGTTAGTTAAACTGTGGCAATCCCCCACCAAAGCTGAAAAACAGATGAAACTCTAACAATGCTCCTTTTGCTATTGTGGCTTATACGGAGCAGAGAGCACGTCCAGTGTTTCAAGGCGACTGAAAATCGAAGATTTTTCTCTTTTCACAACAAAGCATAGACTTCCGAAATTTGTACCCACTTGAAGAGTATGTGCCTAGTTTCGTTATACTCACTTAGTAGACAGGGATTCTCATTGGGATATGAACAAATGTGAAATCGAATACCAATCAAGCAGGTTAGGGCCTTAAGGAAAAAGACGACTTTCCTTGTGAACGCTGTCAGTTGCAAAACATGAAACTTATATGCAGGCTCTGCTTTTGTGCGCCACTGATGCAGATCAATATAACTCTGAAAAAAGTTGACTTCTCGTCACGAAGAAACACGAGAGGACATAATTCCACGAGATCCCTAAATAATAGCAGGTAAGTGCTGGAATGTTTCCCTGAGTTAGAAAGATACTGTACCTTACCTCGTCACAATTAGAACAGATGTAAGGGTGCGATAGGAGTGGCTACATTACCCAGGAACCGTGGGGATACTTTATATTGACTTCGTTTGCAACTCAAAGTATAATATGTGCCACTGTGCGCGTGTATACATGTCTACCCGCCAACGTACGGAGGTAGGTTTACGGAGAAATTTGTCTACATTTCCAGTATAAGTATTTATCGTTAAAACTTAGTTTCCTCTGTTCCTTATTTATTATTGAATCTTCAACACATAGTGAATATTTCTGCATACTTGTTTTTTCCGGAGTTCATATCTAGAGAAATCCTGTACTGAAACACAGTTTCCAATATATGTATTTCACTTGTGTTCGGTAGCAGTCATGTCTGTTTCCGTCTCATCTTTTCTTTTCATAGTTAATGGAGAAGACTGGCCACTCTTTTTGACTTTAATAGATAAAATTATGGAAAAGTAATACAGTATGACCTATCGTAGAGTTTCTACTATCCGTTGACGCTAGTTGACAGCTCTGTGAAATAAAAGAAAATTATTTTTGAGAAACAGTCGGAACGACTAGATTTTCTCACAAGGCTAAAGAAATATAGTGACACTACCGCTCACATATCAAAATTAACACCTTGCGCATAATAAATGAAGTCTCAAAGGGTTCCCCGCATATTATTGGCAAAATCTCTGAAGTTAGTCTCCTTTGTTCCGGCATAGTTCACTCACTTAAGGAAGGCATTGAACGTGACCTTGCCTTTATCTGATACAGCGCGAAATACCTGCTAGAAAGGCGACACCTGCTTAATAGCTACTTCTTGCGCAACCTCGGGGGAGATCGCGGTACTGCAATAACCTGTTGCAGTTACGTGCTGCTCCAGTACTCTCACTACTACAAAGAAAACTGTTCCGTAATTAATGGCCTATCTCACGGACCCCGTACTAGACCTCTTTACCACAGAAAACATTAATTCCTCTGTAATCGAACCTAGAACATTTGCGTTACTGGTCAGTAGTGCTAAACAGTGGACGACACAGGCTATCTACTGCAAAGCTGAAGTGAAGAGGGGAACCAGAGGCATTCTGCAGTAATTATTCGGTCGTTGTAGCGTGCTGATACCTCACGTAAGTCGCACAGTTGTTAATTCAGGCTTTTCTCTCGGCCAATTATAAATTCTCCTTACCACACTTTACCACATAAGCTATTTACAGTAATTGATTATCGACACGATGGTGGTGGTGGTGATTGCCACATGTTGCTGTTTCTGTCCTTCAATCCGAAGACTGATTTGAAGCAGCTCTCCACGTCTCTGTTCTCTGCAATTCCGCTCTTCTCTACATAACTACAGCAAACTACATCCATTTATATTTTTTCTCATTCTTTTCCTCCCCCACACCCACCCACCCTCTCCCTCCCGCCCAATCATATTCTTACTCCCACACTTCCCTGTATTACCAAATTTACTAAGCCTTCGTACCAGAGGCTGTAGATACAGCGATAATGAATACCACACTGGGTATTTAAGTTACAATGGCAATAACAGAGTAATGTCAAAAAATCGTAGGTAACAGAATAAGTACTTAAATGACCGATGAGAGGAAGGGGTACAAAAATCTTCAGAAATACAGCAACATAAATAACTTTGAAATGAAGTAAATAAAAAGCCAAACGGAAACGACGCAGGAACAATGTTTATAAATCTAAAAATATACGAGCCATTTTGAATAAGAGATAGCGGCCGGTCAAATATTTTCCGAGGGAAATCTCCAAACAACCGTATGTTTCGAAAAAAAAAATGGTTCAAATGGCTCTGAGCACTATGCGACTTGACTTCTGTGGTCATCAGTCCTCTAGAACTTAGAACTACTTAAACCTAACTAACCTAAGGACATCACACACATCCATGCCCGAGGCAGGATTCGAACCTGCGACCGTAGCGGTCTGTTTCGAAAAGTTTCGATATGTGATGCTATCTGCATGCCCATATGCCCTCTGTGTGTATCGATACTTGCATAATTGAAGACATCTATTTTTGGATTCTGTGATTTCGTTTTTGGAGTGTTTCCTTAAGACTTGTGGAGTGCATAGGAGCCTGTAGAATAACTTTCAAAACTTACGGCTGTTTTTCGATTTTCTTTGGTAAATGTACACCTGAACGACTGATTCAATGTACAGAAAAGGCAAAACAATCTTTGCGGAAACAGAAAGCAATGGTGTCAACATTAATTGCGAAGGAGGAATTTTGCCTTTAACGCAGAATCGAGCGCTGAGAGGAGGAAGCCTGATGATATAATGAGTAGATATGGATGGCTTAGGGAACCCAGAGATTAATAGAATATACGACAAATAAGGCAAAAGGTGTAGCTAACATTCCTTTGGGATTTCTAAACTCGTCTGAGGAAGTGGCAGCCCAATGACTACTCAAGTTGGTGTGCAGGAGACACAAGAATGGAGATAACCATCAAACCTTCCGAAAATCATCCACGCAATCCCCAAGACAGCAAGTGAAGATGAGGGCGTCAAGTATCGCACGATCGTCTTAAAAGCTCGTGCACCCAAGTTGATGACAGGAATAATGTAAAGAAGAATACAAAAGAAAATGAATGTTACGTGACGATTAGTTGCACTATAGGAAGGTAAATGCACATGAGGGCCATATCTTCTTGATAACGGAAGCAAGTCATAACAAAAATCAGGACAGGTTTATAGGATTTGTTAATCTATAAAAACTATACGAAAACGTAGACTCGTGCACGATGTAAGAAATTCTGAATACTGAAACGGAGTAAGCTATCCGAAAAGACTAGTAATGATCAAAATGTTCAAGAATTGAAATCAATTATTGACCACTCCATTTTTTAATGTATTTTATACACAGAGGTGGGGCTGACACGTTTTGGAGCCTTGCGCCCTCATTCGTAACTGGACAAGCAGATAAGTACCCATCTGTGCACTGAGATGTTACCAAGCGTGATGCACATTACGAGCTCTTACACTGCTGGGTATCGATAACTTCATTTTTAAGACTGTAAAATTATACAAAACGACACTATATGATTGAAAGTATTTTGTGCATTGCTGCTTACATTCGGTGGTAGTAGTAACATAACAACGAATTTCGTAAATTTATTTATAACATTTCCAAAATTTTTGATTGTCGATAAGTGAAGAATATATATGAGCTAGTTTAAATAGTCTTTGCTAGCGACGTAAATAATTGGTTTCCTCGCCTACAAATGTAATCGATGTTCTTCGTCTCTCGGCGGGAAGAGAAGTTGTAAGAGTTGTGTGAAGTCGTTGATAAAGAGTAGACGTCTTTCGTGCTTAATTGGAGTTTGTAGCTCTTGGGTGCAGATAGTAGTTACTGTGATCAACCAGTCCTTTAAAGCATTTTACGAATAGAAAAGTTAAAAGTGTGAACATTTATTATTTCATAGTTAGTGACCCATCGAACTTAAACAATCCTGGAAAGTTTCAGGTTTCTTGTACAGGGATATTAAGAGACAAACTTACTCTGGAGACAACAAGCCTACATATAAAACCTACAAGTAAAAGATATGAAGTGTATTTGAGTGTGTCCACTTTTACAATCAGCAAATTGATATACATCTGTAGTTCGTTTGGTCAATGGTGGTTTGACCCTTTATTGGAAGTGACAGGTTACAGCATATAGCTTTTTTAAAGTGTACGTATATTAATAGTTAAAGTAAATTTTATGCTAATAAATCTCGTGAAGTTACACAACACAAATTGAAACAGACAACAGAGAATTTTCATAGTTTAAGCAAGAAGCGATAATTTGACGTCCTTCTGTTTACTCGGTATCCATATTTGGAACCCGTTGTGTACTAGGTAATGATCTTAGAACCAGAAACCTTGGTCATACGAAACTAGTTTTGAGAAGCTAGGTAGAAAAGCTTTTCATTTATTCGTCTCTTAACACAATTGTCATCTACAAACCCTGAAATACATCCACATATGCCGTTGTGGAGAGTATAACACCCAAGAAAAGACTGGATTTGGCGGCCAAGTTGAAGACGGCGCTGCCGCGGATGCTCCTTTCGCTAATGAGTTTTGCGGAGCAGGACTGCCACGGCGGACCTGTGACTTACATAATGCTCTAGAGTCTAGGCGAAGGCCGGTCAAGTGGAGCGAGGCGCGCCTGGCTGGCCGTGGACATCTTGCGGCCACACGCTGTCCGACATGTGGCGCGTGTGGTACGGGTAACGTCACACTCCATGTAAGTTCTTCATTCGTAGTGTATGAGTAGCTTCTGCTCAAAACTTCTCCAGCGCGCTATTGTAGCATATTGGAGCTAAATAATAAAAATGTATTTCCCTTACTTTTTACTTCAGCTCCGTCACTGCAGTCGGATCGATTCCACTAACTGGACTGACCTTATGATCCAGTCTCTAAACAAACTCATTCTGGTCACATATTGTAATATTGATGCATATAAAAGTCAATTTGACGTACAATAACATCAGTTTTGATATACTTCGAAACGAGGTCATCTGTCACACCAGTATTAGACATTCTTCAGGAGTACCGCATTCAATACACCATCTGGGATGTCCTAGACTAGAGAGATATCTAAGTAGATAAACATACACATACATACATACATACATACATACATACATACACAGACATAGAAACACACATACACGTACACACACGTACACACACGTACACACACGTACACACACGTACACACACGTACACACACGTACACACACGTACACACACGTACGCACACACGTACGCACACACGTACGCACACACGTACGCACACACGTACACACACACGTACGCACACACGTACGCACACACGTACGTACGCACGCACACACGTACGTACGCACGCACGCACGCACGCACACACGTACGTACGTACGCACGCACGCACGCACGCACACACGTACGTACGTACGCACGCACGCACACACGTACGTACGTACGTACGCACGCACGCACACACATGTACGTACGCACGCACGCACACACATGTACGTACGCACGCGCGCACACACATGTACGTACGCACGCGCGCACACACATGTACGTACGCACGCGCGCACACACATGTACGTACGCACGCGCGCACACACATGTACGTACGCACGCGCGCACACACATGTACGTACGCACGCGCGCACACACATGTACGCACGCACGCGCGCACACACATGTACGCACGCACGCGCACACACACACACACACACACACATATATATAACACATACACATATATATAACACATACACATATATATAACACATACACATATATATAACACATACACATATAATACATACAATATCGGGTAGATGCCCTGCGAGCACGCAGAAGCGCCACAGCACGACGTGGCATAGACTCGACTAATGTCTGAAGTAGTGCTGGAGGGAACTGACGCCATGAATCCTGCAGAGCTGTCCATAAATCCATAAGAGTACGAGGGGGTGGAGATCTCTTGTAAGTACCACGTTGCAAGGCATCCCAGATATGCTCAATAATGTCAGAGGAGTTTGGTGGTGAGCGGAAGTGTTCTTAGAGCCACTCTGCAGCAATTCTGGACGTGTGGGATGTCGCATTGTCCTGCTGGAATTTCCCAAGTACACAATGGACATGAATGGGTGCAGGTAATCAGACAGGATGCTTACGTAGGTGTCACCTGTCTTATCTATACGCATCAGGGGTCCCATATCACTCCAACCGCACACAACTATTACGGAGTCTCCACCAGCTTGAACAGTCCTCTGCTGACATGCAGGGTCCATGAGATTTTCTCTATACCCGTACGCGTCCATCCTATCGATACAATTTGAAACGAGACTCGTCCGTGCAGGCAACATGGTTCCAGTTGTAAACAGTCCAATGTCGGTATTGACGGGCCCAGGCGAGGCATAAAACTTTGTCGTGCAGTCATCCAGGGACACGAGTGAGCCTTTGGTTCCGAAAGCCCATGCCGATGATGTTTCGCAGAATGGTTCGCACGCTGACACTTGTCGATGGCCCATCATTGAAATCTGCCGTGATTTGGGAATGGGTTGCGCTTTTGTTTCTTCAGTCGTATTTGCAGGATATTTTTTCCGGCCGAAGCGATGTCGGAGATTTGGTGTTTTATCGGATTCCTGACATTAAAGTTGCACTCCTGAAATGGTCGTACGGGAAAAATCCCCACTTCATCGCTACCTCGGAGTTGCTGTGTCCCATCGCTCGTGCGCTGACTATAACGCCACGTTCAAACTCACTTAAATCTTGATAACCTGTCATTGTAGTAGCAGTAACCGATCTAACAACTGCGCCAGACACTTACTGTCTTATGTAGGCGTTGCCGACCGGAGCGTCGTATTCTGCCTCTTGTTGTATTGTCCTGTATTTGAATAGGCATGCCTGTACCAGTTTCTTTGGCGCGTCAGTGTAGATAGGTAAGCATTAGGCGTCTCAACATCGACAAGGTTGATAAGAGTCGTAACACAGTGTAAATGAACAAGACTGGAGAAAGGACTCCAGTTGAGTGCGGCATGTAGAATTGGAGTATAAATAGTGCGCATTACGATTATTTTACTTCAAGAAATAGATCTGTTCGAACAAAAAGTGGTAGAATGATGGAGTCGCTTAGGGAGATAGCTGGCAGGTCGGGTAAAACGGCCATTGTCAAAGAGCAAGTCTAACCAGAGATGCGGAGGCAGTGGCTGAGCACACTGGCTTCACCCGGCTGCAAATCGTGACCCATGGCGACACGACTGAAGCCTCTGGTCGGGGGTCAGAGGGCATCCTTGGTTCCTAAGTGTGACTGGCCGCATTAGTGAAGACAAACAGCCTCGCCCGCGGAGTGGAAACAGCATCGTTCCCAGAATCGATCCCAGTCCTCTGATTTGGAGCCAAGTGGAAGGTTTAAACCAGAGCCTCATACCACTCTGTGATCTTGGATGCGGGTTTCTCGGCCTTTGCTACCGGCTTTGGAACTGTAGGGGTCCCCCCATCCCCTATCCCACCCATTCATGTCAGTCGCGCACTACACACAGGAAATTCTTATTAGCGTGGTGTAGTAAGTGTGACGTGCACATATGGATTTTTATTCAGATACATTCTGATACCACACACATTCCACCCATAATGGCAGAAGACGATATGTGGCAGACAGAAGGCCAAAATAGGAAATGTCTTTTTCCAGAATTGTTTTATTACGAAAGATCCTACTGTGGTTCCTCCAATAGATCTTCACACGACCGCCAAAAAGTCAGATACCGAAATAAGTGACCATGCGTTTGAAATTCGTCCGAAATTCAAGAGCGAAATGGCGGCTAGATCTGATATAATATCCATAGGATTCTAAATTTGAGTACACGAGAAAAAAAACGCACTTCTTCTAACAATGGTCTACCGTAGGACGATAGAGGGGAGAAGCGTGCTTAGGTATTTGGGAAAAAGCAGGACTTCAGGTTTTCAAGAAGCATTATCCAACACACACAAAACTATAGACCTGCATCGTTGACGTTGGACAATTTGGGACACGTTTTATGCTCGCATACTATAACATCTTCTCTAGCAATCAACATGCATTTTCCAAACAATTGTGCCAACCCAGCTCGCTCGTTTCACCGACGAGACCGAGAAAGCAGTACATTTCGGAGCCCAGAATGATACCGTGTTCTGTGGCTTCCAGTAGGCTTTTCACACAGTTCCACAATGCTGCCTGACGAACAAAATACGAGCTCGCCGAATTGCCGGCAACATGTGTGACTGGATTGAAAACGTCCTAGTCCTAGTACTGACAACACAAAACTTCAGACGTAAAAGTAACTTCAGTCTTACTCTAAGATAGTGTCATAGGACTCTCTTCACAATATGTACTATGACCCAGTAGATAACGTCGTACGCTCCATGATAGGGCCATTAAACTTTCAAGACACGCAGAATTTCTAATGCTAATACCCCAGAGAACAATTTTGAAATTCTATCTCGCAAAACGCACACAAACCTGTGTTTCATTGCTGTTTATAGCGCCCAGTTGTGCGAAGAGGCCGTCTCCTTAGTCTTTTAATTCTACATTTGGTATGCAAAAACAGCTAAACCATCTGAGTCAGCATTTAAATCCTGATTCTCATTCCTACGCAACATCTTAATAGTCAGATTATGTAGCACAATGTTTCAACAAGAACAACAAAAGAAACAGCCTCCATCGACCTACCTTTATCGGTACCTGAAAATTAATAAAATGCAAAGAAATGTCGCACATTATGTGTCTTATTGGATCGGAGATCATTATTCAGATAATCACTAAATAAGTAGCTCCGCCAACAACAGACATGAGACATGAAAACCCTCACAGTACACCAACAATCAACTGTGAAGTTCATTTAAATTGTGAAACGTGAGTATAAAATACATACGACCTAGTGAACCACGCAGAACGCTGAAAAATACATAAGAAACATTAAATCATGAACATGAAATCTGTACAGCCCTAAGAAAACAAAGCTGGTAAGAAAATCTCATTAATAAAACATTAACTTCATCACACGAAAATATTCATCATTAAAACACTGCCTATCCACTCGCACACACAATCATCAGTGGACAACGTGCGTACACAGGGTGTACGGAAATTCTCGTTAAAAACGTCTAGAATGTCCAGAGGGGAGTGATTCAACGACACCACAGATCACCAAAGTTATAGGCGCCGGCACCTATAAATGTCTGTACATACACCGTGATTCCGTGAAGATGCTACCGAGTTTTAGGGATGATGGGGACGGATAGATGCGTAAGTTTCAGGTAAGGGTTCCTGGACCGGAACCAAACGAGTCGAAAGTTAGATGCGAAAATCATTCGGATACCTCTGACAGTGGAGTACGTGTTGATAAGAATGTGGGGTATGCAACTTTCAGAGGTGGTAGTGTGGACAAAAACAAGAAAAATGTCTGGTAAACACGGGCACTAAAATGCATACCTCAACAGTTATGAGCACTTGTTCTTCGTTGCTAGTTTGATACATCTCCTATATTGAAGAAGTGCTAATAGCTCTTAAGGTATGCATTTCTGAAATTTGCGTCCGCTACAATCTTGGCAACGGCAGTACAGGTAGATGTAGTAAACTGTCAGTGGTATCAGAACGGTTTTTGCTTATAACTTCAGACTCAGTGGTTCCGGTACAGGACCCCCTTACCTCAAATTCATACACTTATCTTTCTCCATCATCTCTGAAAGTCTTTAACATCAACACGAAATTATCCGGTATATACGAGGGTTGGAACTTTAATAACGGCAACTCTTTATTTACAGCTCGTGCAAAATAGATACGTGTTCCAAAGTTTTACTGATCTTCAGAGTAATCACCCGCATTTTGTATAACTCGTTGCCAGCGATGCGGAAGTCGTAGGATACTCTTAGCAGTGCCAGTTGTGTTGACAGTTCGAGCGGCGCGGTCTATTGCCCGACGAATTTGTAGCAGTTCTGAAGTAAATGAGATGAAGTGTTTCCTTCAGTTTAGAAATCCAGTAGAACTCACGAAGGCTTAAATCATGGGAGTGCAGTAGGTGGTATACCACCTAGCAGCCCCAGCAGTCAAACAATTCAGTAACAGCTTTCACTGTCCGTGCTTGATCATTGTCCTGCAAAATGATGGTCAGGTCCTGCAGAAACTGCCATCACTTCCGGCTCTAAGATGGTCGTAGGTTGTGTTCCAAAAATGAATACTCCTAACGAAATATCTTGTCTAACAACGTTGCACATTATATCAGTAATTCTCAACATAGGAAAAATCTGTGAAAGTTCTTCTATACATTTTTAACATCAAGAATGCTAACGTCATCACATCTTGGGCCACGTTTGGTTCATTTTATTTGAACAAACCAAGAAATAGCTCATAATGCAGAAGAATTTTATCACATGAAAATTACACCCAAAATAGAATACATAAGCTGCCCAGTACTCAAGAAAACACTGGCGTTTCCCAGTCAGACAACGTAACAGAAATATGTAATTCACAACTGGATATATGAACATGGTGCCTACACGCTTCTGGACAGAGTCCTGCGCAACACCCACAATAAATCTGATTTTTATATCTCACCTTCTTCCAGTTGTATTCGAAGTATTTCACCTGTGGTGCCATCTGACTTAAAACAAGATAGAGTGCCTGTTGGAAAGGTCCCTTACCAGGCTGACCACCTCCCAGACGAATGGGGTTCTGCATTACATTGGTGTTTACTGTTAAAATTCAGAGTGTGTGCGTTCCTTGAGGAGCCAACCGACTTATTGCTCGCTCGTAAGTATATGTCGTGAAAAGACCATAGGGGCAAAACTGGAGATACTGGAGCTCACGCACAGGGCTACCAAGAGTTGTCTTCCCCCCGCCCCTCAAGCCAGTCATGTCGGAAACAGGTGAGGGATAAACAGAGTACCCTCCGCCACAGACCATAAGGTGACTAGCGTGGTATAGATGTAGAGCTAATAATTATTCTTCAGAAACGGTTAATATCTTTCCATTAAACACAACAACAAAACATGAGAAAAAGTGGGAAGACCATTGTTAAAAAAAATTACCACGACGAACTCCTAGAGATCGAGGTCGCAAGTTGAGTCTTTGGTAAGACTCATTTGGACAGAAAAATATTAGTTGCTAATGACTCACCAAGTGCATCAGGATGACAACATAAAATGAGTGTCTGGGAAGTACAGATATTAACCTTATGTGGCATGTATGTATTACACTTCACAAAATGGACATCGTCGAGATTCAAGAAATGTTCAAAACAAAAAATTAACTTGCAATATGATCACATAGACAGAAGGCGAAATGTTTGGGAATTACAAACAGTGCATGACGTTCAGTTGGGTACCCTCTTTTAAAGAATAGGTATAAAATCATATCGGTGTAACGGGGTGGTGAACTGATGGAATGTGATGTTATGCAACCGAATGCGAAACAGTCTGTCGTGGAGCTTGTGGTGAAACTGGCTGTCCTTTAAGGCGTAGCTGCAGGTAGTGCGATAATGTTTTATTCTCATGGAAAAGAAATGGACATCCGGACGCCAAATTTGTCGAGTGGTTCCAGGTGGTATGAATTGCAATGTCACACATTTTTCAAGAGGGGTAGTTTGCTCTAAAGGAGTATGATTTTTACACGCAGACCAGGAATCGAGCAAAAGCAGTGATTGCTACGACATAAATATTTGCTAGTGCCCTTGTAATATCACGTAAACGGGAAACAATCGTAGGGGGCAGAGCTGCTCCAACTTCTTGCAGCACAATGAAGAACTTTCAGCCATTTTACCATCCAAATTAAGTCAGCATGACTGTATATGAATGCGTTAAGGCATTGACGTTAGTTCATTTGATAACTCTCTTGGTACCTCTAATTTCCAGGTTTCCTTTCATGTGCATTTCCTCTTAAAATTCTAATTGGTCGAAGTTGAAAACGAATTCCGTGCTGATTGATAAGTTTATTTTATTTAAAAATTTTCGGGCCTATTCCGCAGTTAGCTGTACATCGTCAAGCTGACGCTTTCTTTGAAATTTCATTATCTTGTCTTACAATTCTGTAGCACTGTTCGAAGTAATGCAGCCATCCACTGCTTCCCTTGAAATCACTGTAATCCATGTCGCGCGCAATCTGATTTGCGTAACGCAGGTCGCTATCATGCACGTCCTGTAAATTGTATCAAGCATCCTCGAAACGCGCTAACAGCAATTTTTGTAACAACTGTGACTTGTTCTTCCTCGAATATCCGTAATTTTTCTTATGCACCACACGGTCATATTGCTGCGGACTCGCTCGAAATCTGCTTATTATTCTTTTTTACTTTGCTGCGGATAATCTTCTATGCACGTAACTATGTTTGGCAACCGATCCTCGGATAACGATGGTCCTTTACAAAGTTTCACTGGAGACTGGATTTATGGTTCCCTGTCCGATGAGGACGATGAACTATAAGGCTATACACCGGTTTCACTATCACTTTCACTTCTTAAGCACATATCGTCGTCAATGCACTCTTCATGCGCATTGTCCGCACAACTTCGTTTGGAAAGGGACTAGCGATAAAATTTGGAAGTATAGCTACCTTACGGCAAAATAAATCGACGCACCTTTTCATTACACACAACGTTAATACTCTTTTGGGTGACATTCCCTGAGTATCTGCAAAATTTATGTAATTCTTTTCCTCACTGAATCAGCTTCAGATGATCCCTAAAAAGTATTGTTATAAAAATGAAATCAGTTGCAGCGTAAGTAGTTCGCAGAGTATAATGTATAGAGTTCAATAATTTCGATGGAAGGAAGAGGGCACAGATTTGAATTACTGCATGGTACATTTTTCTCTGAATCTGTAAATCGTAACTCAGATGGAACTTTTCCACAAATTTTACACTATTGTTTAGTTACGTAGTCTCTAAAATTTTACTTGTAATATTGTCCCTAATGTTGTGTGTAAGCGTTGTCCTCATCAAAAAGTTCGTGGAAAAGTTAAGAGAACAAATATGATTCTTTTACAACCGTAAATAAGAGTAGTATACCACAGTCACTAAACATAAAAACGGAAAAAACCTTATAGAAATAGCCTTAAAACTTTCAGGAAGTAACATCAGTTTCTCTATAGTGACTAAATTAATTCATAAAATGTTTGCAAACACCGATGTTCACTATCTATGGTGTTAGAAACAAAACTGTGGACAATAAAGACATCTCTCATAAACAAACTATAATTCAATATTTGTAAGATTCTCAGAAAGTAACTGAGTTTTTGTTAAGCATGGTCACAACCCAAAGCAGTATCTTGGACCTTGGTATTCTTTTTTCTTCTCTTTCATTATTGACTTGCAAGCTTTCAAAATGATTGTGTATGTAGGTGACGGTGGTTTTATATCACCTATTTTTATGGATAGGATATGGTCCAACTAATTTTGAAATGATAAACATTGTCCCTTTGCGTCTTAGCCTTTTTAAAAGTTTAAAAAGTTTGAATCCATGTGATATTTCACCTTCATTGACATAAGGTCTGTGTGTTTCGATTTAAGTGAAACGTTTATGTTGTCTTCGCTGTTATCGCAACTTGTCTGTGGCGCCAGCTTCGTTTTGTATTGTTACCATGTAAAACTAAACAGTGACTGTATCAAATCTACATGCGTTTATTGATACATATTACACTGCATTTATACAGTATACTTCCAGCAGTAAAGGATTCCTCAAGGCTTTAACAAATGCTGTGTATGAAACTTCTGCAGTTAGCCTGGTGGCAGTATAATGCTAAGCCACACTAACGGTATCTTCAACGGAAGCACTGTGTTGTGCTTAGTCAAGATCTGGGTAACAGTCGTCATTAAAATCTTCAAGCATTACTATCACTGCTACATTAATACTTTGGGACTTCACTGTTTCCAGCTATAGACAACAAAATAAATACTGTAAAACAACATTACATATGAGGCCAACAAGCACTTTCTATCGGTTCTAATGGAACTACTTCCAACCAGCATATAATGCAGTTATTCGAAATCATATAACTAAAGTGATGATTAGCACTTTCTTCTGCGGACTCCTTCGGTTGTTGGCTGTACAGTGAAAAATATAAGAACGAATTTTACAATTTAGAATCTCATTGCCATCGACGTCATTCGAGACTATTACATTATTTTCAGAAACAACGCATAACCCGCATAATTCAGGTCGGACAGGGATTTTAGAGCACCTCTTCCAGGTTTCCTATCGAGTGTTGAGATTAAAGATGTAAACAACCATGCATGAGCAGCGCCTATTAGACGGAGGGGGTCCGACAGCCGATCAGTTCGTCACTCGACCAGGAAGGAGGTACACGGCTCGTGTTGCCTGTAGTTCAACCATGCATAGACGGTCAATACCGAGGTTCGATTGCGTCCGCATTGGTACTTTGTGTCAGGAAGGGCTCTCAACAAGGGAAATGTCCAGGCGTCTTGGAGTGAATCAAAGCGATGTTGTTCGGGCATGGAGGAGATAGAGAGAGACCGGAACTGTCGATGACATGCCTCGGTCAGGCCGCCCAAGGGCTACTTGCTACTGTAGTGGATGACAACTATCTTTATGGCTCAGAGGAACACTGACAGCAACGCCACCATGTTGAATAATGCTTTTCGTGCAGCCACAGGACGTCGTGTTACGACTCAAACTGCATGATGTGCAACTTCACTCCCGACGTCCATGGTGACGTCTATCTTTGCAACCACGACAAGATGCAGCGCAGTACAGATGGGCCCAACAACATGCCGAATGGACCGCTCAGGGCTGGCATCACGCTCTCTTCGCCGATGAGTGTCGCAAATGCCTTCAACCAGACAATCGTCGCAGACATGTTTTGAGGCAACCCGGTCAGGCTGAACCCGCAATAGACACATCGTCCAGCGAGTGCAGCAAGGTGGAGGTTCCCTGCTGTTTTGGGGTGGCATTATGTGGGGCCAACGTAAGCCGCCGGTGGTCATGGAAGATGCCGTAACCGCTGTACGATACGTGAATGCCATCCTCCGATCGATAGTCAACAATATCGGCAGCATGTTGGTGAGACATTCGTCTTCATGGACGACAATTCGCGCCCCCCCATCGTGCACATCTTGTGAATGACTTCCTTCAGGATAACGACATCGCTCGACTAGAGTGGATAGCATGTTCTCCGGACATGAACCCTATCGAACATGCCTCGGATAGATTGAAAAGGGCTGTTTATGGACGACGTGACCCACCCACCACTCTGAGGGACCTACGCCGAATCGCCATTGAGGAGTGGGGCAATCTGGACCAAGAGCGCCTTGATGAACTTGTGGATAGTATGCTATGACGAATACAGGCATGCATCAATGCAAGAGAACGTGCTACTGGGTATTAGAGGTACCGGTTTGTACAGCAGTCTGGACCACCACATCTGAAGGTCTCGTTGTATGGTGGTGCAACATCCAATGTGTGGTTTTCATGAGCAATAAAAAGGGCGGAAATGATGTTTATGTTGACGTGTGTTTGTTTTCTGTACACGTTCCGGAACTCTCGGAACTGAGGTGATGCAAAACCTTTTTTGATGTATTTTCCAATGTCTGCTAAACGTGGCAGATTTTGAAGCTCGAGAGTGCCATTCTCGACTCTACATTTGCCACACTATGAACAGAAACTACAAAAATAAAGAAAAGCTTTAGTTAACATGCGATACACTCCTACGATTCGTTCTAAACGTAAAAGAGTAGAGTACGCTGTTTGTCAAAATTTGATGTAGGTGCCTAGGACTTTGCTGGACAACGTGGAGCACATTCGGTACCTTTTTATTTAGCATTTGTCACAAAATTCAGGTTTTACATCACCTATATTTTTAAGTTAAATTATATGAAAGATACGTTCTTTAATTTGTAAACTTACACATTAATTTAGAAAGCTGAAAGTTGATAATGAAGAGTCGTAGATGATAGTAGTTCCATGTATTCCATCTTAACAGACGTTCACTAATTGTTGTTGATGAAGCGCCATCACTACGCTGATGACACAGCTCTAGTAGCCCTCTGCTTTACAGTTCAGAAATCACTTTAACTCAGACCAAAAATTTAAATTTCAGTACCAGTTGTCACTTTTCCCATTGAAAGTCGTATTCAGTATTCCCAGTTTCAGGGACTTGTTTCCACATCAGTGTCTCTTTAAAAAGTAGTTTGAAACTAAAAGTCAATACCAATGAACGCAATTTTCATTTAAAAATTTTTTGTTGGAAATACAGTCGTTAATAATAAAATTCAACAATAATTGACGTCTTTCGTTTTTAATTTTTTGGGTAGGTGTAAAGTCACCCCCTCCCCTTTCCCAAGGTAATGCGCGTTATGGAAAATGCTTTGGTATTGCTAGGGTTGATTAAACAGGTAATTATTGATCACGGAAGCCTTTTCATTTACGTTTTACTATCAATATGTTTCTTCACGACAGTGACTGATTCTCAAACGCGGCACAGTATGAAACATAAATCACAACTGTGCTCGCTTTCCCGCGGAATAACTGAAATACTTTTCTCCTACAAACTGACGCATCACTCTTAACTG
Source organism: Schistocerca piceifrons (assembly GCF_021461385.2). Taxonomy (NCBI): domain Eukaryota; kingdom Metazoa; phylum Arthropoda; class Insecta; order Orthoptera; family Acrididae; genus Schistocerca; species Schistocerca piceifrons. Next base: position 570,237,740 of record NC_060143.1, read on the forward strand.
CTAATTTCACACATTACCAAATTCTGCACATGACTTAGTCGTGAGGGGACTGATGACTTCAGATGTTAAGTCCCATAGTGCTCAGAGCCATTTGAACTTAGCCGTGGCGCGCGACCGCTTCGTACGGTAGCTCAAAACACCAAGCGACCAGTACTCGGGAACTCTTGTCGTTATACAGTAAGACAATGCTTCCACAGAGAAAGAGCGCCCTCGGCACAGCAAGTTCCGGAACCCAACGCTTACGTTAGGATTCTAATATCGATACATTATGACATCAAAGGTAGCAGCACTCCTTACATAGTGCAGCTCACTTCGGCAGCGGTGAGATGGGTACAAAATGCACACAGGCAGCAGGGGAAGAAGATGGTTCTGAAAGACACAGTTAACTACTCTTTCTGTAGAAAAGAATCTTGAATAGATGTAATTAGTCATCTTCACAGGTAGCTAACAAACATCGAAAATACACTCACGTGTTAGAAAGTCTTCGTCTGGGATGTAGCCTTACACAAAAGTGTAAAATGAAAAACAAACGTTACTGATAGGTAAACAAAAGCTTTCTAAATGTGGTGATACGGAAGTACCGTCAGATCAGACAAATAATAAATACAATAAAGGTGTTAATCTGATCTTGGAATTAAGAAATTTGTTACAAATTTTCTAAGGCGGGTTCAGTTGTCACCTCCTGAGACATCAGTAAATATTTAGTTTGGTAACAGGAGTATGGATAATAAAAATCGAGAGACTGATGCTTGACTACAGTGGGCAGGTGGAAATGAATTTAGGGTGCAGTGCGCAAGCGCGTATGAAAAGACTTGGAGAGACAATAGCCTACAGAGCAGCATCAAAGAAGTCTTCTTACTAAAATACAGCCACCAGCAGCAACGACTCCAAAGCACTGTGCCCTGTCCTTTCAAACATCAGGGTTCCTTTTCCTTTCTTATTGTATCATTGTCCACAACTAAGGCTGAGCTTCAATCTTTGCTACCCGCAACCTAAACTCCACGTCTTCTGCCGTACAGTCGGCCACTCGACACATCTCCACCTAACACAGGCTTAATCCGTTCCCCGCTCCAACTCAGTCATTCGAAGTTCAAATCTTATAATGTAGTGTACTCAACTATGTGGCTTGGGTTTCATTTAAAGACTGCCATTAATACATGTTTATAAACAATCAAAAGCGATTTTAAGCACCATCAACGTACCACCATCCTAGGAAATAACTGGGAAATGTGATTATTTCGTCATATTACTATTTTGATATTATTCATGTATATCTGTATAATGCTTTCAGCCTATACCATTACCAGCTACGACGAAAGAAAGAAACTAAACAAAATGTTGTGAGGAAACTCCTGTTACATTTATTCAGATGTCTGTTTCTAACACTTGCCGTAGCTCAAACGGGTACCGTAAATACGATACTACACATTAACCAATGAGAGCAAAGGGAAGGAAAGGTAGCTTTATTAGTGAAAGGGCAGCGACTTCACTAGCGGAAGGGCAAACAGGCAACGTCCGTTATCCTAAAAATTTTTATCACTCATTCCAAAAAAACTGCAAATTTGATAGAACTCTACTTGCCTGCTGCCTAATACTGTTTGTTCGCGTAAAGCTATTGACATTCATATTCATCGAAACTGATATAATCAAAACAAGGGAATGTTAGTGTCGATTGGTAGGCAGACAGATGATAGTTCCAAAATTATTCCACCTGTTGACTTGTTGTTTTGCGTGGGTTCCTGGCCACGTATACAAGAAATTTGAATTTCCAGTAAAACACAGGAGTTCGATAACGATCAGCGAGTAAAAAAGCAGTGTAGGAAATACTCTGCATTGGATATGTAGGTGTGTTCCTCCTACATACACCTTTGTTACTTTCTGAAAGGTGGGTTCACCTACTAGCTTAATTATTCTTGGTCCAGGAGGCAAAACTAAAATTGGTTAATAGCCAGTTCTTGTGTTAATAGTCCTGCCCAATTCCCCATCTACTATGGGAATTTTAAGATCTTACTTTATACTCTGTGCTTTTAAAAACGTGTAAATAATTACAAAGATGAAGTGGGTCCCAATATAAACTGATTGTGGAGCTCTCTCTGCCAAGCCAACGTAGTTCAGATGGGCGGTATCCACTTCGGGATCTTGTGATAAGATCCGAGGCCTTGACTTCACTGTCGTCGTTCATCCTCCATACTGTGCCTACTTAGGCCCATACTATTTTCATCTGTTTTCAAAACTTAAAAGAAGACCTTCGAGGACTTCACTCAGATAGGGACGAAGCGGTGAAAGCAGAAGTGAGGTTGTGGCTCAGTGACTAACGTCGAACATTCTACAGTGAAAGTACCAAGAAAATGGTCTCACATTGGGAGAAATGTTTTCGTCGCCACGGTGACTATACAGGAATAAATACGGAGACATGAAGAATAAAGAAGTATTATGTCAAGTGTGTTAGTAAAGTTTGTCGTATTTTTAAAGTTGTAAGAGTTTTCACATAAAAATTTCGGAGTCATTAGTTTTCACTGCGTTCTCGTAGATGGAGTCGGTGACTGTAATGTTTGAAGGTAGATTTCAGGCAATCGACTCCGGTAGTGAACGACTAGTAAACTGTTCTAAAATCGGCTGAAGCTACGTTGTTAATATCATTGTCTAGTTTACACTGACAGTAACAGGCCAAGCCACTAGCAGTTACTGTTAGCCATTATTGTGTAAAGAAAGAAACCACCTGACAAAATCACTAGATGAACAATGATATGTATATCAATTCATTGTTCCGAGGATACGTTGAAACTGATTTGTCTTATTTGAATAAGAGAGCATGGAATGAAGGTGTGAGATTGCACAAGTGAAGGCAATAACTGCACTTCAGTTTTGCTCTGGGCTTATCTCCTGTTGCATTCGTTTTGGGTCCTTACACAACCGCCTGCTATAACATTTATTACAGATTTGACCTTTGCGTGGCTGTCGATAAATCGGCAGGCTTTTTTTTTTTCTCCACCTTTGACGGAAAATCGTCAGTCAGTGACTCGGTCCGTGCCGGCCGACAGGTTGCAGAGTGGGTGGCCGGCTTAATGCGGGAGTTCGAGGAACTGCCGCGTCACTCTGACGGGGCGCTGCAGCTGGACTAAGCGCTGGAGCAGTCGCACGTCAAAAGTCGTTACAGCTAATTACGGTAACGGTTCTACTCGTATATGTGCCACGGACTTGTAAGAAAAGTGCGCGTCCAGAATGGAATGCACTCGTAAAACAGATTCACAGTTACGCTGCATAAATGCAACAGCAACATAAATAAAATCAGAAGGGAATGTGATCATGAAAACTTCTTTTAAATTCCATGTTTCCCGTCAAGAGTTCGAAACGCTCAGTCTACTACAATACGCATTTGCATTCCCCCAGGGAAAGGATTTTTGGACACTGAAGAGATTTCTCTAATATTATTGTCCGTGCTGCAGCAGTGCAATGTTTTAAATCTTCTTGGGTCGGAAGACGTCATCTTTGAGTTAAACTGACAGAAAAAGAGCAAATGCCAACAAATCAGGCGAGGGTGCAGTCGAGCTGATAACGCCTCCACGCCCTATCCAGCGACCAGGGAAGACCCGGATGACCGCTTTCCCATTCACAAGCGGCTAGTGATTCGGGCACACGTCCACGTATTTCAAGAGGCGCTTCCCTCTAGGAAAGCCGCTGGCACTTCGGTAAGAAACTGTACGTACCTTTCAACCCTTAACGTTTCTTCAATGAAGTGAGAACCAATCGCTTAGTCACGAATAATCCCACAGCAAACGTTCCTTTGAGGCTACGTATCTTTGTGTTTACCGCCCCAGCCACCTTTTACCCCAGGGAGAAATGGCCGGCACTCAATTTAAGAGCAGTGGCTGGAACGAGGAAAATTCCAGCTGGCACTTGGGACAAAACCCGGGACCGCCAGCGCTACAACACAGCTATCTACCGAGTACTCTACCGCGACTACTATCTGTGAACATTTTCTGCTTGTACAAAAACAAGCACTGGACAGACGCGAACGACACAGACAGATTGTAAGCCACCTTTCTTGTGTGCCGCTTTTATACCACACCGCGGCGGTACAGCACTGATCCATACTTGTCCATTATACGTTGGCTGTAATAGCCGCATCTGGTTCTTGTTTACTATTCTCAAGTTATCTCTAGATGCTACTTATAGACCTGCACAGATATTTAATTCTGTCAGCAGATTTTTGATTGCTAATTTAGATACATAGTCACTTCTATGGATTCAGTTGGGAATATCCCAAACGTGTAAGTTAATTCAGATGAGCTGGAAAAACAAAACATACAATGTTAGAATACAGCATTAGTAGCGTGGTGCTTGGCATAGTCACCTCGATAAAATATCCCGGCGTAGCGTTGGAAACTAACATGAAATGGAATGAGCATATAAGCTTTGTAGTGGGGAAGGTGAATCGTCGACTTCGGTTTATTAGGAGGATTTTAGGAAAGTGTAGTTCATATGGATCGCACATAGGACACCAGTGCAACCCATTGTTGATTGTTAGTGTTTGGAATTCGCACCAGGTCGATTAAAGGAAGACATCGAAAAAATTCAGACGCGGGCAGCTAGATTTGTTACCGATGGTTTAGAACAACACACATGTACTATGGAGATGTTTCGGCAACTTTAATGGGAATCACTGCAGGGAAGGAGGCGTTGTTTTCGAGAAGCGCTATTGTGAAAATTTAGAAAATAGGCGTCTGAGGCTGACTGTAGAACAATTCTACTGCCTTCATCGTACATTTCGCGTAAGGACCAGGACGATAAGAGAGAATAGGGCTCGTATGGAGGGATACAGACAGAGCGAGGGGAAAAACTACCGTCTGCTTGTCGAACACGCAGTGAATGACTTGTAGCGGTATAAGGTACCCTCCGCCGCAAACCGTGCGGTGGCTTACGGAGTACATACAAGGTGTTACAAAAAGGTACGGCCAAACTATCAGGAAACATTCCTCACACACAAATACAGAAAAGATGTTATGTGGACATGTGTCCGAAAACGCTTAATTTCCATATTAAAGCTCATTTTAGTTTCGTCAGTATGTACTGTACTTCCTCGATTCACCGCCATGATTTCATACGGGATACTCTACCTGTGCTGCTAGAACATGTGCCTTTACAAGTTCGACACAACATGTGGTTCATGCACTATGGAGCTCCTGCACTTTCCAGTCGAAGTGTTGGTACGCTTCTCAACAACAGATTCGGTGACCGATGGATTGGTAGAGGCGGGCCAATCCCATGGCCTCCACGCTCTCCTGACTTCAACCCTCTTTCATTTATGGGGGCATTTGAAAGCCCCTGTCTACGCAACCCCGGTACCAAATGTAGAGACTCTTCGTGCTCGTATTGTGGATGGCTGTGATACAATATGCTGTTCTCCAGGGCTGCATCAGCGCATCAGGGATTCCATGCGACGGAGGGTGGATGCATGTATCCTCGCTAACGGAGGACATTTTGAACATTTCCTGTAACAGTGTTTGAAGTCACGCTGGTACGTTCTGTTGCTGTGTGTCTCCATTCCATGATTAATGTGATTTGAAGAGACGTAATAAGATGAGCTCTAACATGGAAAGTAAGCGTTTCCGGACACATGTCCACATAACATATTTTCTTTCTTTGTGTGTGAGGAATGTTTCTTGAAAGTTTGGCCGTACCTTTTTGTAACACTCTGTACATACGTTGGATGTACTGTTCGACAATAATCGGGTCCGCGCCATCCTGAAATTTAAATGAAATCATTCCGCTTTAGGCTGTTAAAACATTTATTGCGATTGATATTTCGGCACTTGGCAGTTTGCAAACATTCTGAAAGCAACGAGTCTCTGGGGTGTTTTATATGAAGCTTGATCTGCGTGAATAACAACCATCCATTAAGAAATCTTATTCAGTTGTTAAGAGTATCCATAATGCATAAATCTTTCTTTACTGTAGCGAGAAAACGTGAAATCCAAATCTGAAAAACCCTACAGTGTTAGACAGGGCAAATATCTGGAATGTATCCTTAACTTACGAAAGTTGCGCACTGTTTATACTTTCATAATCGATAAACATACATATTGCGGTTAGGGTATCAAGCTCAAATTTGTCAGGTGCCGTAATGAGGTTTACGGTTCCTTGGCGGTGCAAGATATTGACCTGCTGTCGGAAAATACGGGTATTTGTCACATATTTCGCTACGCGGAAAGTCACTCATCAAAGCCTACCTGTAGATGAACCATCTCCTTAGTAGCCGGCCTTGATAGTCCATTGGAAATGCGCGTGGCTGGAAAACGAGAAGTCGCGGATCCGATCTCGGATTTTTCAGTCTTCGTTTCAGCCTAGTCCTCACCTCTCAACTGTGTGAAGAGTAGTCAGAAACATGGGGTTGCCATTCTGCGTTAAATTTTAGGTTACCTTCTCCCGTTTGGATAACTAGGGTAGTTATTGTTATCGTTATTGTTGTTGGATTTCAAACCGTATCCTGGTACGGAATTACGTAAGCGTAAACGATGTGATGCCATGCAGGCAATTTTCGTGTCGGTTATGACGATACGAAGACGTGGACACAACACAACACTCAGTCCCTGAGCTGAGAAAATCTCACACGCGTCCGGGAATCGAACACGGGTCACTTCTGTTAGCAATCTGCCGCGCTGACACCGCAGGTAATGAGATGGAAGGTAGGGGAGGGTCATGTACTCGCAAATCGTCGAAGTGGCGTTCAGTAGAACGACCTGCACCAGGCCACTGGGCCACACAAAATTATTATTATTATTATTATTATTATCATCCATCATCATCATCTATACACATAGGTTGCACAGAAACCAGATACCGCGAGTCGTTCTCCACTTATCCATTTTTATGGATATATTTGGTCTCTAATCACAATGTTGACAACAGTTTACCCGTTATAAACCGAAGCTGATTTACTTGGGCTATCTTCATTTGTTGTGTCGTCGTCGCCAGCGTCAACGCGACGTCGGCTGCTACATGCCATCCGCTTCTAGACATTTCCGTGTTTTACGGACTATGTAGCCATGTAGCTCGTGTAAGTTCCCTATTGCGAACTACTCATCTCCCTTCAGTCAACTCGGTCTTCCGTATTTCTTGGGTAGGGGACAACATTTTCGGCCAGCTGAGTTTCAGGGACGCAGTACTATTTTTAGTCACAAACTATCTTCCGAGCGAGAAGTGATTTTACTCACGAAACTCTGATAGGGAATTTTGTGATAATCCAGCGGATTCGTACACTGGCTTCCCACTGCAGTTGCTCTGATGCATTTCTCTGTTGGCAGCAGGTGCTAACCGACTCAGTGAACACTCTCCGAGAAACAGTTAAAAATGAAGGTGCTGCTCTACGTCTCTGATAAGCGTGCGTTACTATGCTTCTGACATATTCAGCTGGCTTCCACAAGAACTGTAGGTTCTCAGCGACGAACCGCATAGTTGCTGTCCAACGTGGAAATCTCTACTCCGTGCAGGAGTAACTAAGGCCCGTACAACTGTGGTTACTACTGAAGGGGATGTAATGTACCGTATGTTGTTCTACTTTACGTCTGGAATATTTGTCACCTTCAAGTACAAACATGAGCTCTTATGAAGGTTTCCAGTTGCACCCAGTCTGTACCACATGAAGGTCGCCTACAAGTTTTTCTAATGAGTAGTAAAACCTGTTCAATCAATCCTGACCGTCACGGTCTGATGACTCCAAATAATTACAGGCGTGAGAGTTCTAACAACAGGCCATTCATTCATTCATTCATATTCCGAAGGCTAATGCCTTACCGATGGAACCACTCTTCTATCATTGGCTGTTCCTTCTAGTTCCACGTAATTATCACATCGTGTCCTCAACGTCTTCCAAATACATTATCGTAGGCCGTCTTCTTTCTCCCCAACATTTCCCTGTCAAGACTGTTAACGTTGAAAGTGATGTCTGACGGCATGCCTATTAAATTTGTATTGTATTGTAGAACAAAAGCAAACTGGTGCTTTTCATTTATTATTATAATGTTGTTCTACCAAGAACCGACGGAAGATTCTGTTAATATATTAAATTTTACTTTTGTCTTTTCCGTTTCCTTTAATATTACTTTCTTTTCGTTGACTTTTCTTAAGATTCTGGTTGGTTATTCATTAGGGCAATTCACTATAATTTTTCATAATTATTTTATTTTAACATTAGATGCTATATTATTATTTCTTCACTTTCTCAGACGTTAAGTCTGGTTAAAAATGGAAAGTGATGCGGACCTTGATCAAGCGTCACTTCCTTTTAACTGTACGGTATATGTTATATTGCATTTAGGAACTTTCGCGTAATTGAACATGTATCAATAATTACGGATTTCTGTAGTTGTATATATAAGTTTGAATGTAGCTGTATTGCATTGATGTATTGGTGGATATTGTGTGGTACGACTCCTGTAGTTGATAGTATAATTGGTATAATGCCAACTTTATCCTGATGCCACATGTCCTTGACTTCCTCAGCCAGTTGGATGTATTTTTCAATTTTTTCTCCTGTTTTCTTTCGTATATTTGTTGTATTGGGTATGGATATTTCGATTAGTTGTGTTAATTTCTTCTTTTTATTGGTGAGTATGATGTCAGGTTTGTTATGTGGTGTTGTTTTATCTGTTATAATGGTTCTGTTCCAGTATAATTCGTATTCACCATCCTCCAGTACATTTTGTGCTGCATACTCGTATGTGGGAACGTGTTGTTTTATAAGTTTATGTTGTAAGGCAAGCTGTTGATGTATTATTTTTGCTACATTGTCATGTCTTCGGGGGTATTCTGTATCTGCTAATATTGTACATCAGCTTGTGATGTGATTTACTGTTTCTATTTGTTGTTTGCAAAGTCTGCATTTATCTGTTGTGGTATTGGGATCTTTAATAATATGCTTGCTGTAATATCTGGTGTTTATTGTTTGATCCTGTATTGCAATCATGAATCCTTCCGTCTCACTGTATGTATTGCCTTTTCTTAGCCATGTGTTGGATGCGTCTTGATCGATGTGTGGCTTGCCATGTAGTGTTTCCTTTTTCCAATTTACTTTCTTCGTGTCTGTTGATGTTATGTGATCTAAAGGGTTGTAGAAGTGGTTATGAAGTTGCAGTGGTGTAGCCGATGTATTTATATGAGTGAATGCTTTGTGTATTTTGCTAGTTTCTGCTCGTTCTATAAAGAATTTTCTTAAATTGTCTACCTGTCCATAATGTAGGTTTTTTATGTCAATAAATTTAGTTCTTCTTCAATATTTGTATTATCTATTCCTATTTTTTGTCTGTATCCTAGATATTTATAGGCATCTGTTTTTTCCATCGCTTCTATGCAGTCGCTGTGGTTATCCAGTATGTAATCTCCTTGTTTAGTGTGTTTTCCCTTGACTATGCTATTTTTATTACATTTGTCTGTTCCAAAAGCCATATTTATATCATTGCTGAATACTTCTGTTATCTTTAGTAATTGGTTGAGTTGTTGATTGGTTGCTGCCAGTAGTTTCAGATCATCCATGTATAGCAAATGTGTGATTTTGTGTGGGTATGTTCCAGTAATATTATATCCATAATTTGTATTATTTAGCATGTTGGATAGTGGGTTCAGAGCAAGACAGAACCAGAAAGGACTTAATGAGTCTCCTTGGGATATTCCACGCTTAATATGTATTGGCTGTGGTGTGATATTATCTGAATTTGTTTGGATATTAAGTGTGGTTTTCCAGTTTTTCATTACTATGTTTAGAAACTGTGTCAATTTAGGATCTACTTTGTATATTTCCAATATTTGTAGTAATCATGAGTGGCGTACACTATCAAAAGCTTTTTGGTAATCAAGGTATGCGTAGTGTAGCGACCTTTGTTTAGTTTAGCTTGATATGTCACCTCTGCATCTATTATCAGTTGCTCTTTACATCCTCGTGCTCCTTTGCAACAGCCTTTCTGTTCTTCATTTATAATTTTGTTGTGTGTTGTATGTGTCATTAATTTCTGTGTAATGACTGATGTTAATATTTTGTATATTGTTTGTAGGCATGTTATGGGGCGATATTTAGCTGGGTTTGCTGTGTCTGCTTGATCTTTAGGTTTCAGATAAGTTATTCCATGTGTAAGTGTATCAGGGAATGTGTATGGGTCTGCAATGTAACTGTTAAATAATTTAGTTAGATGTGAATGTGTTGAGGTGAACTTCTTTAGCCAGAAATTTTCTATCTTATCTTTTCCAGGGGCTTTCCAATTGTGAGTAGAATTAATTGCTTGGGTGACTTCATGTTGCAAAATTATCACGTCAGGCATTTGTGGTATCATCTTGTATGTGTCTGTTTCTGCTTGTATCCACCGTGCATGCCTGTTATGTTGTACTGGGTTTGATCATATGTTGCTCCAGAAGTGTTCCATGTCTGTTATGTTTGGTGGATTGTCTATTTTAATGTGTGTGTTATCTATTGTCTGGTAAAATATCTTTTGGTTTGTGTTGAATGTTTGCTTTTGTTTCCTTCTATTTTCACTTTTTTTGTATCTTCTAAGTCATTTGGCCAATGCTTGTAAGTTCTGTTTCTTTTCATCTAATTGCTCTATCGCTTCTTGTTGTGAGATTTTACCTAACCTTTTTCGTTTTTTGTCTGATATTTCATTTCTTATAAATTGTGTTAGCTGTCCGATGTCTTTTCTCAGTTTTTCTATTCTGATCTGTAGGCTGTGTTGCCATGCTGGTTTTGTGGGTTTCTTCTGTGTGTTGGTTGGTTCTGATCTCTGCCTAGAGTGTATATTTAGTGTAGTGAGTGCTCCTATATAAACCAGTAGTTGTAACTCTTCCATAGTTGTAGTTTCATTTATTTTGTTGTGTATGATTGTGTTGATAGTTATTGTTGTTTCGACTTGTGGGCTATTTGGTGGTCTATGCAAGAATGGTCTAATGTCTGTATTTGTGTCTTTGTATTCTATATATGTCAGCTGAAATTTTTCTTCTATATCTAACATGTGTGTCACTTCATTTTCTATTTGTGCTTGTTCTGGTGGCTGTCTTAAGATTTCGTGTTCCTCTGATTGTTTAATTGTTCGTTTGCTCTGGGATGTTCGAGTCCATTATTGTATTTTCTTCTTCTTCTTGTGATTGCACGTTTTGTTCCAATATTTCTTGTACTCGTTCTTTGACGTTTTCTAATTCTGACTAGGGTATCCTGTTATTTTTGATTATTATACGGAGCTGCTCAGCTAGTCGTTGTTCTGTTAAAATTTTTAATTCTGGGTATCTGGTAATAAATGTTGTGTATACTTGTGATCTGTATTCAGTTGTGTTGGTTCCTAAGTTTGTTGCTTGGTAATAACAGAACATGAGGTGTCGCTTAACTTCATCTGACCCTCTCATCCTCTGTCTTTGTTTTCCTTCTAGAGTGGTTGCAGGAAGCATATCCTGCAAAACACCTCTATTTGGATTTAAATCATTTTCCGTGTGGCTAGCAGTGTCGTTACCATTGTGGGCGGGCATAGGGTTCAAGCGTCGTCCCCGACCATGACGGCGCTTGTCCGAGGCTTCTTTAGTTCTGTCCTGAACCAACTAATCACACTAAAAGGGGGGTTAGCCCTATTAGTGGTTTGTTCTTTTCGTCGCCGCTTGCGACTGGCAGAACATACCGAAGGCCTATTCTTTTCCCGGGCCTCCACGGGGTTTATTATTGTTATTATTGTTATTATTGTTACTATTGTTATTATTATTATTATTATTATGATTATGTACGGCCCTACTTTTCAAGGTATTTGTGTGATAACGGTTCAAACAAGTTTCTCAAAGCTTAATGCCGCCAGCAGTTATCAACGGACCGTAGGTTGAACGTCTGTAGGCTTTTCACAGTCCGTTTGGCGACGATGCTGGAGTTCGATATTACGAGAAGTGCGATGTGTACTGATTTCTGTTTCCACACGGCTTTTCACTCACCTACCAGGTCAGTGAACGGGACTATCTTTCCATCAACCGTGGTCTACCAGTAATTGTTGGTGGTAACAGTAATGTCTCTGAAGACTTGTTTTGTCACACTTAGTCCCTCTTATATCATGGAAGTGGAAATGTGGCCAGTTTTCTGGTCCACCGTTTCCCAAACATCTTGTGCTACGTTGAAGAGGCTCTAAACACCTATATTTCCTTCCTCTCCCAGCGCTTCGAGCAGTGTAATGTTAGCAGACGTAGGTTCTACATCCCGTTATTTACGCGACTGATGTCTGAGCCAACTGCACGGGGTGGCTGGATACATGCGCTCACATAGTGAGTATGACGGAACTAACTTTCCTTCTCATTGGCGTGCCGACACTGAAGTTCTGTACATGTACTTAAAAAGTGAACCGCGCCTTCTCGCTGTTGCAGGAGCTGAGCATATCACCGACGTCGGCGAGTTTCAAACTGTGGCGGGACACGCCCGTCCCCATGAAGCTGGACTTCTACTTCTGGAACTGGACCAACCCAGGCGAGATCACCAACCGTGACACGAAACCCACTTTCGTCCAAATGGGTCCGTACCGATTCAAGTAAGTACGCGAGGAAAATGAACTTTGTCATGTATATGCGATAATCAAGCAATGTCTTTAAATACAGAAACTATTCAAAATATGGAAGTTTCTCAGCGAACTTTGGAAATATGTACACGATCGGTTCAAAAATATCCGGACAATCACCACTGGACGTTAATACGGGGAATGTCCACCCTTCGCCTTTATGACGGCTTTAACTGTGCTGGGAACACTTCCAGTTAGGTGCCTGAATGTCTGTCGAGGAATGGCAGCCCATTCCTCCGAAAGAGCTGAAACTAGAGAAGGCAGTGATGTTCCACAGTGCGGTCTGTAGCCCAGTTTACGTTTCAACCCATCTCAAAGGCGTTCAGTGTGGTTCGGATCGCGTCTCCTGGCAGGCCAATCCATTTCAGGAGTCTTGCTGTCCACAAACTATTGCCTCACAGATGGATCTTCGACAGGTTGCTCTTTCACCTTGAGACAGTCATCATCTCCGAACTGTTCCTCTGCTGTACAACAGTACAAAATGCCGTAAAAGGTGTTCATATCCTCCTGTACTTAGCGTTTTCTTAAGCGCAATAAGGGGGAAACACCTCCACATCTATTTCAGTCATCCTGTTTGCACTACGCTTACTGGCAAGTAATGCTCTCAAGGCATATGCCAAATCCAAAGCCCTCCATCAGATTGCCAGCGTGATTCGTCAATCCAAATCACTCGCTTCAAGTCACCCACTGACCAGTGGCGTCGGTCTCCACACGACCCCACTCGCAGCTCACCAGTGACTGCAGGAATGTGTGACTTACGAGGAACTGCTCCTCCGTGAGCAGAGTTACTCTGCTAGCTGTATTGCTGGTAACATTTTATAAATATCAAGTATGTTAGTTCTGTCGGGTTTTCGTTTAGCTGAGGTTGTTCCTTCCCTTTTCCACTTCACAATCACATCACTAACAGTCGATTTGAGCAGCTTTAGTAGTGTCGAATATACCTTGATGGATTTGTTGCTGAGGTGGCATCCAAAGTCCCCGTTCAAATTCACTGAGATCTCGTGATCGACTCAATTCTGCTGTTAATGCTTCTCTGATGACACACAGTACTCACTGCCTCCGTTTACACAGGCAGATCCGCCCCTCATTACATTTAGTGATCAATTCCGCGTTACACAGAAATGTCTGATGTCTCTTGATCAGATACTATCTGTCAGTAATTAGTAAGACAGACAGGAAGCCAAATTCATCAGGGAACTCACCAGAATGAAAGACGTGAACAATGCATTTGAGACAAGGAGAGGAGGGCAGGACACTGAGTTAGGAGAATGTATGATGAACGGACCAAGGAAGACCTCTGCTGGAGTTCAACAGACGGGAAAAGGTGGAGGTGAATTCCTATGGGTAACATGGAATTCAAGTTTCTTAAGACCGCAATCGTATGATGAACATGCATTTGGTTCTTCAGAGCATTTCAGATCCTGGTTAGATATTAACGTCTTTCGTAGAATATCTGTCGCTGGGTTTTCATCAGTCTTAGAACTTGAATTTCCTGAAGCACGACAAATCACGAAGTATTCCTTTGTGAAGAATCCTATTCCCTACGGCTTTTACTTGAACCGATTTCGAGTGCGGTTCTGTTTTATTACCTGTCTCTTATTAGTATCAGACAAATGAATTTCAGAAAGTTCTCATAACTGTAAAGTATATGAAAATATTTCTTTGTTGCTGTAAGAGTTTCCACGTCTGTAGTTACGGGATATTTCGTTATTTACACACCAAAGCACTAACGGCATTCCTGGTGTTCTAGTATTTTATTTTGAATTTGAACCACAAATACACAGACAATTGATGGTATTCAGAATGTAGCTCAAGCTGCTTTTGAAATTTGCCAGATATTCATTGTCGGTTTCCATTTTCCAGTACTGAGAAAAAAGTGTGGTATCATTGTGAGGAACCAAAGCTTATTCATTCACGAATTACTGGAAAGAAGTGGGTTAAACATATTTGGAAATGAAGCTATTTCTAAGCTGCCAAGTATCAAGTTACTATAATGAGATCTTCACTCAGCAGCGGAGTGTGCGCTGATATGAAACTTCCTGGCAGATTAAAACCGTGTGCCGGACCGAGACTCGAACTGCCAGGAAGTTTCATATTAGTGCACACTGCGCTGCAGAGTGAAAATCTCATTCTGGAAACATCCCCCAGGCTGTGGCTAAGCCATGTCTCCGCAATGTCCTTTCTTTCAGGAGTGCTAGTTCTGCAAGGTTCGCAGGAGAGCTTCTGTAAAGTTTGGAAGTTAGGCGACGAGGTACTGGCAGAAGTAAAGCTGTGGGGACGGGTAGTGAGTCGTGCTTGGGTAGCTCAGTTGGTAGAGCACTTGCCCGCGGAAGGCAAAGGTCCCGAGTTCGAGTCTCGGTCCGGCACACAGTTTTAATCTGCCAGGAAGTTTCATATCAAGTTACTAGCTTAGCGAAGTGGTTAAGATGTTCGGTGCACAATTAACTTGAATTTGACATCCATACACCGTCTTTCAGGTTTTGTTGTAGCTGTCCTTTCAGACAAATTACGCCATTGTTCCGTCAAGAAAACCACAGTAGCAACGAGCAGCTTAAGTTTGTTCCTTGCTCCAACTAGACAAGAGTGCTGCTTTCTGCACTGGGAAAATTACATTTGTTAGTTTTGTAAAACTAAAAGCTTCTTTCAGCCTACTTTTTCAAAATGGTACACAGTGTAAAAGATTTTGGTACACTGTGGTTTCTTCAGACGCTGTTTATACTCGGTGCACGTTCTTACATAGTGTCTTGGCTATTTTTTTTTCCTTCTTTATCTGTATTTAAAGATGTATCATGGTCGACTTCGGGCCTGGGAGATTCATCCTTCGACTTATTTACAGAATAGTCTGTTAAAGATTCGTCTGTCCATATATGGGTGATATAATGTGGAACATGATCGTGAATGTCTGAATAGTAGTGTTTGAAGACTGCAATTTAGTACGTCTACTGAGTAGACTATCTCCTTTCTAGATGTCACATACATTGGGACTTTTTTAAAAGTGTGCTACTCGATAAGTGCATATGCTTCGCGTTACTAGTAATTTTTGAGATCGTTTCTCTGGTATAGCAGCTAGCGTCTGTGGAGAGTAGCACCGCTCCGTTCAGCCAGCATGTACCACCATGGTGTAGGTCTGAAGATCGTCTTCGGCAGACCGAAACCGGTAACCATATATACAAGAAAAAAACATTATTTCGGTTGTCACTGTTTATATTCAATTTTAGCTACGTGTTAAGTTTCATTTAAGATGATCCCAGATTAGCAAGATTAGACAGCAGACGGGAATCATTGTATAACACTGTATAGATGTGAACATAGAAAATTTGTACCACATATAAAGAGATTTCGAATCCGGATTACTCGCTTTTCTCGAGCAGTTGTTTTGACATTCGGTTATAAAAGTGCTCCTGACCTATCTCCGGTTCACAACGTCCCACACGTTCTCTCCCACACAGTGACAGAGACAGACTGGATCTGGCGAGCCGTTGCAGATGTCTAAACGAACACGGGACTTTCATTAATAACAGCGCTCGGCACCTGTACGCTGCGGCCATCCTTACAGATAGAAGCAGCCCCGCTGTAGCCCAGTCTGCCACCTGGTAGCACGCCACAAAGCTAAAAACACAGTGGCAGTGTCCATCTGCTCTCTGAAGTGCAGGTGATCAACTTCACTCAGAGGGGACTACGCGGCAACGGCGGAACGCTTACAACACTATTCTTAGTGTGAACCGCATCCACCAGTGAAATTTGAGCAAGACAATGACCAATGATGGACAGTATCATCTCAAGCGAAATTGTTTATAAATAGACGCGTTCCAAAATCACAATACACAAAGAAGCACAAATATGTTAATAAAGTGGATCCTAAAATCCTAACTCAGAAATTTTCCCACGTGATTACCTATTGGAGCTTTGTTCAGCGCCCCATTAATACTAGAAGCTTTGGAGATTCTGTGCAAGAAGCGAACCATGGGACACCGCTGCTTCTGGTGGTAAACGCGTCCATTTATATATGAAGTGACAACTACAAACTTGCTCCATCAACAAAACTTCCCTGCTTTTCTTGAGCAGCAGCCTCTTTAGATTTTATATACACTCCTGGAAATGGAAAAAAGAACACTGGTGTGTCAGACCCACCATACTTGCTCCGGACACTGCGAGAGGGCTGTACAAGCAATGATCACACGCACGGCACAGCGGACACACCAGGAACCGCGGTGTTGGCCGTCGAATGGCGCTAGCTGCGCAGCATTTGTGCACCGCCGCCGTCAGTGTCAGCCAGTTTGCCGTGGCATACGGAGCTCCATCGCAGTCTTTAACACTAGTAGCATGCCGCGACAGCGTGGACGTGAACCGTATGTGCAGTTGACGGACTTTGAGCGAGGGCGTATAGTGGGCATGCGGGAGACCGGGTGGACGTACCGCCGAATTGCTCGACACGTGGGGCGTGAGGTCTCCACAGTACATCGATGTTGTCGCCAGTGGTCGGCGGAAGGTGCACGTGCCCGTCGACCTGGGACCGGACCGCAGCGACGCACGGATGCACGCCAAGACCGTAGGATCCTACGCAGTGCCGTAGGGGACCGCACCGCCACTTCCCAGCAAATTAGGGACACTGTTGCTCCTGGGGTATCGGCGAGGACCATTTGCAACCGTCTCCATGAAGCTGGGCTACGGTCCCGCACACCGTTAGGCCGTCTTCCGCTCACGCCCCAACATCGTGCAGCCCGCCTCCAGTGATGTCGCGACAGGCGTGAATGGAGGGACGAATGGAGACGTGTCGTCTTCAGCGATGAGAGTCGCTTCTGCCTTGGTGCCAATGATGGTCGTATGCGTGTTTGGCGCCGTGCAGGTGAGCGCCACAATCAGGACTGCATACGACCGAGGCACACAGGGCCAACACCCGGCATCATGGTGTGGGGAGCGATCTCCTACACTGGCCGTACACCACTGGTGATCGTCGAGGGGACACTGAATAGTGCACGGTACATCCAAACCGTCATCGAACCCATCGTTCTACCATTCCTAGACCGGCAAGGGAACTTGCTGTTCCAACAGGACAATGCACGTCCGCATGTATCCCGTGCCACCCAACGTGCTCTAGAAGGTGTAAGTCAACTACCCTGGCCAGCAAGATCTCCGGATCTGTCCCCCATTGAGCATGTTTGGGACTGGATGAAGCGTCGTCTCACGCGGTCTGCACGTCCAGCACGAACGCTGGTCCAACTGAGGCGCCAGGTGGAAATGGCATGGCAAGCCGTTCCACAGGACTACATCCAGCATCTCTACGATCGTCTCCATGGGAGAATAGCAGCCTGCATTGCTGCGAAAGGTGGATATACACTGTACTAGTGCCGACATTGTGCATGCTCTGTTGCCTGTGTCTATGTGCCTGTGGTTCTGTCAGTGTGATCATGTGATGTATCTGACCCCAGGAATGTGTCAATAAAGTTTCCCCTTCCTGAGACAATGAATTCACGGTGTTCTTATTTCAATTTCCAGGAGTGTATTTTTGGTCTCTCTCATCATATTTAGCCTGAAAACAGCTTGTCATAGTCACTGCCATCGGCGCCGGATGTTTAACCGTAAAGTTTGACCTCCCTGTGTCCAGGAGGAGGCTGGTTGTTGAAGTTAAGGCTCGTTGTAACTAACTAAACCCCGAACAACGAGATAATATTGAGTTCTTCTGTGGCAAATAAGATTTTAAGACTAGAATCTGTGCTAAAACTTAATTTTTTTCCTTGGTTTTGATCTTGTCTGGAAGGACACGGAAAATGTTATCATGTTTAAGACTGTCTTCCTTACCCCTCGATGCTCGTCATTTGAGAAAATAAAGTAAAAATTCCAGCTATGTTTTATGATATCTAAAAAGACTACAGAAAAAACGTAAGGGGATGTTAAAGAACACAACATTCCTAAATCTTACTATTCAATTCATTCTGGTTTTTCAAGAATGAGATCAAAAAACTTCAACTTTCCTGTAGCTTTTTGAATCCCAACAATATGAAAAAAGCTATAATTTATAAGGTTTTCAGAAGCAACGAACACAAGATGAGGTCGGCAGAAAGTAAACAACCAGTTGCTGTTTAGAAGGTGGTTTCACCTTGGAAAAACTGGGACATATTGTTTTCGGTCACCCACCATTTTACGTGATGTACTAAACTCATTTCGCATTTTTTCTGGACGCAATCCCACATCTCAAATCTCGCATCCATTCATACTGCCTACAAAAAATTATAAAACCAAATAACATTCAAAAATGGGCCTAAAAATTAATAAATTCATATCAAAACTAAGTAATGTCACAGTGGTTTCATTTCTAAATTACTCATAAAAGCAGTAGTACAAAATGAAATTTACGTTACATTAACTGACAATGATCGTCGCAATAGGATCACTACAAAGAAAATCACTCGTCACATTCTCATAGTCACGTAACACAAACTCCGCGCCGACCGTTGCTTTGTTCGCTGTAAATGACTGCTGCAATGCACTACCTTCGTGTAAGTACCTCAGTAAAGCACTAGACGTCTTGTCTTGTAATAGCATCGGTGGTACCATGCGAAAAGCAACTGGTACTTGAAAACAAAATTAATAAAATCATGTTTTCAGGCAGCAACCATTGGTGGCCAGTGTTAATGACAAAATAGAATTTTAGTGTGGTGTCGACATTAAAATTTTTTAAAAAGCACGCTCTAATAATATCTGGTTGCTGACAAGACATGCGAAATACCCAGGCAATGTCAGGCCATCAGGAAGAACCCTGAAGTATTTTCTAGTATCATCAACGAAAGGTTATGCATTCAACCGAGCCGGGAGTGAAGTAAATACAGCAATAGTGTACAATGTTCTCGAGTAATTCGTGTATTTTAAATTGTGTGAAGTGTATATCAGTGACTGAATCGTTTATTCTAGAAGCAAGTCACCAAGGTGTCTAGCATCAGACAACATGTTTCGATACAGACTGCCGTATTTTTTGCTGGAACTAGTGTATATTCCAAAGCATAGTATCAAAGAAAAATTGTTATGGATATTTTTAACATTGCCATAAGTAGAACTAAAATAAATTTTCACTTACTGGCTTCTCCAGCAAACTTATTTTTAAGACATAGTTTTCGATTTTTTAGAATTTTGTAATAAATTCCACATTTTTGAATGAAGACTATGTTTTTAATCAGATTTAGGCTACATTGCTAATAAAAGATAAAAATATTAATCATCTATATAGTGTAATTAACCTCGGAGCTAATCAATCCTCAGAAACAAACTCCACAGCTCATTCTGCCACTCTAGTAGGTCATTCTAATATGCTGTCATGAAAGGGTTCATACCTGACCAGGTAATGTTTAGGGTATTCAGGTCTCGCCATGTACTGCTACTGACAAGATCCTTAAGCAATAACGAAAGAACTCTGGATAAGACATAAACAGGAATGGTAGTGGGATTAGGAAATATATTATTTCTAGCTGTAAAATAGTATTTTAGTTGATCTTGTGAATGAAAGAACACTGTCAGACAACCCTGAGTGATGTTATTGTAACTGTACCCATTACACTATATTTATGTACTTCCTTTTTCTGAAGGGTACATCAAAATGGTGGATAAATCAGGAGCGGGATCTGTTTTCAGAAGAGTCAAAGTTAAATGATTCCGTAATTGTGTGTCCTTACTATCATTTTTCCAGGATTGTTTTTGTTGTAACATTCCTAGTCATTTTTTGTGGATGAGCTCACCATATTTTGAAAATTTTGTTATCTTGAGGGGAAACTCTGCGAACAGTAAAAAGATTACTTCTATTGAATGTTAACCTCCATGTAATTGGTGCATAAAGTAGATCTCTCCCCCCCTTTTTTTCTTTCTATCTTTCTTTCTTTCTCAGGAGATGCTTCATGGCCCCAAAATTTGTCACACTGTGAATTCAAGTGACCACGAACAGGAAAATTATAGGTGCAGTATTGTCAAATCGACTTTCCTGATGGAGGTTATTCAGAAATCAAACAACTGTGCGGCTCTTGTTTTGTCCTGACTAAAAACGATCATAGTTTCTTTACTGCATTGCGTATCTCAATCGCTATGTAGTTCAGTAAAAAACTGCACGCCTCATCTGTAGCTCTTACCCTGATGACGTAGGCGAGTTTTCGATTTCCTGCTTTTCACACGATGGATACTAAAAACGTTGACACATAACTGGCGGATGTAATATAATTTTATTTACAGAAATATTCTGGAGCGACGAGATTTAGGGAGAATCAAAACATAACAGCGGCAGTTTCCTCGTCGTGAATTTTCGACGCTTCCTGCATACTAGTATAAAAATTTTTGGAACTTGATCTTCTGTACAAAGAACTCTGTTGTTGTAGTACGTTTAGCGTTATCATTTGGGGATCGATCCACAAACTTGATTTTCAGCTTTCACATAGAGATATACCTGAGTCTGAAGTCGAGCGAAGGAGTACTCAAAGTTTTTACGAAAATAATAATAATAATAATAATAATAAAATAATAATAATAATTTCATGTCCGCTTTATCATTAATTAATTACTGATGGTCTGTGACATTCAAACGAGCATGCATATGCTTGTATTTTTCTCCATAACGTATCGCTTTATCTTCTAATTTTGCAATATTATTGCGGATGCGTGCATGAAGGTTGTGAGGAATACCACAGCCACTCCTGTTCTGGTACCTCAAGTCTTTCTGGGTAGTATAACTGGCAAATTATCCCTTCTCTCTTACTTGAAGTACCGTGGATTTATCTGCAAAGAAGCTTTAGTGCACCGCGAATATCTAAATTACAACTGTGAGAATAACACTCTTTAAATTTGCACTCATTAAGCATATAACTGTTTTTAGGGTAACTCCTCGTCTGAACCTTGTTTCCCCGTCTACATTTAACTTCAGTAACGACAAACAAAGTATGTGCACACGTAGCCTGGGAATTTTTATTTTCAAGAGAATGAAAATATCTCTACGTACATTTATAATTCCTTCATTAATGTTTAAATAACATTTTTCATTGCACTTGGCCTTAAAGAGTTGGTCTTCGTTTTCTATGGTACTTCCCTAACAGTGTAAGGCACACAACCTTGTATTAAGAATAGTATTACGTTCGTAGCTCCTCGTTTCGTTTTAGGTCTTGGTTTGTCTTCTGAATCTACGGAAATCTCGCTATGGTGGTGGCTTACTGTTGTTATTGAGAAACATTGTGCTGATCACAAAAAAATTTTCAATCAGCTATCGCCAAACTATGAAGATGAGTCACTACTCTAGATTCAGTCAGTGGCAGCATCTGACAAATTGTAACATAAAAACGCAATATCCCAACAGTTGATTGCAGAAACCAGCCAATCAGAGTCGTATGACAGAATTTCTGCTGTAAATGCAAAATTCAGCGTTATGCAAAACTACAGCAGCAAAATGTGCACTTACCCTTTAGTAAAACTATGCCTCCACAGTCTCATTTTTTTGTTTTGGCGCTCAAACTGGTTTCTGAGATGAAAGATTCAGTTAGGATGGAGCACATTCAGAATATACGCAGATGAGTTCGTAATAGTGGAATCTTCCTGTGTAGTGTTTCGAAGTTGATCGTGGTGTTCGGATGTGGCGTGGCACGGGATTAAACTTTGGGTTGTGTTGTGTTGGAGTGACGTTCCAAGCGACGCCAAGAGGAGGGCAGCTGCCCCATAAATAGAAAAGAAAAACCTTAGCAAGTTTAATGATTATAACATCCAAACAGACAGAAAGTTAAATCAGTTGACTATCAGACTAAAGATACCCGGGACTTGCAGCAAGTATACGCAGAGTCGTAAGTCATGAAATCTAAAGACCCTTTCGTCGTTTCGCTATGTACGATTGTTCATAAAGTTCCGCTGTCATTTCAGTAAATTAATAACACTATTAAAGATAGAGGGGCGTAATTTACGGTCAAACTTTCAACAGCTCTGTTTCTTTCTGTTACGCCAGAAGTTCAGTGTGTGCCCTGCGCGTCGGTCGTGGAATAGCAATGCACTGAGGTCACAAGTCATGGGACAGCGATACCCACATCTGCATGTGGTGGTAGTATCACGTACACAAGCTACAAAAGGACAGTGCACTGGCGGAGCTGTCATCCATAATCAAGTGACTCACGTAAATATGGCCGCACGACGGGAATTAAGACTTTGAACGCGGAACGGTATTTAGAGATAGACACAAGGAACATTTAGCTTCGGAAACCGTTGGGAAGGGTGTGGCTAGGTATTAACTCTTACGATGGACTGTGCGACTGCCTTCGCTTAACGACATTAAGCGGCGTTCGTGTAGAATGGTAAGTGATGATAGACAAGCAACAACGCCTGAAATAACCACGAAAATCAATAAGGGACGTACGGCAAACACGTCCGCTAAGACAGTGCTGCGGAATTTGGCGTTAATGGGTTATGGCAACAGACGACTGACTTGAATGCCTTTGCTAACAGCACGACATCGCCTGCAGTGCCTCTCCTGGTCTCTTGACCACATCGGATGGACCCTAGACCTGGTCGAATAAGTCCCGATTTCAGTTGGTAAGAGCTGATGGTAGGGTTAGTGTGTGGCGCAGATCCCGTGAGGCCATGGACCCAAGCTGTCAACAAGTCACTGTGCGAGCTGGCGGTGGCTCCATAATGTTGTGGGCTGTGTTTACATGGGATGGACTTCCCCCTCTGGTTCAACAGAACCGATAATTGACTAAAAATGATTGTTCTTTTTGCAGTCATTCATTCATGGACGTCATGTTCCAAAACAGATATGGAATTTTTATGGATGACAATGCACCATGTCACCGGGTTACAATTTTACGATGTTGGTTTGAAGAGCATTCTGCTCAATTAGAGAGAATGATTTGGTCACCCACGTCTCCCGAAATGAATCCCTCCGAACATTTATGGGCGGTAGTTCATAGGTAGTTTCTTGCACTGGCAACACTCTCGCAATTACGCACGGCTGCAGAGACAGCGCAGTTCAGTATTTCTGAAGGGTACTTCGAATAACTTGAGTGCATGTCACGCTGAACTGCTTCAATGCTCAGGGCAAAAGAAGGTGCGACATTTTAGGGGGTATGCCATGACTTTTGTCAGTCTGCGTTCATATTCTTCCTATGTACATGCCAGAATTGCAGCATCAGTAGTTCTGTTTCCTGCCCTTCCTGCACGAATCGATGAAAGCATGTCATCTATTGGTGTTGTGCCCTCGCGATCCTTGACGCAACGCCACAAAAATCAGCCTTGCCATGTGACAGTGGGGGAGCGCGGGGGTCGTGCGATGGGGTCTTCCCGAACCGCGCAACTCTCAGGAAACGTCGTGCAGCGCGTCCAACCCGCGTGGGGAGATGGAGGCATCACGCTGGAAGATGATGGACGGCTGCAGCTCTTTGTCGTAGCGGGAGGTTTTCAATCATTTCTACTCAATGCGAAGGGAGATGTCCACTTCCAGGAAGGTTTCAGACATTGTTTCTCTCTTCTTTGTTTCTGAACCACCTCTTTACGCTTGCTTTTTGACGGTGCTGCTCTCCCATGTCGGCACAGACTGTTCTGCAGTACTGTTGTCACGTATTTCCATTCTGCACACCAGATTACATATTTCGTATTCTCGTTATCTATTGCTATCGTGATGCACTCCAAGTCAAATATGCCACGAATAACAAATGAAAAACACTATGGTAGCTGCTAAACGTTTTACAGTAAACCACGATTTTGTATCTCTATTAGTTTCCTAATTACAATTTTTTGAAATGGTAGGGGGAGTTATGGGAACCCCGAACATGACCTACTGGATAACGCCCGAAGTTCCATGATGTTATTCCCCACATGGTACTGTTGTATATAGGTGGGTCGCAACGCTAGGAAATTGTGGAGAAATGGAGGAAGATCTGCTCCATGATCGAAGTATGGTGAGGGAACTGCCAGTTGACCTCAAGACAAACATACGTTACATATTTAGGAAAAATAGATGTAACGGCTCATTATTGCTCGACTACACGGTAACAGAAGAGCCACAGGGCAGCAATTACCTGCTATTACACATGTGGGAGGGCTAGTACAAAGTGATTTAAAGTGCACGACCACATAAAAGTGATCGAATGTGAGGCAGATGCCAGACACAGATTCACTGCAAGTGTAGGCCAGCCACAAGGGGGGTGTCTGGTGGTGGTGGTGGTGGTGGTGTGTTGGGGCTTATGGGCGCTCAACATCGAGGTCATCAGCGCCCTGACACACATTAAAAGGAGCGAATGTGGACAGACCTAAGAAAATTAAAGCACACACTCAAAGAAAGCAGGAAAAGCAGGAAAATGCTACCTAAGAAAGTAAAACCTAAGAAAGGGGAAACTTAGCAACAAGAATGTCACAGGAAATTGTCATTGGCTGGCCACTTACATAAAATATGGGCGAGCTTGTCACACAGTGAGCAAATTAAAATCCTCTCCCTAAAATCTTTGTAAAAACATTTGACAGGGCACAGAACTTTAAAACTTTAGCCACATTCGTCCGAGTGTTGCCTAAAAGAGATGGCAGGTCCGCTGGCAAGTCAGCCGCGACCCGCTGGTCAGAGAATAAAACGCAATCCAATAAAACGTGGCGCACACTGACCTGGACGCCACAAGCATCACACACAGGAGGGTCCTCGCGCCGGAGCAGGAAGCCATGCGTCATAGGGCTGTGGCCTTTTCGAAGCCGAGTGAGGAGAACCTCGTCCCGTCGATGGGGCTGAAAGGAAGTACACCACACACGCGTTGTGGGCTTGACTATACGGAGCTTATTGTCAGTCACTTCCAGCCACTCATCCTCCCACCGACGCATGACCCGTGAGCTCAACAGCGAGGTGAGTGCGTGCAAGGGGATAGCACACTGAGATACTTGTGGGGCGAGACACGCCTCCTTGGCTGCGAGATCTGCCCTTTCATTCCCAGCAATGCCAACATGCCCCGGAACCCAGAAGAAAGCTACAACCTTCCCCAGTCGCTGTAGTCGGAGGAGGGCATCCTGGATGGTCTGGACAATTTTGTCTGCCGGATACAAACGTTGCAATGAGTGAAGGGCACTGAGTGAATCGGAACAGACAAGAAATTTAGGAGAGGAAGAATGTCTCGTGTGCTCCAGTGCCCGCAAGATCGCAAAATACTGCTCGTCGGCCTGGGACCTGCTCTACAAGAGATGCGTATGTTCCCAGAAGACTCAACCAATTGATTGCTTCCTACTATGCCCACCTCCCGAAAAGACCACGAAGGCAAAATTGGAGCTCTCCCGGAAGCTTGTCAACAATCGTTGTGGCAGCGTACCACTGGCGACTGGAAGAGGAAAGGGGAGGACAAGAGACACTACTTGTCTCGACGTTCACCTCTCCCCCCCCCTCCCTTGCCCCCCCCTCCCTTTTCCACGGATACTGGATACGGTCTTAACTCAGTTGCGTGACCCATTAGCCAAAGAACGGTGTGCTAAGCTACCAGCAAGGATAGGAAACCGGTATGTCAGCTCGTTTGACGTCAAGGGCGCTTGCTGTGGTATGAAAATAATTTGTTTATCGTGTGACGTATTAACTGTTGCTTGGATTTTTTCTCCTAATGCAGCGGAGGTAGTGGTGTGGGAGGGGGGGGGGGGGGAGCGCTGTTTGCTGGAATGAAAACCGTGGTGCCGCTGTCACGGCGGGCGTGTTGTTGACTCCGGGAAAATACCGCAGGCAGGCCGAGCGGTATTCTAGCTGAGCTCGTAATTACGGCAGTTCCGTGTCAAGGCCCGGCGCATGCACAGCGGAAAACTCGCTCGTACCCAAAGCGCGTTTAATTCTCTCAGCACAATCCCTGACGCGCAGCCAGGCACTCTTCTCTGGATAATAGAGGAAGCTCCCCTCAAAACGCTGTTCCTCAGTTACACGGCTGTCTGCTGTGTGTGCGACGTAGTGTTTCCTTGTCAAGCCTTTTCCCAGTGCATCGTTTTTCTCCTGACTAAATTAGTCTGCTAAAGGCTTGAGGAGGAATCGTACACAGTTTCCTCTACACTTCATTACCTTGTATTACTTTGGCAGCGCACACGGAATACTGTAGGAACTTTTGAAAAACCAAAGTTCGCCTGCAGATAGGAGCTCAGGTCGATGACGAGGAGGACGAAACAGACGGTAATTTACGGAACGGGGTTGGGGTTTGTATGCAGTGCGCTCAAACACATCGAAACGCGGTGTCTGAAGAGTTCGAGCGCTGTGGACGACGGTATGTGGACGAGCATTGTATTGCAACAAAATAAGGCGTTCCGGGAATCGACCTCTGAGTTTACATCGAATAGCACGTTTCAGCTTACTTAACAGCATATAACTGAACCGTCTCTATTTAGTGTTGACCCCTTTTCGTGGTAATGTTCTAGGACTGCCCTTCCGAGTCCGAAAAACTGTGAGCATCACGTTTCTGCTGAACATTGGCTCTTGAATTTCTCTTTGACGGGAGATAAGAGTTCTCCCATTACATGCTTTGGCGTTTGCTCTCTGGCTCGAAGTAACGATTCCATGTTTAATCTCCAGTGATCATTCGTTGCAGAAACATGTCATCTTCGTTAGCATGGCGATCTAGTTTTGTTTCGGAACGCATCTCGCACAGACTTCGTGAAAGTTAAGTCGGTTAGGCATTATTTTGTTTGCAGAACCTTGACTAATCCGCCCATGGTTTGCCACATCGTCAAGGAATGACCTCGCTCAGTATTGGCATCATTTGTGGTTGTAGCTGGGCACTTCGCTCTTTCCTCATCCTTGACGCTAGTTGGGCCGCTTTCAAATTGTTCAGTCCTCTGGTAAATACTTCTCTTTGACAAAACATTGCTCCCGTATGGTACTGAAATTCCTCTGTGAATTGTCATTCCTGGTACCCGTTCAGACAACAAAACTGACTGCGGTACGCTTCTCTTCTATGGTGCAGAGCGGACTGATTATGAGAACCCGTCAACCTACCACAGAGGAACACAACGTTGCCATCTAGCTCCTGGTGAGCGTCCAGAAGCCGTAGTGCCAACCTAAAGAGAATTAGATCAAAATAGCGGATCTGGTAGCTGTATCTAACTTAATTAAAACTGATAGTTGCTCTCAAACGACAGACAGTCGCCGTGTGTTTGAAAGAACCAGACAACTCAGAGTAGGACTGTCGCTCTCGGGGTTCCGTGCAAACTTAATTATGTATCCTATGCACCGATGAACCAACATTATGACCCCCTGCTTAATAGCAGAAATACGTCACTGATTCTGCTTACCAGGTAACAGACAATTTGTTAGTAGGAAACTTCCTGGCAGATTAAAACTGTGTGCCGGGCCGAGACTCGAACTCGAGACCTTTTCTGCTGTTCTATTTCTGTTACTGTTCATTTGAGGAATGACTACTTAGTATAACACAGTTTTCCCTTGTCCATATATGTATGTACATGAAGCTGATGTCGAACTCGTTGAAACACTACTAGCAGTGTGTACCATTTGTGCCGTGCCAGAATGGTTAAATATGTTCGGGATGTTATTCTAAATCCATTCTCAACATTTATGTTTATATTCACGTGGCCACGTATTGTAAAGTTAGTTTTGGGGTCTGAGACGGTGTCCTGGAGTTCAGTTAATTTATAAAAGAAAATAAAGTTCACATTCCTAATGGAAGGTAACTTGACTAAAGATAATATTCACATTATCACTAGGAGAGCAGTACATGCATGAATGGTCAGCTTCTTACGGATGTCCGGTTTTGTTAGTTCAGTGACTCGCAATTCAGAATGTTAACCTATCTTCTCCAGCGTTAAAACTTGTGCCTCTTCTGATACAAATACACGACATCCTACCTACCATACAAGGTAGCTCTACAGTAAAACCGTGCATAATGCCGACAGCAGAAACTGCTGTATTTCAGTGTCTCCACGGAAGTGCTCTGTAATACACTGAAGCGCCAGAGAAACTGGTGTAAGCATGCGTATTCAAATACAGATACACGCAAGCAGGAAGAATACGGCGCTGCGGTCGGCAACGCCTTTACAATCATAGTGTGTGGCGCAGTTCTTAGATCGGTTACTGCTGCTACAGTGGCAGGTTATGAAGATGGGAGCTCGAACGTGGTGTTATAGTCGGTGTATGAGCGATGGGACATGTACGGGTATGGAGACAACCTAATGAATCCATGGACCCTGCATGTCATGTCCATTGTGCATTCCGACGGAATTGGACAATTCCAGAATGACAATGCGACACCAGACACGTCCATACTTGCTAGAGAGTGGCTGCAGGAAAACTTCTGTGTTTAAGCATTTCCACTGGCCACCAGACTCCCCAGAAATGAACATTATTGAGAATATCTGAAATGCCTCGCAAAGTGCTATTCAGAACAGATCTCCACCACCTTCTACTCTTAAGGGTTTATGGACAGCCCTGCAGTATTCATGGTGTTGATTCCCTCCAGCGTAATTCAAACTTAGTCGAGTTCATGCCACGTCGTGTTGCGACACTTCTGCGTGCTCGCGGGAGCCCTACACGATATTCGGCAGGTGTACCAATTTCCTTAGCTCTTCCGTGTACATAGCATTATGCTCTTCAGGGGCTGTTCTCAACTTCATGCTTTATTTTTAATAGGCTGAATATTTTGATGATTAGTTGACAACCTGAGCAAATTTCTTGGGTGTTTATCTGTATAATATCTTTCTGCGTAAAATATGATGAATGTGCAGTCCATTGTGGTAATTTCCACGTTCTGAGAATACGTTGAAGAAACCTGTAAACAGACACTTTTAAGTGACTGATCTGGTTGTCATATTTTATAAAAATTAAGACTTCAGGTATTATTAAGTGTCCCCCGTGGGTCAGAAAACGGTTTTCTTTTCAGCTGCGGTTACGTTTGTATGTAGGTAGGACATGCTTTGAAAATGGTCCCAAAGTGCCATATTCGTTATGATTAGCGGGTAAAGACACTTTGCACCAAGAAGGCAATAGTGTCCAAAAAAAAAAAAAAAAAAAATCCAAAATTCCAATCAGCGGAGTTGTCGAGACCACCTGCTTAGAGGTACAGGCTCTCATGATACCGTCCTCGGTCTGGAGCACCGAGGAGAATATCAGAACGGCAGGAAGAGTATTTGGTAGTGACCAGTAAACGAAATAGGTTCAAAGCAGTTGACTGTTGCACTAAACACAGCTAGGGGCACATCACTGGGCGGGAGAACAGCGAGACGGCGTCTAGCAGGAAACAGCCTCCAGGATTGTGTAGCAGCAACGAAACCATGGTTGCACACTGTTAACAAGAAGAAAAGTCTTCAGTGGGCTAGGACAAGTCAGCAATGGACAGCAGGGGATTGGGAAAGATCATTGTTCACTGATGACTCCAAGATCGAAATATTGGGAAGCAAACGCCGTCAGTTAGTACATCGCTTACTCTGTGAATATTTTAACTTCAACTGTGAAGCGTGGAAGGCGTTCTGTGATGGTATGGGGATCTTTTGTAGGGAATATAGTTGAAGATTTGGTGAAAGTAGATGGAAAAATGAACCAAAATGATAATTACGCCGTTCTCCAGCGACATGCGAAGACAACTGGTTTGCGAGAGATTGGGGAAAGGGATTGTCTTGTAGCAAAAGACAACGACCCGAAGCATGCACCCCGCTTGTCTGAGAACTATGTGAAGTCCCTAGAGGTTCAGAAAATTTTTCAAGACGTGGAAAGGTCTTCCTAGACCCCTGACTGCAACCCAACCGGGATAGTTTGGAATGAGTTGGACAGGTGGATCCTAAAACGGGAAATCGCGCGCACGTGGTAGGGCAGAAAGACAGCAACGAAGGAATCTGAGTATAGGAACACAGTTACGGCGATACATCAACTCCGGTCGTCGTGCCCGCAACTTGTGTGCCAGATGTAAACGAACTGCAGTCCGTTCACTGTCGCTAGGTGGGATTGATGTGCGATGTAAAACGTTGGTTCTTAAGTACATCTCCACCGTGTTCAGTAGATTCAGTGGTCCGACTTGGTCCGACTAGAGTAGGTACCACCGATTGAGTGAATGTTGTGGTGCAGCACCATGGAATATGGTTTCACAAGGAATGAGCTAAGTGGCATGCAGTTGGCCTATGGCGCTGCTCATGACAATGCAAGGGTGGCTCTAGGGTATAACTGGAACTTTATCCACGTCGCAAGGCTGGCTGAGAAAAATACTTCTGTCAACTGACAGACGCATAAGAGACACGTGCAAATAAGCATGGTACCGGCAGGAGACGCTGTCTGTACAGTTCACTTTGTGTTTTATCGCATAGAGCAAGATCCAACGACGAATACAAGGCGAATCGTTCATGAACTTCGCTTGGACTGGCTCCGCGTTCGAAATGTTCATGAGAGTGGCCTACATCATTTGCAGCGACAGAAAGTACAAGGTGTGGGCCCGGACGACTTCCGTAAGCATATCTAATGTCTTGACTGGATCCTACACAACGAGTAGCACGACATCCGCACTCGCATAAGTGTGTGTGGTTTACGAACGGGGCTTGCTTTACCCGATAAGGCATTTTCGATTCACAGAACAGCCACGTTTGGCTACTAAAGAATCTTCATGCAACGTACGCCCACGGTGGTAAAGATTGATTCGCTGTGTACATGTGAGACGGAATTGTGAATGACTCGCTCAGTGGCCACTACATGTTATCTCAAAGGTTGAATACTCACAAGTAACTTGCATCGTAGCAAGGAGTATTGCCTGCACTACTGGGGGACATGCCGCTTGGAGTTAGCCAAAATCTTTGGTTCCAACTTAACGGAACAACTCCATATTTTGCACATACTGTCAGACATTACTTAGACAGGAGATTTACTGACATATGGATCGGACGTGGTGGACCAACGCGGTGGCCTCCACGTTCGCTAAACACTACTGGATTTTTTTTCACCCTCTGGAGTACCATGAAAGACAGCGTGCATGGAACGCCAGTTGAGGGTGAACAGGACTTCGTGGGTCGCATTACGGCAGCAGCAGACGTTATTCAGAATGCTTATGGTGCATTTCATCCCTGCATCGACGCTATCTTCTATGCCAGCGTGAAAACAGTGGTCAGTTTGGGTATTTGCTAGGACATACCCATGCTACTTAACTGGAGTCACGTCTATGTACAAGAGATACTCTGTTTTTGGGCATGTTCTAAAATGAAACATGAACATGTTATTGTTTTCATTTGTAAAGAAGTGATGTGTGGTATGTCACTTAAGGACGATATATGTGTATGTGATGCCTTAAGTTTTTCTTAGTCTCATCGTGACGAATATATATATATATTTCAAACACATCAAATAAAATGAATAACTCGAAGATTGTAAATAATTTTCACATTCATGTCAACTGGGTCGTTTATCACCAGAATTTACAATAATACGGCACTTCTTAAAGAATTTTAGCTAGGATGAATATGGTAAACATAAGTTGACTGCAGCACTGCCAAAAGCAGGATGAGGCTACATTAACGACTTTTATTACATTCCCCACGATTCAGTTACTTACATTCTTCAATCAAAAACAATGCAGCAAACGTGGTACAATTTATTGTAGTGGATAGCCATCAATACAGTGAGTACAGAATATAACAACGTGGCGCGCGAAGATCAGAGAGAGAGAGAGAGAGAGAGAGAGAGAGAGAGAGAGAGAGAGAGAGAGACACTGCGTTCTCAGTAAAAATTCCGCGTCAAATTCCGATAAAGCCCCCAAGTTTTCGATGTTAATCTCCATCATCGTAAAGTCTGACGATAACGATGGAAGCAGTCATCGACAGGTCGGAATATTATCCAAATTTGACGGGTGAAGTTCATCGAAAACCTTTTATAGAAACAATTGTAGCTTCACATTAAACAAATACTACAACTTTAAAATCATCGAAGCGGACGTATCATCATGTTTGATCTATCATGTAGGAAGCAAAGTTGTTGCTGGTGCTGGATAAGTTTTACATCACTACACCCTTCAGCTGCAGGACGAGTTTAAGATTCGAGCGACGCAAGTGATGGGAGTCGTGATGCATCACTTGTGTGGAAAAAATGTTCTTTAAATGGCCGTGTTCAACTGCCAAATTAATTTTACCCTCCGCCACCCAGCATGCGGTGGGTTGCGGAATATGTCTGCAGATGAAGAATATCTGGGTGTAGCGTTATGAAGCAGTATGAAACGGAACGGACATATAGGGACTATAGCACACAAGGTGAATGGTCGACTTCGGCTTATTGGGAACAAGTTAGGAAAGTGTGCTTCATCTGTAAAGGAGACGGCATACAGAACACTAATGCGATCCACTGTTGACTACTGTCAGTGTTGGGAGTCCCCACCAGGTCGCATTAAAATAAGACATCGAAGCAGTCTAGAGGTGAGCGCTAGATTTGTTGCCGATAGAGTCGAATAACAGTAAAGTATTACGTAGATGCGTGAAGAACTCTAACAGGAATTCCTGAAGGGAAGGCAACGCTCTTTTCGAGAATCCCTGTTGAGAACATTTAGAGACTCGGCATTTGAGACTGACTGCAGACGATTCTACTGCCGCCAAAGTACGTACATATCGGGTATTAGAGAGATTAAGGCTTATACTGAGGAATATAGATAGTCGTTTTTCCCTCGCTCTGCCCGCGAGTGGGACAGAAAGGAAAATAGCTAGAACTAGTCCGCCACGCACCACACATTGGCTTGCGAAGTATGTATGTGCATATAGATGTAGATGAATGTGTACTGGTATTTAGAGTTATACGTCGTTACACTGTTAAGACGATCATCGGCAGCAAGTAAGTTAGAAATAATGTCTTAATAAGGTGTCCACGATGTATTACCATTAAAACAACTTCGATGTAGTTACAAAGTGGTCCCGTGTGAAACGCTCAAATGAGTATTTGTAACGGATGGTTATAGCAAGGAAGGAAGGAAGAGGAAAACTGAAT
Source organism: Schistocerca piceifrons (assembly GCF_021461385.2). NCBI lineage: Eukaryota > Metazoa > Arthropoda > Insecta > Orthoptera > Acrididae > Schistocerca > Schistocerca piceifrons. The sequence goes on from NC_060143.1 coordinate 570,271,199, forward strand.
TTGGTACAACATGTAGCCTACACTTCTAGGAAAGAGGCAAGAAAGTTGCTGACCCTGCGTTGCTATCCGACGGGCAGACCAGCTTCAGTAACTTCTTAGGCCCTTTGCTATAAGACGCCAGGAAGACGTTCCGAATTTAATCAAAGATATTGGCGCGCGACTCGGGTAGTCAGGAACTGTACGTCTGCTCCCGTCGTCTATATTCGATGCAAATTACGATGATCGAACTTCTCTCGTGACCGTTACTGAAACTGTCTAGGCCTAGGTTACCGTCATCTCAGCACGGACGAAACCATTTCACGGAAATAGTTACGTTCTTCAATAAAGTGTCAGACAGCATACATCACCTACTTATTTTTCTGAGGAAACTATTTTGGTTGAGAAATGTCAACGGAATTATTTCGTCTCTTGGTGATGACATTAAGTGGTATAGGCGTTCCAAACCAAATTTAAAAGTAAACCATCGTGCGCTGTTTTGACATTTATTTGTACCCAAATTTATTTGTTGTAATTCCATAGCTTGTGTAAAACATTCGTGGGAAATATAATGAAACAGAACGGCTGCGTTGTAAAGTGTGTGCTGGTGTCGCCGCAGTGGCAGAGTGTCGCGTCGTGTCTGGTTGGGACATCCATCGTTCAGCTGGTCCGTGCCTGGGAGCTGCGGTGGAGCCGCGGCCAGAACCCACGCAGTCTCGGCGATATTTGGTCCCGAGGCAAATTACGCGTTTAGGCTCCACAGATTTAGAGGGAAACGTATACCTGCAGACGCGGATCGATTGTCTGCACAGCTGTTTATTAGTATCCTTAAGAGCAGGATAAAATGGGAGGTAGGTAAGTACGCACAAAGACGAGAAACGCGACGCGCTACGAAGGAATCATCCGATTAGAACGGAAATCAGGCAAACAAATGATCCCGATATCACAAAAATGGATGATTTATTCAAGAGAAATAGCTTCACAAAGTGAGTAAGTCAGTAACGCGTTGGCCCAGCTCTCGCCGTTATGCAACAGTTTCTCCGCTTGACACTAACTCATAGTTATTGTACGTTCTCCTGAGGGATATCGTAACGCATTCTGTCCAGTTAGCGCGTTAGATCGTCAGAATCCAGAGTTGGCCAGAGGGCACGTACCACAATGTTCCAAACGTTCTAAGTTAGAGATATCTAAAGACCAAGGTAGAGTTTGGAAAGCACGAAGACAAGCACTAGACATTGTTGCCGTGTGCGGGCTGGCATTATCTTGCTGAAATGTAAGCCGAGGATGGCTTGCGTGAAATGAAACAGAACGATGCGCAGAACATTGTCGAAGTAGAGCTATGTTAAAAGGGAACCACGCATGAATACCAAAGCGGTTCTGCTATGAAAACAAGTTACACCTCACGCCATCACTCTTGGCTGTCTGACTGTATGGCGGGCGACAGTCAGTTTGGTATTCCACCACTGTCCGGGGCATCGCCAGACAAGTCTTCCCTGGTCTTCCCTGGATCTGCAGACACTGCTGCAAACGGCGTCGTTGGTGTACACAGGTGAATGGCAGTCGGCTGTAGGGCCGCCGTGGACTCAGACCCCATCCTGTGAGCCGCCTATTAGTCGTCCTTGTGGTCACTGAAGCACCAGTTGCGCGTCGGATTGTGATGATATTGATGAAACCGGAGCTCTGAGTGCCCCTCTGGCGAATGCTGTCGTCTTGTTGTCGCTGCGTTTCGCCATGGTTTACCCATTCCCGCCGACGTCGAATAGTGGTATCGCTCGTACTGTAATCTCGAGCGATATGCCGATTTCTCCAACCGGCTTCTTTGAACCCAACTGTACGTCTTCTCTCAAATGCTGACATATGCTTATATTGTTCACGCGCCTGTCTGAGGCATAATTACTGTTCTAATGAGTACACGGAATGAAATTAGCAAAGGCTTTGTGCCCTCGTATCGACGTGTCCCCTGCTTACTGTCCTTGCCAGCTGTGCATTCATCCATTGGCCGCCAAAGTTTACAACTCTGTACTTTTTCCGTCGATACCTGTATGAATACGGTGTGCATCGTAGCTCCTTCGTGGCGCGCCGGTTTTATACTGGAGAAGACCAGTTTGTAGTTAGATGAGGCAAAGGAACAAGAGGAGTTGTGTTGGCCTTGGAGAGAAGGATCGATATGAATATATGCAGTTGAGATAGCTTCATTGAATTAGAGGAGGATTTGAAATGTGAATTGAGACTACTATTTAGAACTATGAACAGAAAGGGCTGGACTGGAAAGGTAGAATAATGAATAATCAGACTATCAGAACAGCAGCAGAAAACAGGGGTATACGACAGGATTATAAAAGAGCTAGACAGGGATGTCCTATGTCCTGAGAACGCTATTCAGATCATGAAGGAAAGGAGAAACGGAATAAAAGTGAATGCAGAAAAAATTCATTTATTAGATTTACAGATTCAGAGAAAGAAATGAATAGAATTCAGCAGATCATATCGGTTACCCTTAAATTAACCGAAATTAAAAGTGAACAAACGGAAAACGAAAGTAATGGCACTGCAGGAAAATATGAAAGAAATCAAAATCAGTATGACAACTAATGACGTCATAGCTCATCAGATGAAACAATTTTGTTATCTAGGTAGTATAATTACAGAGGGCAATAGACGCTTGATGGAAGTGAATAACTGCATTCCAAAGCAGGAATTTACGACTAAGAAAAACATTTTGAGCTGCAACCATATAATATGTAACACACAGCTCTATGGAAGTGAAAGTTGGACTCTGGATGAAATGCGAAAGGAATCTAAGCTTCCGAAATTTGGATGTGGCGGAAAATACCAAGAACTAGCTTAGGGGAAAGAAAAGTAACTTGCAAGTCTTAAGAGAAGTCAACGAATGGAGAAGATTACTAAAGTAAACAGAAAAGAGGAGAAAAGTGCTGGTAAAGAAACTAAGAGGAGGGGTTAAACGAACACTCAACGTTACAGCTGTCTTGTGCAAACCATGAAGTACTATACATCGTGACCATAATGTCTCTTACTCTGAAGTATTCCGTGAGCATATCCCGACGGCTGCAGAGTCAATCCATTGGTGCATAATTGGGACACACTCTTCAAACATACCTGCTGTATCGCCTTTAGACCTCAACACCACACTACGAAGTTTGTTTGCTTTTGAAAGTTGGCGGTGTCGCTATATATATATATATATACTAAATGTTCATTTGTAAATGCAATTCATAACACCGACTTCAGTACTTCTCTTCAATATGTACATGTAAATATGTCTGGGAATCATGTTCTGATGAAAGCACTCACCGGGGTTCTTACGTACACGAGAGCTACATAATTGCTATTTTTCCTATTAAATCCAGGAAGTAAATAGTATTACCACTGAAAGCAACATGCATTTAATATAAATCTCTCTGTACTCCTGCTCGCTGTTTGATAAATTGCGACAAAAAGTTGCTGAAAACTGTGCTGTTGTAATAACATGCAGTTCAGCATATACCTGCTGTCAGCGTAATTAGCAGTTGCGTCTCTGTTGCAGCGAGGTGCACGAGAAGATAAACATCACGTGGCACGACAACGGCACGGTGAGCTATCGGCAGATCCGGCGCTGGTTCTTCGACCCGGACAACTCCAACGGAACCCTCGACGACGAGGTCACCACGCTGAACATCATCGCTCTGGTAATTTGACCTCTGCCGCCTGGTCAGCTCAACCAGCGGTCCAGCAGGGCTGACGTACTCACTAGGGGTATTCCGTGTCACAGATTCTGAGTCACAGAGGGATTTCTCTGTATACGGGTGATGGGATTTCCAAAGCAATAGTAGGTTTGACACTACGATCGTTATTATGTTGGGGGGGGGGGGGGAGGGGAGGAAGATGATAGTTCCTCCTGCACCCATGAACTAAGTGTATTGGCAGTAAGGTAGGAGGCAGTTAAGTGGCAAGGTACAAGAGATGACTTTAACCAGGTTATTAGGACTAAGTTTTGTTAGCTTATGCTTCTGTCAAAATAAGTGTTTCTCGATAAACGTATCTCAGCATTTAATCGTAAAATGACATTCACCCAATTAATATCTACGATATTAATGAGCAATTAAAGGCATTTACGAACTGAATTACATAACTCCAGGACTGTTACTGACACATACTTCTGGTTCACTGGTGTTGACTAACCACCCCCTGGAGCCTTCGGAATACTAACAACAATTAAGCAGGATTACAAATAACGCAAACCTATAACAGAGAGAAAGAAACACAATTAGAAAGGGGCATTTAGATTGTTGAAACATCAATTTAGCCAAGTAATAAGATCTAGGTACCAAAACATGGCAGGTGCCAATTATAAGCTGTGAACATTTAAAGGTTACAGCAGGACATAAATGAAAAGTGGTTGCCGTTAAGCGGTGCAGAAATTATGTCATGCTACGGCACTCCCAAAATCATGATGTAACTAGCCTTTTTTTCCCGCTGCTTTGCCCGTGTATACGTTAGACATGTGTATTGAACACACCTCCTCCTTTCTATGTCGACATCTTTCTTCCACTTCTATTTCCTCCTCCTCCCCCCTTCGTTCATTTCCACCATCCCCTCTCTCTGAGAATATTTTCCTCCACCATCCTTCAGACCATCTCCGCCTTCGCCTCTCTCTCCATCTCCGCCTGCCCATCTTCCTTTTCCACATGCCTAATGCATCACCCCCCCCCTCCTCCCCTTTCACTGTCCTTTCCCTTCTCTCCTCGGTCTGTCCATCCTCTCTATCTTATCCTGTCCCCAGCAATGCGATACTAGGTGGCTTACGTAGTCTTCCTTGGACGGCGAACGCGTTTCACTATCCAAGGAACTTACACAAATACGGGTTGTTCGACTCTTACCGGTATGAATGAAAGGCACGAGTGGAGGACAACAAACATCGTCTAGAACCAAATAACTTCCTAAATATGGGAAAAAGAAAAATACGGTTTAACGGCTCATCGTTAGAGATGAGGTAAAGCTCGGATTTTTTTAGATCACGGGGACGTGAATGTACTGAAAATCGACTGTGCTCCTTCAAAGGAATGATCGTGACATTTTTATGGTGCGCGTTGGGGAAAACATGGAAAACCGAAATGTTGATGGTCGGACGCTGATTAGAACCGTCATTCTGCCGAATGCGAATTCAGTGCGCAGATTACTGCGGCACCCCGTTCGGACTTCGATACGATTTATTATGATTGAATTCACGAAGGTCTTACAACAGAGCCCCCTAGCATGCACATTGCGCCACCTCGCTGTCACTCGTGCTCAGGTATACGTTTGCTGAAAAAGCTGAATGAAGAAAAATGGACAACGCAATTTTTGTGCTGACATCACATACAAAATAGTGTTTCTGTGAGGCACGCTGATGATGAGTTACGAACAAGTGCTTTTCTGTTGCCCATAAAAGTCCGCAGCTCGTGGCCTAGTGGGTAACGTTGCTGCCGCTGGATCACGGCGTCCCGGGTTCGATTACCGGCCGGGTTGGGGATTTTCTCTGCCCGGGGACTGGGTGTTTGTGTTATCCGTACATCCATCCATCCATCACCACCACCACCACCACCACCACCACCACCATTACCATCGTCATCCATCACTCGTGACAATGGCTATATTGGACTATGTAAAAAATTGGAGAGTGAAAAATATTGGGACTTGGTGAGGGCGCTGATGACCGCATAGTTGAATGCCCCACAAACCAAACATCATAATTATTCCCCATAATAGAATGCTATGCTGGTAACCTTTGCAACGGAGTATAAGGCT